>NW_017728926.1:4992883-5008957 GCF_001723895.1 Crocodylus porosus | reverse complement strand
GGGACTGGCAGGGGTCCCCCCATGGTTCCCTCCCCCCTCCCCTGCCGGACAGTACTTACCAGCTGGGTGTGGCTGTAGCTCCTTGCTGCAGCCACCGGGGACTACCCGAATCATCAGAGCTCTCTGAATCTTTGCAGAAGATTCAGAGAGCTTTGCATTGATTTGGACCTTTACATTGGTCCCCTGATTTGATTCGGATTCAGAGATTTGGCCACCAAATGGGCCAAATCTCCTCTGAATTGAATTGCCACCTGAGGCTTCGCACAGCTCTAATCTCTGCTACCTGTATCTTTGTCCTTCTGGTTTTATTATTTTACAGCTGGTGACCATAAAAGGTGTTGTGATGGGAGGATTAATGCTATTGTTAGCCTCAAATGTTTAATACTTAATTGATGCCTTTCTACATGACAAGGCTTTGTCACGTGTTGAAGAGTGACTGTCTGGTAAATTCATTGTCTTGCCAATTGTCTAGAATCATGGAATCACAGAAGGGACTTTCAGAGGTCATCTAAACTAATCCCTTGCCTGAGGCAGGGTCATCCCTATCCCAACTATCTCATACAAACCATAATCTAAACTCTACCATCAACCCTGACACAATACAGGCCTAACACCCTAACTTGCCACCCCATCGGTAAAACAGGGGAACCACAGCAGCCAAGATCCCGCTTCTATGAAAAGTCATCAGTGTTTGCTCAAGAGCTCCCTGGCAGAGGGCCATATTCCCTGCTACAGAGGAAGGCAAAAGCAGTCTGACCATGCGGTAAAATTCCTCTCTGATCCCAATGATGGTGATTAGTCTCACCCTGAGTTGAAAGGCAAGGCCCTGTAAGCCAGAAAGCTCTTGGTTTGGTCTTAGCAGAAGCATTGGCACACCCCAGTCATAGTCCCCCACCTTGGCTGTAGCCAATACCTCTGGGAAGACTTAAAAATACCCTGACACATACAGCAGAAAAAGCAGGGTGGGGGAGGGAAGGAGGGCAACCAGAAAAGCCCAGAAGCATGGGAAATATCCGTGGTAGAACATTGGCACAGCTATGACTAGATCACCCCTGACCAGTGGCTGTCCAACCTCTTCTCAAACATCTCCAGTGATGGAGAGCCACAACTTCTGTAGGCAGTCTATTCCACTGCCTACTGTCCTAACAGTGAAGACATGAATATCCAGTCTAAACTTATGTTGCTGCAACTACAAGCCATTGGTCCACATCCTCCCCTTTGCAGCAAGAGAGAAAAGGTGCTTTCTCTCTTTGTGCCAGCCCTTCAAGTATTTGAAGACTGCTCTTGTGTCCCCTCTTAAGCACTATTCCGCAAGCTGAACATGTGTAGCTTCTTTAGCTTCTCCTTGTATGATTTCATAGATTTCATAGACATTAGGGCTGGAAGGGACCTCAGAAGATCATCGAGTCCAGCCCCCTGCCTTAGGGGCAGGAAGTTAGCTAGGGTCAAAGGATGCCAGCAAGATAAGCATCCAAATGTTTCTTAAAAGAGTCCAGAGTAGGTCCTTGCACCACCTCTGGAGGGAGTCTATTCCCGGCCTTGGGGGCTCAGACAGTAAAGAAGTTTTTCCTTATATCCAGCATAAAATGGTCTTGGAGGAGTTTGTGATCATGTGACCTTGTCATCCCTTGGGGCGCTCTGGTAAACAGGCGTGTCCTCAGATCCTGAAGTACACCCCTTCTGTACTTATAGGCAGCCATTAAGTCACCCCTGAGGCTGCACTTTTCCAGGCTGAAGAGTTCCATGCCTCAGCCTCTCATCATAAGGCCTGTTCTCTTGCCCTCCGATCATGTGCATGGCTCTCCTCTGGACTCTCTCAGAGTTTTCCACATCCTTTTTAAATTGTGGAGCCCAGAATTGGATGCAGTACTCCAACTGTGGCCTCACCAAGGCCAGGTACAGTGGGAGGATGACATCCTGAGATTTGTTTGAGAAGCATATATGGATGCAAGCCAGAGTTTTGTTTGCTTTACCAGCTGCGACATCACATTGGTGGCTCATGTTCTTCTTGTGGTCAGTCAACCTGCAAGTCCCTTTCAGTTATGGTGCTAGCGAGCATACTACTGCCGAGCCTATAAGCGCAATGTGGGTTTTTTCTCCCGAGGTGGGGTACCTTGCATTTTTCCGTATTGAATGTCATCAGGTTTTCATCCGCCCATTTTCTAAGTCTGTCAAGGTCAGCCTTGGTCACCAGCCTATTCTCAGGTGTGAATGCTTTACCCCAAAATTTGGTGTCATTGGTCAATTTGGCCAGTCCGCTTCTGACACCCATGTCCACATTGTTAATAAAGATGTTAAAGAGAACCAGTCCAAGGACAGAGCCTCGGGGGACACCACTGGTCACTAAGCACAACAATGATTCACTTCTTTCAATTACCACTGTCTGGGTCCGACCTCGGAACCAAGTCCCCAGCCATTGGACTGTGATGTAGCCAAGGCTGTAGTTAGCCAGTTTTTCCATGAGGAGATCATGGGACACCAGATCAAAGGCTTTCTTAAATTTCAGATATATGACATCAATCTCTTCTCCCTTATCCAGGTGATATGTCACCTGATCATGGAAGAAGATGAGATTGGTCAAGTAAGACCTACCAACAATAAACCCATGCTGACTGTCCCTCAGGATGTTGCCATCAGCCAGCTTATCAAGAATGGTCTTTTTGATAATTTTTTTCAAAATCTTCCCGGGGATTGAGGTCAAGATGATTAACCTGTAGTTCCCCAGATCTACTTTCCTCCCTTTCTTGAAGATAGGCACCACATTGGCCTTCGTCCAATCTTCAGGTACTTCACCTGAGCACCACGAGTTGACATAGATCCTTGCCAGTGGCTGGGCTATGATGCCTCCCAGCTCCTTAAGTACCCTGGGGTGCAGACTCTCAGGACCAGCTGACTTGAAGGTGTCCAGCCTATCAAGGTGTTCCTTTATGAGGTCTACACTGATGTTGGGTATAAATTCACCCTCACCCTGGCCATCCTGCATTGTATTAGTCAGGACGGTCCCTTTGGGCTGGTGAAAAACAGATGTAAAATACCCATTAAGCAGAGTGACCTGCTTTCCAAGCCCTATATGATCTTTGTCACCCATTTCTAGGCCCTCTCTAACTTCTCCATGTCCTTTGCCCAGAACTGCAATAGTACTCCAGATGAGGTCTAACCAGTAGGGCTGTGCAAAGCTTTGGTCCCTGATTTGATTCGGTGGAGATTTGGCCCAATTGGTGGCTGAATCTTCGAGTCAAATCAGAGGACCCTTTGATCTCTCCGAATCAAATCGGAACCTTTTCGATCAATTCGGAGAGATTCGGAAAGATTTGGCAATTTGGACATAGACACAGCTTTAAATGTTTTTTCTGCATACCTCTAGGTAGCAGGGGCTCATAAATGCTGCGATGCTAGGGTGCATGGAGTGTCACACAGGATCACGGAGGGCTCCCCAGTGCGCTTGGCGGCAGACCTGGAAGAGGACAAGAAGCACTTCTGGTCCACCTCTGGGTCCACCAGAGAGCACATAGGGCCTGCCCCCACCCCCCCAAGCTCAGTGACTGGTGCGTCCTGGGTCTTGGGGTGGAGGGGTGGAGGGGGACATCCGGGGTCCCCCTATGGCCAATCACTGAGCTGAGGTGGTGCAGGGAAGCCCCTGGGTATGCTCCCTGGTGGACCTGGAAGTGAACCGGAAGTACTTCTGGTCCACTTCGAGGTTCATTGTTGAGCATGTGAAGGCACCCCCTCCCCAGACACGCACACAGACTCCTGTGGGATGCTCCATCCACCCCCGCATTGCAGCATTCACAAGCCACACTGGTACCTCAAGGTATGTAGAAAAACATTTCAGGCTGTGCTTCCATTATGTTGGGACAGTTTTTTGTTGGGCTTCCAATACTGTACCCCTTAGAAACTCCCAGCCCTCCTGGGCCCCTTTATCCTTCAGTCTATTCTCCGATGACAACATGCCTTTTAACTCCTTGAGCTGGATGAAATCTACCTTTTTTAAAATTCAGTCTCATAATTTTGCTGACCTCATAGAGTTCCAGATCCTGAGACGGGAAAAGTATCGTATAGTGATGGCTTCCTTGCAAGTTACCCATCACCTTCACATCCTCCACCAATTCTTCCCTGTAGGTCAGCACAAGTTCCAAGGTAGATAATCGCCTAGTTGTAACCTTCACTTTTGGGAAGAGAAAGTTGTCTTCCACATAAGTTAGGAATCAGCTTGACATTTTGTTTGGCTGCTTTGTTCTTTCAGTAGATATCTGGAAAATTGAAGTGTCCTATCAATAGCATTGCATAGCTTTTGGATAGATTTGTCACTTGCTTGAAGAGTGCCTCATCTGCCTCCTGTTCCTGATTAGGTGGCCTATAACAAATCCCCACCATTATATTGATATTACATCCTTCACCTTTCCTCTTCACCCAAATGCATTCTGCTTTGCTGTCTTCTTTCTTCTATGGCACAGACAGAAGTGACATTTTTCACCCGATCTGGCCCCTGAAAGTGCTCTACAGCCACAACCTAACACATGTGCATGGCTGCAGAGCACTTTTTAAATGGCTGATCACACAAACAATTAATACTCATCAAAATCCTTTATTAAATTAAGGTGTTCTGCTTTCCAGTGCATTAGGGGACTTGTGTTCCCTCGAGGGTTAATTTCTCATGTAGGGTCGGGGCTGTCAGCCAGGAGTTGGGGGAAGTGAGCAACACAGAGTTGCCAACTGGTTTTTGCCTGGCCTGAGCTGGAAGGAGGGGGAGGAGTGGAATGGAGCCGCCTTGCCTAGTGGGCCCAGACTGGCTCCCCCCAGTACCCCAGCCGGGGTAACTGGTGTAAGGTTGGGGGGAGCTCATGAGGTGTGGTGGCTCTGTTCCAGCCTCCCTCTCTCCAGCTGAGACGGGCAGTGCCCAACAGGCAGCTCTATGCTGCTTGCTTCCTCCTCTCCCTCTCTCCCTGCTGACAGGTCTAGAGCCAGGGGGAGGGGAGGGACAGAGCTGGGGACAGGGGTGGTTCAGCAGCCTCCAAAGAGGCTGCTGGAATGCCCCTGCCTGCTGACCAGGAGGGTCAGAGTAGATAGGCTCAACCCCCCCCGACCCAACAGGTGAATGTCTGGTGGGTTGGAAGGGTGATCTAACTCATGGCACTTTATGTAAAGTGTCATGAGTTAGAGCAGGGGCCTGAATGTCTATCTGCATCCCTTGTGCTGCATTCCTTTGGCAATCTGGTCTTACAGTTGATGTGTTCATTGGTCAGCCTTTGCCTTTGAAGTGGGAGTTTCTTTGTGGATTTTTTTATTTCACGTTCTGTTGATGAATTGTTAACCTGCCTTCACTGATTCTAAATAAAAAATGATGAAAAGTGAAACAGGATGTCTTTAGGTACTCCAGAACAAAACTATTCAGTGTAAAAAGGTATTTCTTTACACCTCTGTCTTCCCCATATAAAAAGCCTATTCGTGAGCATACTGAGGCGCCATGCTTTGACTTTATTCTGAGAATGAGAGACTATAATTCCAGAGATCTTTGAATAGTGTCCTGCTTTCAGAGGAGCCCATCTTTAGAACTGATGCCTTGATTCAAGAGCATGCCTTGGTTAAAATGTTCATGTTCAACTGGAACACCTTTCAAGGTACTGAATGAGAAAGTAACTCAACTAATGGGATGTGAAGCTTGTACATGGAGGGACCCACACACAAGCCAACTTATATTGGGTTATTTTGAAACTAATGTATTCAAATGTCAAATGCATTTTAATAACCCTTTCTCTGTTGAGATGAGTATTTTGAATGTATCTTGGGGTAGTAGTTCAGATCTGATATTTAGGTTTGATTTCCTCTCCATAAATGCATGGATAGGCAATATATATCCTGGATAATAGGGCTGCAATTTAGTAGGAGGTATAATCTCTTCAGCCTAAGATCAGAGGTCTTAATACTATAGATCATGTGCATGTCATTGGTGTCATTACCAGAAGATGTATGATCTCTCCTTATTTACTTATGATTATTATAGATTATCTTAATAAACAGGTTTTCAATATATAAATAAAGAAGGAATTCATTTATATCATTCTGTCAATATCAAGGTCATTTCTATAACTAAAAGAGGCTGAGAACTAAAGATAGATGGAACGTACATGGCCAAAGCTAACCATCTAGTTCATTAAATTGTTACAGAAAGCAAAGCTTTATCCCAGTTACCCAGAACAGCTTGTTTATCAATTTTTGTTTTAATAGTAGATGAGGGTAGAAAAAATTATTAAAGGAATTAAATGTTGTTGTCTCCAGTAATATGGGACTGAAATTGAGAACCCAAGATGTCCGTTTCCAATCCAGTTTTTTGTGTTCCTAATATGACTTGACTGGAAAATGAATAATTTTTTGCCGTTCAGATGCCCTTTCCATAAGAGAAACTCAAAACACATGCTATCATTTACTTATAAAACTTCAAAATCCCATTGTGAGGATGGGACTGTAAGCATTGTCCCAAATTTGCAAATGATTCAACTGAGTCAATGCCGTACTTGGAACTAAACTCAGGATTCTGGAGTCCTGTTCTGGCTGGAAGAAAAAAAAGAATCTTAAATACATTTATTTCCTATTTTGTTCTACTGAAACTTCCTTTTTTTAAAAAAGGAAAAGAAATTTGACATACTAAAAGTTTAACAAAAGGGAATGTAACAAGACTGGGCCTCAGGGGCAGCCCTAATGCCCCCTGGTGGCCCACATGGCTCCTGCTCTGTTCTGGCTCTGTTTTTTCTCTTGCCTCAGTGCTTCATGTAATTGGTTAATGGGTAATAAGGGTGGTTGTCTTCAGATCCCAGATCAAGGCCCTGTTCAGGTCTCACCCATCAGGTCTCTCCCAGACCCCACTGGTCCCAATCCCATCCCTCAAATCTCCTAGCCCATCTGTGCCCCTAAAGCACCTGTAGCCTTAAGGCTATTCATGGTCTCCAACCTTCCTTACAGCCACCATGCCCAGCCCTTGCAGGGGTTACCAGTCAGCCATTTCAGTAAGCACTTGGTCTCAGTTGAGTATCAGAAATGTTTGTAAAAATGGCCTTTCCTTAATGGAACAGGCCTATAGGGTGAAATCCTGGCTCCACTGAAATCAACAGGGGCTTCATCATAGACCATGGTTTCACCCATGTGGCAGTGGTTTCACCCTCGTTATTTAACAGTGATGGCACAAATTGGATTTGATGGAAAATGGAGAGGTTTATGGATGTTGCTCTTTAATAAAATTGAATTCAGAATGAAGTCCTTCCTGTTGTATTTTTATTGCTTCTATGAATCCCTCTACCATATTCCATTAACGGCAAACAAACCTTTTTATAAGCAATGCTGGGGGACCTTCTGCCTCCAAAACTAGCTGTGAGTAAGGAGTTCAGTGGGAGCTGGGAAAACAGAAAAGAACTGGAAGAGATCTGAATTTTTTCAATTTTTTTCTAATATGCTTTGGGCTTGGTTTAAGTTTTGGGCAAAGTTTCTCATCAGCACCTCTTGGCACATTCTGAATTACATTCAAATAGTTTCCAAAATGGGAAACTTGAACCAGAATCTCCCTGAACTCTGAAAAAGGTCTAGAACCAGGTCTACCCCTAAACTTTGAGCCTAACCTCTGCTTATGCAGAAGGAAAGTAAACCTCCCTTGCACTCCACTACTGATGTTTGGGAAAGCTCAACTTAGTAACTAAGTTTTCAGTGGAGGTTCATTTCAAACGATGAATCTAGCAACCTGCAGATGACTGCTAGAATTGATCAAGGAAATAATGTGTCAAACTTACAAAGTTTTTTTTTTTCCCTGGGAAAATTTCATTTCCAGGTCTCATTAAGCCACATATCTGTCACATTCCTCCGTTCTGTCCAGACTTCTCCAGTTTAGCAAAGTAATCAGATTTTGCAGGATTATTTCACTGCAGGTCTCTTCTGCACACTTTATGTTTAGCAGGGTGATTGCAGAGCTGACTTATTCCTCACCTTTAAATGATTGCTTCTTAGCATTTTCAGAGTGACCTTTCATAACATGCAAAGGTTGTCTGGCTGATTTTCAGTGAGGCTGTTGAAAAAAAATGAGTTAAATGAAAGAAAAATGTCTTTCCTTGTGCTGCATTACACTGGAGGAAAAAGCTTGAGGGGACACAGTCTGCTTCCCTTACACTGAATAATACTGAGTTCTCTTACTTTACAGTATTCAGTGGGACTACTTGTGGAGAAAAGTACAACTCATGCCTTTAAGTAAAGGTGGAACAATTTGTCCAGAATTTATTATAGGCCCAACCCAAAGCCCACTGAAGTCAATAAGAAGTTCACAGTTGATTTCACTGGGTTATGAATCAGGCCCTGTCTCTATTTAACTCTTAAAATGTGATCACCACTGAAAAACTAAGAGCTACTAGAGTTCTTGAAACATTCGGTGGAACCAAATTAATTTCTCTGACTCATGAATCATTGTAAAAGGTTGACTGTTTTTGGGTGGCAGTTGTTTTTTCTGCTTTTTAAATAGTTTGCCATCTTGGAATTATTACTATACAAAGGCCTGAATAATTAGCTGGGACTTGTGTTTCATTCTAGTGTCAGCCTCAAAGTTTACTAGGTGTAAGTCAGCCACATCTGCATTGCATCCTAGCTTCAGGGCCCCTAAGGATTGCATTCATTGTGGTAGGCAGTAGGCATGGCTGGTGAAACCTATTTTTGTTTGAACAGTATAAGTAAGTGGTTGTTAAAAGTGATGTTGGGTTACTGAAAATGAAGAAATAGACCAGATTGAGGTCATAAGTAGCTCTACTTTGGAATAGTATAAAAGGCAAATGTACCTCGTTTGTATCCAAAGAACACACATAATGAATGAAATACTTTCTCTTTTAGCAAAACTGCCAAACTATCAAGTGTGTTTCTCATGCTCATTAACACTGGACTTTAAGAACCTGATAAGAATGCAATATAAAATCAAACAGCCCCTAAAGACTGTGAGATTATATTTAATACTTTCCTATCACCAGCCTCTGAGTGCTTGGCAAGAGAAATGGTGACATTTACTAATCAGTACCCTCTCTTATTTGTCTTGGCTGAAAGTCTCAAGTCCTCAGCTTATTGAAGTTATTACAAATGCTCTCCATTAGATTGTGTTTAACTTCCTGGTATTTGCAGTAGAATTTGATCACAACGTTGTGAACGAGTTATGCCTTTAAGAAGTGATATAGGAGTTCAGATACCATGTATGTAAATTGCATGTTTATGTTCTCTCTTGCAATCTTGTTCTTTAGCTTATTCTTAATGTTTGACATTCATTGTTTTCTGCATCATCTGACCTTGACATTTTTTAACTCCTTTCTCAACACATAGGTTTTTGCTTTCCGTAGGGGAGACAACATTGTTTGCTACTAGTATGTCATTTAATGAATTTGTTTCTTTCTTTGGCATATCCTTCTTAATATCCTGTAATAACTTATTCTTATAAAAGTGCAGTTAACCCTCTGGAAGGCTACTAATCTGGAAGAAGTCCCCTGCATAGCCCCACAGAGATATGGGATGAGCACTTGTCCATGAGGGTTTCCCTTATCATGTTCCAAAAAAATTGCTTCAGCTGCTTCTATCAGTAGTTCATTCTTTACCTGCCACTCAGTGGCTGGCCTTTTTTTGCCAGATGAGGTAGAGTTTCTTCCCATGTGGAAGTCTGTTCAGCTGGAATGAAATTAAGACTCCCAGTACAATTTCCACTGATCGCTAAGCTGCTTTTAAAAAGAATGACTTTTGAACTTTGCCTGCTGTCTTTTCTAGTGGCAACCTGAAGACATAATTTGGCCTTTAGTTTGCTAAGCATCTTGGACATCCTGGGTCCCTGCTTTAATGTGATATTGAACTAGCTTGTGTTATAACAAAACCACAACCCAAAGCATCATGACTGTATATTTTACATATTCTGATCATAGCACATAAAACACAATTTAATGTAAAGTTTGTGATGTAGTCACTGGAGGTTAATTATGAATGCGGGGCCCAGTTCTCTTGTCTGATATGCTGGTGTAAATCAGATGTCCTGATTCACACATACAATTAATGCAACTGAATATACTCTGGCTCAATTTGAGCCAAAATAGTTTAATCCAGATGTCACAAGTTACGCATAAATTTAAGTGCAGTAATTTACTGCGCTGCCAGATACCACTTGTATCTGACAGGACTATCTGGCAGCCCAGTAAATTAGTTTACTGAACCCTAATTGCTGTGCATGTGTAGATGGTAATACTTTGTTGCACAGCAAATTAGTCCACTGCTCAGTAAAGCATCTCATGTAGAAGTGCCCACAGAGTCTGAGTCGTGTGGGAAAAATATTTTGGATTCGTTTTTATGTTTGGCAAAGGGTGAACAAAACTTGCAAGCTGGCTTCAGCTTCAAACCTTAAAAGACTCTCCAAAGATATAAATTCTACCTCAGGTAAGTAGTGCAGCATTTTGGATTGTTTGGAGCCCCAATACAGGCAATTCAACAAAACAACAGCCCCTCTCACCTACCTAGTTAGGAAAGGAGATGCTGGACACTAGACAAGATCTTCTCTCCATGCACTATTAATTCCAGCAGTTCTAAGTTCCTAGAATGGGGTATTAAAAGAAGTTCCTCAATTCAGCAGAGTTATTTAACACAACACATTCTGCCTTTTCATGAGTTGTGAGAAAATTTTGTGACTTGCAAATGCCTTTCCTATAACAAACACTTAAAATAATCTTAAAGTGGAATCAGAAGAGCTGGCTGTAGTATCTGTCTTCCCTGGTCCTCATTGTGAACTGACAGTCTCATGGTGAAGCACCTAACAGAACAATATCTGATGACCCAAAAATGAGGTTTAAAGGGCTTGTCTGGTGTTCTCCTGCCAACCTTAGCATCCAACTTGCTGTCATTGCTGAGCCGCCTTCCATATGCTGTGTTGTATGCAGGTTTCCAAAGCTTGTCTTCCTGCTTCTCCATGATTTGAACTTGTCACATATGGATAGCCTTTGGGATACACCTTAACTTCACCAGTCTATGTAGTCTGTACAGGTATGGGAGAGCCTGATAGAGAAATCTAATGCAAATGTGCTCTCTGGGAATCAGATTTAACTTACATATATGTATAGTTTCATATCGTGTACAGATGATTTTGTGGTCAGGAGAGGATCTGCAACCAGCCTTCCCTGTGAATCTTGCCAGTAGAGCAATTATTGTATGCTCAGGTAGAATGATGGGCTTTTCTTAATCAATCCATTTTGACAATATTGCCATTTAATGTCATTTATGACCTTTCCTGAAACTCCATCTAGAGGGGCTGGAGATAGCCGTAATTTAAAGGCACTCCTAGATGAGTCCTTCATGGCTGAAGGATGGTGTATTTACAAGTGAAGGATGGTGAGACAAGAATTACCATCAATCATGGCAGTGTTTGAAGAGTGTCAGGAGGCTCAGGTGAAGAGTGCAGCTCTGCTCAGCAAGGTGAAAAGATATACGCACACTATGAGAGAAACTGTTTACACAGAAAGTGTCAGGATTATAGTTAATGTTAAACCAGCCCCTCCTCTGTCCCTATTCAGACGTTGTCAGGGACCTAAATTTACCCCATTGTGCCCAGGTCTTCCAGTTTACTACGAAATGCTTGGAGACCTACGTAACTTTCTGACATACCACAGTGAATTAACCGTGATTTTCATTTGTACTCCTCAGTTTTATAGCTGTAGTAACATTACACCAGTTTTAAAATTATTTCAGGTTATTTAATAAGGTAGTCAAGTGCTTGAACTGAGGATTATAAAGTACAGCTTTTATGTTTAATTCTTGGCTTCTGCTACTGACTGACATTGTTACAATGGGCAACTCAATCACTGTGCCTCAATTTCTCAGTTTGGAAAATGGCTATACCTGCTTCTAAAAGGTGTCCTGAAGTAGAAGTGATTTAACATGAGTTTTAGTTTTTAAAACAAACAAACAAAGAAGATTAATAAGTCACCATGCAAGTTGAAAAGGTCATCTGTACGTCTGGATATGAGTCTACAGCTAAAATCAGAAGGTTCAAATCTCATGGGCTCATCACTGATAATTACTTAAATGCAGAGAAAATGGGCAAAAGAAAAAATATTATATAAAGTCATACCTGATAGCCCCAGAAGCTTTTATGCTATTCTGATGCATGGAATCGTCGGCAGTCCCTTGAAGTCAAGGATGATGTCCATCAGGCTTGATGGGTCCCCAGGTGACTGAAGAGCCCAATTCTGGGTGCACGCATTCTTCAGCAACGGGGGCATGTTGTTGCATGGGGGAATGGGATTTGCAGCCCCGGATCGGTCTCTTTCTCCTTCCTCCACTGCTGCCGTTCCACCTCGGTATAGAGTTGTTGGGCCTCAAAGTGGCACATGCCTTGGTGGACCAAGTGGTGCCATGCCAGGTGATCAGCAGTTTGCTCCTCCTAGCCATTGGTGTCGATGTCTCTGTGCATGAGGGCAACCTTGAGCATGTCTTTGTACTGTTTCCTTTGGCTGCCCTTTGAGCGTTGGCCAATAGAGCTGGGAGAAGAGAATCTGGCAAGGGAGGCAGTTCTTGGACATCCAGATGCAGTGGCCCATCCATTGGAGTTGATTTCTCAAGAGAAAGGTTTTGATGTTGGTGGATGCAGCTTCATGGAGGAGGCTTGTGCTGGTCCAGCAGTCCTCCCATTTGAGCCCCAGGATTCGATCCAAGCGCTGCTGATGTAAGCTCTCAAGGGTCTTAATGTGGCATCGGTAGATGGTCCAGGTTTCACTGCAGTAGAGGAGGGTGGTCAGCATGACAGCCTTGTAAACCAGGACCTTTGTTGACTTCTGAAGGTCTCTATTTTTGAAGACACATTGTCACAGCTTGAAGAAGGTGGCACTGGCGCAGTTGACCCAGTGCTGGACTTTTCATCAATGATAACTCATTGAGAGAGATGGCTGCTGAGATACGGAAAGTACTCCACATACTCCAGAGCCTCCCCATCTATGTAGATAGCATGAGGGATGTTCAGCTGGCCTGGGGAGGGTTGGTGGAGAACCCCCATCTCAGCGATGTTCAAGGACAGGCCAAGTCTCTTACACGAAGCATTGAAGAGATCTAAGGTTACTTGCACATCCTGTGCAGAGTAAGCCATCACACAGCAATCGGGTGCATGCTGAAGGTTGTGGATGTCCTTGGTGGTGAGTTTTGTTTTTGCCCAGAAGCACCCAAGATTGAAAAGCTTCCTATTCAGTCAGTACTGGATACTGATGCTGGATGGTAGATCATCTCAGATGAGGTGGATGATGACAGGTAGATGGTGAGCAGTGTGGGAGCGATCACGCAACCTAGTTTGACCCTGGTCCAGATGCAGAAGATGTTGGTTTCAGATCTTCCACTCAGGACAGTGACAGTCATATCATCATGCAGGAGTCTCATACAGTATATATACTTTTTGGAACCATATATATACTTACATATATGGTGTGCGTGTGTGTGTGTGTGTGTGTGTGAGTGTGTGTGCGGTTCCAAACATGTTTGAAGTCAATAGGGGTGCTCAGTGACAGAAAGAGAATTAGTATGGGATCCTATGTGACTTTTTAAAAAAGGAGCGCATATAAAATATGTGTTTGTTATATTCCCACATTATATCATATTATAGTATATATTATATAATATTTACAGGCACACATAATAGAAAGTAGAAATCTAATTTATAGGAGAACTGTTAATTTCGTTGTATAGAATGATTCTCATACACTGTTAATGTACATATCTAAAGCATGAAATAAACATCAAGACATTTGCTACAAAGAACCTGGAAGGTTTCGTGAACATTAATAGCTTGGCTGTACCATAAACGTAAGCCAAAATCATAAAAAGCCTTGTGCATAAGGCCAAACTTCACTGAAAATTCTAAAACAACAACCTTTGTTATTTCTTTTGCTATAATAGTCCTAGACCACTGGATTTTGGAACAGACTGGCTGCTTGTAAAATTGGCAAACAGCATTTAAAAAATTGTTACTAGATATATTAATGTGTAAGGGTCTCCCATGTTTTAGGGTAATAAAAAGGAAAAATATATTGCATGCCCTTCATAAAACCATCTTTGTAAAGCAGGGATTGGCAATAGTATTAAGATGAATGTGTTGTAAGAGAAGCAGTAATCTTATTTTCATGTATCTAGGAGACAGGGTATTACAGCTGTGTATATGCATCTTGTTAATTGTAGTGATCTTATAATGAGGACAAAACACATTTTGGTATCAACTACTCTATCTTTTACATAAGCATAACTATGATCTGTACCAGTAGTGTAGCTCTGATTGGAACTTTGGGTCAGCTCCAGTGTCTGATGGGTTGGCAGCAACCAAAGGTCTGATATTGCAGCACTATATGCCAAATTATTTTAAAAAGGCTCAGATTTCAGGGCTGATTGGGTGGTCCAAGGGCTGTATGGCTACACTTGGTAAATGTGTGACTAGATTTAAATTTTGGATGTAAAGAACATGTCTACAAATGAACTTACACATGCCTAAACTTAATGTCCCTTAGCCTAAGGCACATTATGGCGATTTAAGCATGCGTCTAAGCAGCACCCTGGACAGCCCCCCACATGCACAGCTGCACTGGGGCCCATGGGCAGTGGGCAGGCGCTGCTCTGGAAAAGTAGCGAGGGGCAGCATGAACAATGAGTGCATTCCTGGCTGGGAAGTACAGAGAAAGTTGTCGGGCGTGCCCAGGGGCCGTGGGGTCTGTCAGCAGCATCTGCATAGCCAGGGCTGCTGGACCACAGCCAGAGTGAGCAGAGGGTGCACCCAAACCCCCAGGCCATGTCCAGTGACTCAAAGCAACTGCACCCAGCACTGGGCCTGTCCACTGGGTACTCTGCCACAGGCTTTGGGGCACCAGTGGGCAGCAGTGTAGCCAGGTGGTGCAGCCCAGTGCCATCCGAGGGGGTGGGAGCCTCCAGTCCCCCTGGTTGTGATCAGACCAGCCCTAGCCCTGGCCCCCATCCTGGCTCTAACCCTCTTCCTGTGTTCCTGCCTCCCCAGTGTTGGTCGAGAGCAGGCCTGAGTCAAGCCTGCAGGGCCTCACACTGTCACTGGGTGCCTCCAAGAAGAGGCAGCGGTGGGTACAAATTCCAAATGCACAGATGCTGGAGCTGGAGTGGTGGTTCTTGCACCAGCAGTACCTGTTGGTGTGCTGACTGACTTGGCTGTGCATGGGGGGGCAGGGTGGTCCAGGGTGCTGCCCAGGGCTGCTTTATGCAGGTACCAAATTTAGGCATGATTAGCCTAAAATCGCCATTTTTAAGGCTCGTTAAGGGCATGCGCATATAGACCCGCTCCCTTAATGCACCTTAAAAATTGCTAAAGCACCTTAAATCAGCATATGTAGATGCACCCAAAAAGAAACAGGATGAAGGAAAGACAATAACATTATTAATCTGATGTAAATGTTAAGAAAGCAATAAACAATGACAGAGAGATATGAGGAATTTGCCAGTGTCTGAGCTTTGCAAGAGCTAAGTAAGAAATGAAAACAGAATCATTTCAACACTATTAACAAAAATTCTCAGCTGTTAGTTCACAATAACAAAGACTGGGATCAGTAAGAAAAGTGGGAGGCAGTGGTGTGCTTAGCACTGTTTGTAGTAGGGAGCAAAATAAAAAGGGGGCTTTGCCAATAATGTGAATGATTATAAAGTTTCAGGGTCAGATTCTGGGCTCAGTGAATATGAGTCCCAAATAACGTCATGGACAGTGTAACAGATTTACACTGGGACAGACTGGAGCTGTTAGCCCTTAAATGGAAAAATATTTTCTATTGTCCATATGGAATAGGACTGTGCAAAGCTTTGGGGGCTGATTTGATTTGGAGGAGATTCAGCCTGATTCAGTGACCGAATCTCCAAATCCAAATCAAATCAGGGGACCAATAAAAAGACCCAAATAGATTCAAACCTTTGTGAATCTTTGAAAAAAATTTGGACAACTTCAATGATTGGGGCAGCCCCCACCAGCTGCAGCAGAGAGCTGGAGCCGGACTTGGAGCTGGTAAGTAGGGGGCAGAGAAGGGGGGGCTGGAGGAGGAGGGAAGGGAC
>NW_017728926.1:4952794-4992537 GCF_001723895.1 Crocodylus porosus | reverse complement strand
TTGTTTGTTTTAAAGGGCTGGACCTGGGGCAGGCAGGGCAGCCAAAGGGGAGGCTGGGAGAGTGTGGTGGGGTTGGGGACTTGTGAAAGAGCCCCCCCATACAGCATGGGGCAGTGTGGGGCTGGAAAGATTGCTTCCCACCCAGCACCACCCAGTGAGTCAGGGCTTTTTTTTCGAAGTGCCGGGAGCTGAGGCAGGCAGGGCAGCCATTGCTGGGCCTGGGAGAGTGGGCGGAGGATGGGGCCTGTGTGATTCGGAGATTTGGCAGCAGCCAAATCTCTGAATCACATTCAGCTGAATCGATTCAGGACAGTGATTCGAATCGCTGTCCCCTGAATCAGCTAAATCTGAATCTGAAGCAAATACTAGCTGCTTTGCACAGGCCTAATAAGGACAGAAGTCAGGCTTCCTCCCTCCCCACCCTTGTCTTTGGGGCAGAGTAATTCATTCTATCACTTGTTTAGTATTATATTGAAAGTGAAAATAAAAAGGACCCCTTGTGAGTTTCTGAAAGCCCTCTCTGGCTTTTGACTCTGAGGATTGAAATAGTGGTTGCCTTTGCACCACCGTGAAAGTTTTTATGGTGGCACAAAGTGAAAATAGATAAATGTTCCTACCTTTTGTAGCACCACAAATGCCCAAGTTTGTGGCTGTGACTGAAGATAGTAATAATTTTGTCTTGCTTTATTGTGATAGATGTCTCCTTGCTTGTGGGGGAGTGCAGGCAGCCTGGAACTGCCTGTGCTCTCCAGCCACCTGCTCTGGGGCTTGAGGGCCCAATCCTGATCTGATTCCTGGGCAGAATTGGGCTCCTCAAGCCCTCTGAACACCTGCTCTGCTTTCCAGAGCACAGGTTGGCATGGGCCCTGTAAAGGTGGTGTGGGGTGGCATGGAAGCTGTGGAATTTCTCGAGTCTTGTATCTCCACATTGGGACCTGCGCGGGTTCCCATGCCACCCTGTGCTTCATGCCGGGGCACAGGTCAGCACTGGCCGTGGTGTGGAGGCAGTAGCACCAGGGATTCCCCAACTCCTGCGCCTCTGTGCTCGCCCATACTGGGACCTTTGGAGGCTCATGCCTGCATGTGAGGGGCACAGATTGGCACAGGACGTGTGCTGGTCCTAACAAAGAGGCACAGTGCAGCAAGAAATGCAGGGACCCCCCCACCAGGCAAGAGGAATACACCACACTTTGTCCCACATGAGGCTCTTGCCCCATGTAAGACAGCAGGCGAGGTGTTTTGCCCCCAAAAGTGGCTTAGCTGTGGTGGGACATGTCCCACCACATCTGATCTTCTGTTTGTTAATGGGTATTTGTACCCTGAGTTGCAATGAAAAAGCAGGAATTACAAACAAGTTGGAACCAGTAGGACCAGTAAGTAAGCAAGAGTATGCTAAGTCTACTTTGCTGGGGGGGGAAAGCATCTCACAGTGGCCAGCAGTATACAGTATCTTCTTGGAGACTCCTGTTTTTCAGACGTTTCAAACTACTGGTTTCAAGCCTTCTGGAAAAATCTTCTTAGATTGAAGCTAAGACAAAAACCAGAAAATTTACTTCCTATGCAAATCGGCTTTTTAGAGAATCAATCCGTTCCACAAGCTAACACCTCTAAAATGTCTTCGGAATATATCTAAGAATCCTGTATTGAGACATAACTGTATAAAAGCTGCGAGGCGATGTTCTTAAAATCATAGCGGCTTTGATGCCAAATCCAACCAGGCTGCTAAAATACTGGACCATTTTAACTTCAGTGCTTAATAAAAGCTATGGATTCTGCTTATGGTGATCTGAAAATCAGGATCTTGCAACACTAAATCCCATTGCCAGAAATCAGCAAGCCATACATTGCTGGGGCCACAGGGTTAAACTAAGTAATATAGTACTTCAGAAAATAAGCAGATTTAGTGTGATTTAAAGCCAAGAGATTGGAACACTGTAGAAGATCTTAGGTCAACAAAGGATGAAATAATATTTTATCACTAATGAACTGACTCATGGTTATAAATCAGCAGTCTCACAGCCCTCTACTAGTTGGAATCAGAACTGCCCAATTGTGTCAGCAGCCCAGGTGAGTACTGGGACCATTTCTTTTAGTACAAAGATAGTACTTATGAAAAGAAGATTGGGCTCTTCTCCTGCCATAAAACTCTTGAGTAACCTTACTGCATGGCAGAGCAGTAGCCCGGAAGTCCAGAATGGTGCAGATATATTATAATCTCCTCCCCTCTTATGCACTAGCAAATACCAGACTTCAGGCGGATGGCTTTTGCTGTTGGCCAAACAATAAATGAAAGCATCTTCTAATACTAGAAAGAAACATAAAGTTATGACGTTCCTTTTCTCTGCATTAAAATACTATGCATGGCACAACTCAGATGGATGGTGTTGCAAAGAAATTTAATTCTTGTGCAGAAGAATAAAGACACATGAAAAATTACATGCATGCACGTGCACGAGTGCACATGCACACACATACATTGCCAGCAGCTGCAACAAAGGGAGTGCCCTGAGTGATGGCACTTTCTCTGTGAGCATGAAGGATATGAAGCACAGGGCAAGAGGTCATGCGTAGGGAATGTTTAGTATGTCACTGAGATGGGTTATAATTGAGGGCCATATTCTGTGAGGTGCTTAGTACTCGGCTCAAATCCAGCTAGTCACTTGAACACATAAGTAGCCTATTCATTTCTATAGGATGCTTCCCATGCTTAAGGGCTTAGGGCTGGATCAGGGCCAGAGCAATCAGCACCTTGCTGGATCAAGCCCCAGAAGAGTCATTCAAACAAGTTATATCATAAGAAGTGGTATACCTTAGCAGCTCTGCTCTCTAAGCCATATTCAGGGCAAGGAGAGAGCTCGGCCAGAATACACATCTCTGAGCCTTTTTTCTGGTGCAGGGCAGCACAAACAGCCTCACCACCAAATGGGAGGAACGCTCAGCCACGCCCATTCTCCAGCTAGTGCCAGTTAGGCCAGGCCATTCCCCTAGGTTGCAGAATGGTGTCCTGCTTTGGCCGGGGTACATTACCCAGTGCAGATGGGTGCTGAAGGAGTTGGCTGATATGATTGCAGAGCTCCTGGCCATTATCTTTGAAAACTCATGGTGATCAGGAGAGGTCCTGGATGATTGGAAAAGAGAAAATATAGTGCCCATCTTTAAAAACACGAAGAAGGGATGTGCGAAATTTCACTGCTGGCTTTGTTTCGACTCATTTCAAGGTCGAAACAGCAAAATCAAAAGGAAACATATTGTTGAAACAGCCTCGAAACAAAATGAGGCAGGTTGAAATGTTTCGCTATGACATGGGTGCTTGTGCAACTGCTGCCTCTGATTAGGCAACAGGATTGAAGGTCCCCCATCACTTGCCACCACAGACCTGGGGGTAATAGTTGACCACAGTGTGAACATGAGCCAGCAATGCAATGCTGTAGCCAGGAGGGCCAACAATATCCTGGCATGCATCAATTGATGCATCTGCAGAACAACCAGCAAAACCATTGCAAACAAGTGATTCTCCTGCTCTACTCAGCTCTACTTGGCATTGGTGAGAGCACAGCTGGAGTACTGTGTCCAGTTCTGGGCTCCGCACTTCAACAAGGACATGGTAAAGCTTGAGAGAGTCCAGAGAAGAGCTACCCATATGATCAGAGACTTGCATGGCAAGCCAGATGAGGAAAGCCTTCAGCTTTCAACCTGCTGCGCCTTAACACATGCAGTGTCACCCATGTCACGAGCTTTGCTTGTCTGCAGCTTGAGGTACAGTTTCCCCCAAGCCCCCACACCTATCTCCTTGAAACTTGGCAGGTTTTGTGGCCTCAGCAGGGGTTAGCATGCCTGCAGTTTTGATCCCGCTGTAGCTTAACACATACACGTGACGTGAGTTGTGCTTTCAAGATTTTGGGTGCAGGTTCTCCATACCCTCTACACCTATCTCCTTGAAGCTTGTCAGGCTTCATGCCCCCAGAAGGGGCTACCATTTCTGCAAGTTTCATTTAAATCAGGCCAGAAAAGACAACGATATAGGCTGTTTCAACCTTCCCCATTATAGCCTATGGGCGAAACGGTGAAACAGCATCAAAACTGTTTCGACGAAATGGGATGGAACATCTGTTTCGAATCGAAACAAAATTTTAAAGGAAATGTTGTTCCATTGAAACATCAAAATGCTGGTCGAAATGGAACGCTGCCATTTCACACAGCCCTGCTACACACCAGTCATCCTCACCTCAGTCCCTGGAAAAAATCATGGGGCAGGTCCTTAAGGAATCCATTTCTAAGCACCTGGAGAAGAAGAAGGTGGTTAGGAACAGTCAGCATGGATCTACCAAGAGAAAGTCATATCTGACCAACCTAATTGCTTTCTGCAATGAGATGAGTGACTCTGCGGATGTGCGGAGACCAGTGGATGAGATATACCTTGACTTTAGCAAGGCTTTTGAAATGGTCTCCCACAACATTCTCACAAGCAAGCTAAAAAAATATGGGTTGGATGAATGGACTGTAAGGTGGATAGAAAACTGACTGGAGCATCAGGCTTAGAGGGTAATAATGAATGGCTCAATGTCTAGTTGGCAGCAGCTATCAAGTGAAGTGTCCCAGGGGTCAGTCCTGCAGCCAGTTTTGTTCCATATCTTCATCGATGATGCAGCAGATGGGATAGAGTGCACCCTCAGCAAGTTTGCAGATGACATCAAGCTGAAAGGAGTAGTAGATATGCTGGAGGGTGGGGCTAAGATTCAGAGAGACCGAAAGAAAGGAGGTTCAACCAAAAGAAATCCCATGTGCTTCAATAACAAGAAGTATAAAATCCTTCACTTAGGATGGAAAAATCCCATGCACCAGTACAGGTTGAAGACCCACTGGCTAAGCAGTAGCTCTGCAGAAAGGGACCTGAGGGTTCTCTTAACAGTGGAAATTAAGCTGAATATGAGCCAGCAGCATGCCCTTGTTGCCAAGAAGGCTAACGACATACTGGCTGCATTGGTAGAAGTGTTACCAGCAGATTGAGGGAAATGATTATTTCCCTCCATTCAGCACTGGTGAAGTCACATCTGGAATACTGTGTCCAGTTTTGGGCCCCCCACTACAGAAAGGACATGGACGAATTGGAGAGAGTCCAATGGAGGGCAACAAAAATGGTTAGGGGGCTGGGGCACATGACTTACAAAGGAGAGGCTGTGGGAACTGGGCATATTTAGTCTGGAAAAGAGAAGACTGAGCGAGTTTAATAGCAGCCCTCAACTACCTGAAGGGGGTCCAAGGAGGATGGAGCTGGACTGTTCTTAGTGGTAGTAGATTACTGATCAAGGAGCAATGGGCTCAAGTTGCAGCTAGGGAAGTTTAGGCTGGATATTAGGAAAAACTGTCTCACTAGGAAGGTAGTAAAGCACTGGAACAAGTTACCGAGAGTGGTGGTGGAAGCTCCATCCTTGGAGGTGTTTAAGACCTGGCTAGACAAAGCCTTGCCTGGGATGATCTAGTCGGGGCTGGTCCTGCTTCGAGCAGGAGGTTGGACTAGATGGCTAACCTGGCATCTCTTCCAACCTTAATTTTCTATGATTCTACAATATCCCATGCCAGGGTACATTTCTGCTCTAGTCTACAATGGAGATGCCTTCCCCGACATGACCTTTCTCACTAATACAGCAGATGGTTGTTAGTTTTAAAATAACTGTAACAAAATGATCACGTGTTTGTTGATTGACTGGTTGTAAGAGATAATCCCTCTCCTGAGAATTACCCAGTATTGGGCCAGGCTCTCCATTAAATAGGAACAACACTAGAACTTAATTGACCAGAGCCTACATGATGCTCTTCCACCATGGAGCTGTCTGCCCGTGTAGGATCCAACATGACTGAAATGCTGTCATGGGCCCAGGATTCTGTTCGGCAGCTTAAGGATGTAGGATGTGGGGGTTGGTTTGTCACTGCATTTTCAAAACGTTTGCTTTGCTGATGTTCCTGACACCTGCAGTCGAAAAGTATTTAGAAGATTCCTATTTTATCTGTCAGCAAGGGTTCTGTCCTTTCTTTAGCATGCGACTATGCTGCCTTTGATGAAAGGCATGTGCCACATAAAAGTGAAGTAGTAGTATTATGGCTAATGTAGTCAAGCATACAGTGCCTTTGTACATTGTTGTGAAGAACACTATATCTAGTACGTGTAAGTTGCTGTGGTGATTTTTTTTTTTTTTTTTTTTGTAATTTAGGTAACAACAGCAAGCAGCTGCTTAGGATTCAGTCCAAGAAAACTTACATGCTTAACTGTAAGCATATGCTTAAGTCACATTGACTTCTGCAGTGTTGAAATGTGATGCTTTTGTTTATCAGTGTCTCCGTTAGCTAAGAGCCAGTGATGATGATAAAGAAAAATAATTGAGAGGAAGCATGATTCGCTGCATGCCAACTCTATTCTCCTCTTTTGAACAAATTCTACTCTCAATTACAGTCGTGTAAATCTGGCCTAATTTCAATAAAGCCAGGATTCCCAGTGACATTATAGAGTAGGGCTTGGCCTATCAAATAACTTTTTCACCTCAGAGCTTGCTGAGCCCATCAAACCATGCCTATTTTTTTTTTAAATGACAGTTTATCTGAGCTCACGGAATGAATGGATAACATTACTATTTACATAAGCTCATTGTGATCTGTCTCGGTAATGTAATCAAATTAGGGTTAACTGCAGCTGGAGAATGCCAGCTTGTAAACTGTTTTTCAAAAAGAATCACATGGTGTTACTTGACATGTTTAGTATACATTCGGGAGGCTTTGCAAAAATTATAGCACATCCCTAACTAATGTAACAGTCAGGGATTCTGCTGCCACCAGTTCTCTGAATCCAGGGAATGAAATCCAAAGAGGTTCATCAACAATTGGAGGAGATACTTCCCACCAGATTCCTAAAACAAAAGTTTCACTGACATGGCTGCTGCTGACATGTTGTCTTTCTTTTGGCTAAAAACAACATATCAGTTGAAAGAAGGAGCATATGGTGTAAATTTTGAGTACATTTAAGAACATCTGTGTTAATGGCAGAATCCAAGCCCACTGAGCATGTCAAGCCTTACACTTAGTATTATGGCATTCACGTGAGACAAAGTGCAGCCTGAGCTAGAATTACCTAATGGATAGCTTTTCAAAGTGTTTTTGTTATTCTTATTAATAAACATCACTTATGAGGCTTTCTTTTTCCCCCCTCTTATTGAATGTCTTATTTTTTGTTTGTTTCCCTGTAGCGCATACATCAAGGTCCACTCTTGGAGTGAACGTTTAGTGAGTTGACATGGCCTATCCCTAAGTGGTTGCGCAGCTTAGACAAAGGAAGTCTTGTAACTAGAACTGGTCAGTATTTCCTGAGAAACTCCAAACCATGAGGAAAACTAGAAATTTCCTGCAGAAAGGAAATTCTGACCCCCTCCTTCTTCCCCTCTCCCTCCCCCATCCCACCTCCCTACATAAACATTTTGGAAAGGCCAGTATATCTTTCTGCATAACCTTTGCAAAACAAAAGGTACTACCTGGCCTCCTGACGCCTACCCAGACTGTTCTGGAGGAACTAGGAGTAATTAAGGGAGTCTGCCGAAGTCCAGGAAGTTCCCTGCCATAGACTGAGGAACTGCAAAGCCCTAAGTGTCCATAGTTAATATTGAGCTTCTTCACTTGATGTTATCAATGTGTCCCAAATGCAAATCAGTGCTCCTACCATAGGTGTATTGTAGGGCTGTGCGAAGCTTCGGTCCCTGATTAGATTCAGCTAGATTCAGTGGCTGAATCTCTGAATCCGAATCAAAGCAGAGGACCCTTTAATCTCTCCAAATTGGAGAGATTTGGAAAGATTCAGTGATTCAGACATAGAGACAGCTTTAAATGGTTTTTTTACATACCTCTAGGTAGCAGGGGTTCGTGAGTGCTGTGATGCTGGGGTGCATGGAGTGAGCCACAGAACGGCAGGGGGACCACATCCCCCCACTCCCGGTCCACTTCTGGGTTCATTGCTGAGCATGTGAAGGGCCCCCCCCCACGCTCCTGTGGGATGCTCCATGCACCCCAGCACTGCAGCGTTCACAAGGCACACCTGGTACCTCGAGGTATGTAGAAAAAACATTTAAAGCTGTGTCTATGTCTGAATTGCTTATTTTCTGAATCAGCATTGAATTTTCAGATTTGGATTTGGCCAAATCGAATCAGAGACAGTGATTCGAATCAACTAATCGAATCACTGTCCCTGATTCGGGCCGAATCTGAATTGAATAGGGCCTGTTTTGCACATCCCTTGTGTATTGTATTTAGACTATAGTACCAGTGATCAAACGGAAATACAATTTAGTGGTGTGCTTCCCAAAGGCTGCTGAGGCCCCTTAGTCCCCAGTAGCATTAATGGGACGTGTGAGTGCTCAGAACCTTGAAAAATGAGGTCTTTCCCAACAGCTTAATGGCATCTCCTTGCAGTAGTAACATGACAAACTTTAGCTTTTTGCATTCCATGCTGCTTTCTCTTCATTTAAAATATATATATATTGTCGTTATTGCTCTGGCATTCACCTCCTACTCTTGTTTGCTTTTAGCTACTTTCTAAACCACAGTTTCAGTATCTATTAAAAACAGCATAAAATAAAGAATGGGTTAGGATTCTCAGTATTTAAAATACAGCATGTTGTTACAGCTGAGCTCAAACATGTTTGCCCACATTTTTTAATTTAGTGAGTTGGTGAGTCTCACCTGGACGGGGTCACAGTAACATGGTGATTTGGGGCCAAATCCTCATGTGGCATTAACATTGCTTTGTTGACTTTTTCAGAGATAAGCCAACTTTCCCTGGCCAAGGATTGGGCCATTTCTTTTTCTTTTCAAGTAGGAAAAAATGGAAAATGGCTCTTTAAAATGTGTCATTTTATTTTTGATAATTGATGGCCAAAGGGGGCTCTAACACTGCATTTAGGGCCCAGGGTGACTGGGCTTTGAGTACATTAGCCCCAATCCATCACTAAAACATATATCAAATTTTAAATGTATGAGAGCACTTACCCACATGCAGGGAGTCTGCTCCCATGTGCTGGAAATTTAATTGAGTCTGCTCAAGCACGTAAATTGACATGTGCTGGTAGGCTCGCATGTCACATGTATCAGCAGCACGCATCAGCACTGAAAAAATGGTGGTGGTGCACTTTGAACTAAAGCATGTACAGGGTGCTTTAGTTCAGAGCGCACTGCCACCATTTTCTTAGTGCAGATGCACGTGGCACCACTGACATACCTGGTTCCAATACAACACTGGGCACTTTTAATTAGCGCTAATTAAAAGCACCCAGTGTTGCGTGAGGAACACATGAAAAAAATACCCTCAGTGCTCCCATAGAAGCCAATGAGGCTAGGGACAGAAGTTACACATAAACTGGTATAAAGGATCGTAAACTAGTTCAGACCTGTAACACAACAGAAGTTTAGTGCACATAAACCGTTTTTCAAAATGGCTGAAACCAGTTTAAGAATAAACCTGAGTGGATGTAGTATCAGACTTAATTAATTTAGTTTAAATCAGTTTATTGAACTTCTGTCCCAGATACCTTCTAGATTCAAGTTAACTCCCAGTCTCCCAGCATCCAAGGATGCTTTGCACCTCCCCTGAAAACCTTCCCTAGCAGGGTGGGTGGGCTAAGCTTGGCCCAAGTTGTCTGCTCCAGCAAAGCAGGAGGCATGCTCCAGCATCCCCCAGCTTCTGGCCTGAGCCACTGCCAGCATGTGGCTACATTTCCAGAATTAAGATGAATGTCTGTTCACTTGCTTATCAGTTTAATCTACACAGCTTGGACTAACCTGTAAAGATTGAATTGATTCAGACTCAGGCTTTTTGACTGTCTGTACTTAGCCTGAAACTTCTTTAAAACTTTGTTAGTTGGGTGCTGTGCAGTAGAACCAAGCTCTTCTACAGTATGTCTATCATGATGGTTCTGTAGAGTATTATATGCAATTTTGGTGCCTGACCTACCTGAACTAACTTGTGGTTAATCACTCTGTGGATATTAAGCCACAGAAACCAAATGGTGGGAAGATTTCTTTTGGCCCCTGGTTGTCACTGGTGTGCAGAGAGGTGAAAATAAAAGTTAAAAAAACCCCACAAAACTTTTTTATTAAAATGACACAGCTTAGAATCTCAGATACTAGTGGATTCTTGGCACTAGCCAGATATATTCTGAACAAGCAGAATTTTCCTAATAGTTCCCTCGTTAGTTATTAACTTCAGTGGGATTTGCACACGTTTAAACTTAAGGATGTAAATATAGGTTTACATGCTTTGGGTGACCGGGGCTTCATGCTGCAGTGTAAACTACTCATCAACTTTGGATTGTTTGAATTGTAGAAAAGGAGTCCCAAACCAAAATGGTAGGTAAAGTTCAGTGTGTATAGTATGATAGCGGTAGTATTGGTGTATATATATTCTATGTAATTTTGGATCATTTATCTGGTTTGTTGGATTTGAGAGCTCTGGACTTTCATCTCTATTAATTTTCCTGTTACCTGCAAATTTACTTAGTTTGTGCATTTTTTTCTCTTTTCACAGCAAATGCTGACTGATCCTGAGGGAGCATCCCAAGAGGGCAGTATAAAAAAGGTAGGGAAAGGTTTAACCTGATGCAAGTTGTATTTAGTGCGTGGCTTAAAGGATCGTGACCATTTTCATTTGCAAATAATTTTTATAAAGGCCTATATCAAAATGCATGCACTGAATGGTTTTCACTACTTGCTGCTGTTTTCCCTGGAAGTAGAATTGTACCCCTACATTCAACAGGATATTTTTTATGTGATTTGTGAATGTAGTGCTTACAAAAGAGGAAAAGGTACCTCTTTGAATGTTCTTAGTTACAGCTGGACTTATAGGCAAGTAAGAGTCTAGACCTAGGAACCCCACAGAAGAATATTTGTCTTACAATTGTGAAATCATTAGAGGTGACCTCACCATTAATGTTAGTTGTGTGAAATCAAAGGGAGTTGGCATGAATGAATAAGAATTTCACTGGACATATGCTTGGCATCACTTTGTGATACTCAGTGAACTTTATGAATTATAATATACCTTTTCAGAGACAATTATTCTTTTAACTAGACCAGGGAGAATCATGATCCCAGCATAGCCTGGCTGTGCTACCATTTCTATAAATCTCTATCCTGTTAGGCTGTTTACTAACTAGTGCCTCTGTCTGTCTAACACCGCATGTTTCAGTTGACGTTCTACTATATAGGTTAGGACTATTTTCAAACACGCTAAAATGGGCATTGTTTCTGCTTGTGGTCTTGGTTAACAGTATTATCAAGGTAACAAGTTGCATTTGATTATAATCTATCAGGGCGCCTTTCAGAGGATTAACATATCCTTACTAGACTAATGAGATAGCCTTAATTCCTTCCTTATGTCATGACAAACGGTCAATTTTTTCTAAATGAGATATGAAAAACTACGCAATATTTTAATTTGGAAAATGACAACTGCCTTTTTCATTCATCCACTAAGGCCATCTTCAATACCATTTCTTAGCTCTGAAAGTTAAAAGGAATCAGTCGTGAAGCCTCTGCCCAATGCCATGGAAAAATAAGCATCGGCAGGCTCCAGAATTAGCTTGGAAACAGATATTGAGACACATCTATACCCAGGATGGACAATTCTGTTCTCTCCAGGTTGAGAAAAATAAAACTTTATTTCAAACGCTATACTTCCCTGTATGGAATGTCTTCTGACCATCCTGTGACCTTGCAAGAGGACCTATTTCAGTGGTGCTGAACTTTTTACCTTGTTCATCTCCATAACTCATTTGGTGTTTGTCTGTGCCTCAGTGGGATCCTTTTGTCTGAGCAGACATGGTGACAAGGTGGCAGGTTCTTATTATCATAACCCACTTATCACAAAGATGGAAGTAAATTCTCCATAGCCCAGGGACTGCTCAGCTATTTCTTTCTTGTAGTCTTTAATTAAAATTTCCCAAATTAATTTCAGGTCCCCACATTAACGTAAAGAGAACAAGGCTTTGCACAATGGCAAGGGGTGCAAGGAGACATTTAATGGATATCTTCAGATGATAAAAAATATCCAGTTACATTTCAGTATGTTTATTTCAAAGAAAATGTGGCAAAATTCATGTCCCCACCCCCCCAACATTTCTTGCCTCTTCAATGTTTCCCCAGCTGCAAATGTAAAACTGGACAATTATGATATTTGACTCAGGGAGTGCCATTGTGACTTTTTCTTTTAAATGCATTGTAGAGAAGCAGTAGTGGGAGTTTATGAGGTGATAAATTTATTGAAGGATGGGCAGTAGGGTTTTACAGCCAGGGTAGAAAAGGTCAAAGCAGTAAGGTAAAGAGTTCAAGTCTAAACTTAATGGCTTGTGAAGGGACTATTGCTAGACAGCTTTTTAGTCAGAAGGAAAAAAATGAAAAATAATCCTTTATAATTTCTGTAGCATCAAGGAATGGAGGGGGGTGGGCATGTATCTGTGGGGTAATGTGTTTAAAAGGAGTAATCTTTGCTTTGTACTTTTTAGTCTGGTACAAAAACCCACTGGGGGAAGATTAGAGTATTTGAATTTGCTGAATCATTAAATTGTCATATCCCAATGGATACAAACTTTTAGGTTGACTTCTCTTTATTCCTGTTCCTTTGGAGGCCTGCTGGTAGGGGGGAGGGAGGGAGGCTGACTCATTCACCAGCCATCCATCAGGACAGAGATAAATGTGGTGGGTGGGCCAAGGCGAATTAAGAAAATGAATTGTGATCTAAGGGGTGGTACCAGTGCTTGGAAGTGGCTCACTTGCATGGCTGTTGCATCCCAGGCCCTACAGGGGGCAGTTGCAGGGACCAAAAAAAAAAAAAAAAGGAAAAGGAACAAGTCAAATGTGAACTAGAAAGAAGATCTGAAAAAAGAGACTATGGAGGAGAAGGGGGGACTGACAGGAATGAAGTATAGAGGGAAGGAGATGCATGAAGCTTTTTTCAGTTTAAATCTGACCTCAGCATCCTTTTTTTGGGTGTTAAATTACCAAGTGGAGAAAAAAACTTTTACTTTCCAACTCTTCTTATAGACATATAAAAAACAGCAAAATGTTCATGCAGTTTACATATTTGATACTATTCTACACTGTAATAAAGAAAGCTCTTTGCTTGAATGAATGTAAAATAAAAATTAACTCAAACTTTTCTTTTTCCTAGTATTTTTCAGTTTCGCACAGTCTCTGCATAACTGGGCTCTGTAGGAACAAGAGGCAGAAGTGTCCTATTAACATATGAAGGCTGTGGGGTCACAGAAAGCAGGTCGTCTAGGATTTTGATAAGCAGGATCTGTTCCATTTAGGTTTTGGGCGCAATTCTGAGAGTCATATTTTTCACAGAATAATTCAGACTGATGAGTGTGTGTCTCCTTGCCAAGCAGAACTGCTGGGCTTTATATATATTTGCATAATATTAGCTTTAATTATATTCTGGCAATATGTGTAAACACCAAACATTTGTTTGATTCTTTTATTTGGGGTGGGAGGGAGCAAGGTTTTCCCTGACTAGCTTCAGGGAGCAGTTCACATTTTGTTAGTGCACTGCCTGCATGCACGCGGGAATGTGTGTAGTACCAAGGCATAGATACAGATGTTATACTTCCACAACCATTTTCAAGGGCATCTCCTTGCTGCTGCCTTTTTTCCCCACCCTTAAAGGGTAGCTCACATCTTTTCTTTTTTTTCTTCCGAATTTTCCAGACTTCCCCACTGCAGGTAACACATCTAATACTCCAGTTTGTATCGCCGTCATCATCTTTTTGCTTGAACTGAGCTGGAGGTGAAAAAGTCAGGTGCAGTATTCAGAGAGGAAAGAATGCCAGCGTCTGTTCTGTGATGTTTTTATTTCTGAGGGTAAAGCTGCATGTATTTAACTTTAAAAGTCACTTCGGACAAACATTTGAGAATCATACTGAGAGGAGCTCAGGGCATAGGACTCCCAACCAGCCTCTTTTGGATGCACTGTTTTTCTAACTGTGGTGACAAGAGACCTCAGGGACTTCTGTCTTCAGCAGACTCTCTATTTAGTTTCTGTTTACTTAGAGGGAATAGCCTAAGGGGCTACTGGAGAGAAAACATCTGTGGGAGATAATCTATAGAGTTATCTATCTATCACTCTTGTCGACCCTGTCTCCCTTGAGAGCAAGCTGAGAGACTTGTAATAAAAAGGCATCGCTGAAGAGGCTTTAGGGACAAATAAAGAGACATGTTAAGGGCCAGATGAAAATGGATAGAAGACATTATTAAAGCTCAATAGCCGTCTTATCAAAATCCAATAGGATAGACATTTGGCAAAAGGTTTTAAATTTATTCTTTGACTTTCTGGAGAGCTTGAATTTATCCATTAACAAGAATGTACTACACAGGAGTAGGAGATAGTATCAGCTTTAAAAGAGTTGGATTCAATCTGGTATCTTATAAAACAAAATTTCTTTTGTCCTGTTTTAGTTCACTTTATTTTTATATTGCAAAATGTAACACGCTCTTAATACAGTGTGGATGGGAAGAAAATATAAACTAAAAGTAACCTTTTTCCCAAAGTAGCTGAACTTACATTTTTTTCTAAATAATGTTAGCATGCTCAAGACTATCAAAAGCTGCATGAGCTACTGAGGTAAAAGGAGTGATATTGTAATGGAAAGCTTTTTAGTTTAATAAAATTAAAAATGAACAAAGTTTTGTTGCTACAAACATTCACCAGAACTTGTCCATAAATCTCTCCAGGTTTATTATGATGTACAAAATGCTACAGGTCACAGAAACCATCTGATACTTTAAAAACACATTGTTCCAACAGGATGATTGATTGATAATTATGATAATTTGTGAAATGATTATTTGGGTATTATAACCATAGCTTGTCCCACTGGGTTGCTGTGAAGACATTTTCTATATCATGGGCCATCAGAAATGGCCCCTGGTAACAAGGGATATGGAAAGGTCTCGTCGGTCTCTCCCAACGGGATTTCTAGGACTGATGAATGATGACCCAGAGGAGTAAGAAATCAGACTTCAATAAGCAGTCAGGAAGGTAGTTAGAGAAGAGCAAGGGAACTGTTAACTGTCTTTTGTGGAGCAATTACTAGCTCAGCCATACAGCCTGAGGCCTAAGCAGGGTCTGTCATAATACTAGATATACAAGAGGGAGATTGACTTCCAGATTTTAACACAAGCTGTAGAAAGTCCATGGATTCCCAGTATTGCATATCACACTCCTGTGCAATGCGGGACACTTTGTATTCACATTTTTTAGAAAAAAAAGCTTCTCGTGACATATTGATGCACTGAAACTGTTAGTATGTCTTCTAAAAAAATCCTAGCATTTCAGTGACTTTAAACTTAGACTTCCATAAATGGAAGCCATTAATGCAAATGTCTGGAGATAAATATGAGCTGCTAGAAAAGCCTTTGCACTCTCATGCAGCCCCTACTGACCAGAGGGTGAATTGAATGATGTCTTAGCTGTGATTCTTGTGTGCATTTATATGTACCTGATTTTTCACAAAATTGTCTACCTGTTCATAAAATGTATTAATCCAGCAATATTTTCAAGCCAGTTCCAGAAAGTGACCTAACTAGACCTTCATGATGCTTCACAAAACGATAGGAGACTAACAATATCCTGTTATCATATCTAAAATCCAGTTCAAACATGATCTCTGCCATAGAGTTGCTATTTCTTAAAGAGCGTCAATTTACTTGTTATGTGGGTTATATCTTTATGAAATAAAAGTATGTTTAGCTGCCACAAGCAGAGGCAGCTTTGAGTTGATTTTTATAATCTTTTCTTGAATAGACTTGCGTCATTCCAATAAGCCCTCTACAAAAGAGTGGACAGTTGTCTGGGAGTCTTTTTTACAACATTTCTCTCTTTCCATTGTTAGAGGGCTGCTAATAAAAGAACCAGGAGTCCATTAATTCAGTGAATGAACATATAGTAAAGTCAGTTCCCTCTTGAGAACAATAATGTTGAGGTCAGCTTAGGTTTCCATGGAAACTAAGTACTTCTAAGAAGTTTGCATCCTTGATTTTGCTGAAATGAAGCATGTAAAGTAAAAAAAGGTGTAAAACAGGCACAGAAAAGTCAAGAAAACAAAGTGTTGGTCAAATAAGTTTGTATCAATGATATTGGAGATTTAATTTCTTTAATACATTTGCTCTTGTTGGAACTGTACTGTGTGTGTGTGTGTGTGTGTGTGTGTGTGAGAGAGAGAGACAGACAGACAGACAGACAGACGGTTTTCTGAAGAGGCTTTTTTTGGTACTTGAACCTATAAATCAGGTCAAGTTAAGAAGTCCAGCAATTGTTAAGATCTCTCTATGTAGAGCTCTATATCCAGCAAACTACAGTGGACTCTCAAGTATGTGACCACAGCACTGTTACAACAGTTTCAATTTTCAATACTGTCAATAGTGTAGATTATAAGGATGATAAATGGCAAATAATTCCCTGTGAGTTAATACCAAGCATAGAGTGAGAACTGCTTGTACCAATACAAACATGACCATTTGTAAATTAAGGTGATTTTTCCTCCTTTCTACTCTGAGTCTCCATTAAATCAGCATAGCCCCCAGATTAATTCTTTTTGCACCAATTTACAATTCACTGTTATATTTTCATGCCTAAGTGAATAGAATATCTGGGGGGAAGGTGCGTTAACTCTGTGACTGAGTGATTTATGCACATTGTTGGAAATGACATGCATCTGTACTAAACAGTATCTGTTAAGATAAAAATGTGTACTGACTTCTGGGTTAGACAATTATAAGAGGTCACCTTGCCTGGAATAGATCTGAAACATAAACACTCTGACTTTGAGGAGAACTGAATTCATCAGGAGACACAAGTACAGACTTTGGAGATGGGGAGAAAAAGAGCTTGTTCATTTGGCAAAACCAACAGCTGTGATTTGTATCCTATTATATCTCTGCATGGAAAGTTGGAGGAGGGGACCAGTCAGATAAGCTATTCCTTTCCTAGCCCATTCCTGGTGCCTACTTAGTGACCACATTAAGGAAGATGCCCAACAAACAGGTTAAGAGAGCTTTTTGGAGATTGGTGCGAGCAAATCTTGTTGAGATAGAAATAACCACCACCAAAAACCATGCATTTATATCCCTGGTTAATGAGCATGTGAGTCCTTCTGTGTTCCTGGAAGAGTTTAATCAAGTAAGTTTCCACAACTAGGTTCTCCCATAAAGGATCACCTAATTGTTTGCTCTTTGCAGTTTGTAGTGAGCGGTTGGCTAATTAAGTCACCTGGTGCTGCTTCTACTGCCTGATCTCATGATTAAACCTTTTTTTTTTTTTTTTTTGGGAAGAGTACGAAATAGCAGACATGGAAAAACAAACACTTTTTGTTATGACTTATTATTTGAATAATCACCTGTACTAAGATTTGTGTAACTTCAGGATTCACATACTTTTTTACAAATACCTGAGAGCCCTCTAAATAATGTGAAACCACGTGACTAAATTCCCCACTTGCACTGGGGGAAAATGTACACACATATATCTATAGCTATTTAACCACCTTTTATCAGCCACACTCATCTGTGTATGTGTGTTTATGTACTTAATTCTAGGGATTCTCTGTTAAAAGAACTGAATATAATGCCATCTGTGAAATTCAAGATGCGCAGCTTACATATTCATTCATTTACATCAAGACAGGCCTTCAATTTTTTTAATACATTTGAAAGCATACTGCCTGTTGTAAGAGAATGAGCTGCAAAACAAAGTAAGAGGCTGGCATTTACGTTCTGCCACTAAGACGATTACTTGTGAAATAATATTCTGGATGATTAGGAGGTATTACAGCCTCCAGTTAGTTTAAAAATGCCAGAATGCCCTAGAGATTCCCCATGAATCTGTTGCCAGCCGGCCCCTGTCAGAGCTGAAGGCGGCACTGTCTGGAGCCCAAAATCAACTTCAGGAAGGTCATGTGAAAGAAAATCCTCAGTCATCAGGAAGCCCTTGGCCTCGTGGCCTCTCTGACATTTTCTGACAAACCTTAAATCACCAAAGCAGACAAAACATCACAAATTTCGGAACGATAGCCTCTGGGACTTCAGGACTGTATGTTAACTTAGAGGGTAACTCCCCCTGCTTCCTCACCACCCAAACCTACCCTGCCGTTTCTTGCTGGATACAAAGGATGGAAGTGGCATGGGGTAAACAAAGAATTTGGCCTAAATTCAGAACCATTTGTGAACTGAACTGGGGAATCAATACTTGAGTAATTTGCACTCTAGTTTGAGAAAGGGTGGCAAGGTGGCATGGATGCACTGGGGAGAGCTACCTACTCTTTAGATATAACATATGGTGTATGCATGGTTATCTGTGTGTGTATATATGTATAAATACATACATACATACATATGTGTGTGTGTGTCATAAAAATAGAGTATACTGGGTAGGAAAGATTTTTTTCCGCCAAAATTAAGCTGGAATTAGAATTTATTGTATATGCTACATACACGATAAAAGCCAGCTGGTACTATTAACATGATCTGTAATCTTCAGGAGCATACAATATTTAGCTAATTAAATCATCTAGCTATTAGAGGGAAGAATCTGAATCCTCTGTTAGACCTCTCCTGCTGAAAAGCCAAGACAGAAATTGTGAAAGAAAGGGATAGAAGAAGGAGGGGGAGAAAAGAGAGAGAAAAAATGAATTGGCTCCTAGCAGCTCTGTTGCTGTTACATAAAAAACAAAACAAGTCAAAAGCTCAGGCTTCATATCAGTGATCTGGATATGTATGACCTAGACTTTAAAACAATTAGAGCAACAGTGATAAATAAATTATTTTAATCCCATTTCTAGTTCAGGCATAAACTATATTTTGATGTTTCCTATTAGATGACTGTTTTCTTTGGGCCTAGAGAACTTCTGCCTATAAAAAAACATGTTACAAAAAAAATCCCAGTTTATTTTGCATACAGCCTTTTTAAATAGAGGCATGATCATTAGAAGACAAATTTTCACAAGTGTCTTCTAACTTTCCCAATTTTCCACACGCATTGCCTGCATTTGTCTAAGCATATCAATCAACTTAATTCCCTTTCCTATTTGTGCAGCCACAGAAGCTGGGTATGCATTTGATTGAATATAGAACTGGACACAGATTTTACACTAGTGGAAATTTGGTTATTATTATTATCTTAATTCATATTAATTACTTAATTCATATTAATTACAATTAAAAGTGAGCACTTTATGACATCTCATATTATGTTAGCTTATTGATTTCAAGACCGAAGATGCATATAAACAGCAAAGACTGAAGAGCAGTAGCTTCCTGGAAAATAGTTTATCTTAAGCAAGGCTGCTAAAAATTAAATAGTCATTCTGAGGGAAACTCTGAAATTTAACAATAAAAAAAATTCTAAAATATTTAATTGTGAGCTTATCTAAATAAAATATGCTGATAATTTCCTGGAAAAATGTTGATACAATAGACATGTTTACTGCAACAAATTTCAGTTTAATGGAATCAGCAGTATTTGGCCAAAGTTGTTTCATTTGGTAAATGTTCAACCAGCTCTTGTCTTAAGCCTTACTTGGATGCTATAATAGTATTTCGAGTATATCTGTATGTAGTATTTTAGCATACAAAGCACTTTTCAAATCTTTTCTAATGAACTCAGAGGTCACAGACTACAGTTTAATTCAGGACTTTCAGACATTCTCGGCAGCTTCTCCTGAACCTCCGTCTCCTTCCCTAGCCAAAGGAGGACTCAGCAATTATGGAAAAAGTCAAATTTCTAAGATACTAAGCAAACATTATTCATCCCTTCATTGGTCTGGCACTCCCAAGAGTGATGAGAAAAAGGAAGACAGTATCTGGACTTAAAATACTATATTATGTACTTCTGTCTCAGGCTTCCAACAGGGCCTTTGAGCTGCACATATAAAGACCAAAATAGGAGTTAGATCCAGTATTTTAATAGCTCTCCTTCCGTCTGTCTGACCAGATGGTTTCTGAATTACCCAGATTTTATTTATTTATTTAGCAAATGCAGATCTGCAAAGCCAAGCAATAGCATCCTCATTAGTTGAGTTCAAAGTTATTAATCCACTTCTTAGTTTGTAGAGGGGATACACCTCAGTGCTGTGTGGTGTTGCTTGTATCTCTCCACAAGTGCACAGTGGGTGAGCACTAGGGCCCCAGTGGTGAAGGTTGGCTGTGCAGGGGCTTTGGCCTGTCCCGAACCTGTTCAGCAGGGACCACTCTCGCCATGGTTGTTCAAGGCCAGCATGTTGATGTGTGGGGTTTGTCACAAGAAGCTTGTTTGTGACTTCCTGCAATTCCCGTTCCTTGGTCCAGAGGACATCTGCAAACAAATCCTGGTCAGGGAGGTTGCTCCATATTACCCAGATCAATAAGGAGGACATGGTCTACAAAAAATAGAGAACTTCAAATACAAGATGTCACATAGAAACTTACCTGTTATGAACACAGCTGTAACCACTCAGGCCCTCTAGACGCTTACCAAGTCCCACATGGCTCTGTGGATACAAGGGGGAAAAAGTCAGGTGAACACTTCCAGAATTTAATACCTCTCTAATAAAGCACAATGAAACTTCATAGACTGTCCTCATTTTATCAGCATGTTATTCTCTTTCACCTTCTCTTTGTATTTAGTTTTATTGCATTAACACCCTCTTCTTCCTAACAGTCTACTGCACAACCCTAAAGACAAGATAATGGCAATGAAATGAATGACATGTGAACTTCATCCTTCCACCTTGCATTATGAATTGCACATTTTATACTGGAGATCTTCTCATTTCAGCTTGATGGTTGAACACCCTCCTGTTGAACATCTCCCTGATAAGGTTGGGGCAGGTTGAGTCATGGATAGTGAACATTATCAAACTTCTTCAGGTACTTTGTTCTGCTCTTACAGAATGTTTCTCTTCACCAACTGCTGCCCACCAGGGCATCTGAAGAGCTTTGAATTCTGATTCTATTTAAATGTAACTTTGCCTCATCAATGCACTATGTACAGCAAGGACTTAACAGGCCCAGATTTTCAAAGCTAAGAGCCAACAGCTAAGCTGCTAAATCTTTACTTACATACCCAAATAACTGTCCTAATTATTGTGAAAATTCCCTTCATATTAATAGATGTTTTTTATTAGTGAATATTAGGCCATTTACTCATGTAAGTGGTCTTACAAGCTTAACTATAAGCACTCTTTAAAAAAAAAATTGATCCATGTTACTATGGCCTTTACAATAGCAACAAAATCCACTTCTGCATAAAGTAGGTTGTACATGGTTAAAAACTGCAATGGTTTTGCTGGTATGTAGGGCAGAGAGAAATGTGGGCGGGGGGAGCAAAGAGGACATGAGTCCTGTTCTACATATTTAAGAATTTTGTCCTTTCCTTGAGGTATAAGGGGGTAATCCTGTGATCAGCCCTTGGGCTGGAAAGGAAGGACAAAAGCATTCATTTTTACACTGCTATATTTTAGTGGAAGTTCTTACATTCCAGAGCCTGTGGATTAGGTACAGAGAAAAGCTGTGGGGAGAGAGGAAGCTCTCCATGCTCTGGGCCCAGCTCTACTCTGCTTCTGCTCGGGTCCATTTAACATGCTGTATGGGCAGCTGCCATTAGAAGGTCGTGGACCATATTGAGGCAAGAGTCTGTTGTCATATCGACTTAATTGATTGATTTAAGGGCATGGTGCAATGAATGCCGGCCCAAAGCGAGGGATTTTAGCCTGTTACAGAGCAGTTTTCCAGGTCATTAATAATTACTGTGGAGATAGGTATGCACGTTCGCCATCAGAACATTTAACTGCCTGGATATTTGCAATGGTTCCTCAGGTTCCAAAGGAATTGAATAGAAATCCTGATGAACTGGATGCTCTTTCTGAATGTCTTGGTTCAGAACTGAGCCAATGTGAGGCAGCTGATCAATTAATTTCAGTTCACGACTGCCTTGTTATAAGGCAGAGTTAGAAATGCCTTGTTATAGTTAAATCAGAATGCAAATTCCAGATGCATACGTATTTGTTCCCATACCAAAATAGGCTTCACTGGCTGCATCTACACAAGACATTGACTGCACGTTCATCCAAGACTACTGCACACTAGCGTCGCGTGGCAGAACCCGTGACATGCCACTACTGCACAGTAGTCTCAGGCTACTGCACAGTCATCGCCACAAGAAAGCTGTGTGTCGGCGCCACTGCACAGTAATGCGGGTTACTCTGCAGTCTTTAGTACCTGTTTATGGAAGTACTAAATGACTGTGCAGTAACGACTGCATGGTCAACATCTCGTGCAGATGAGACCCCTGTGGTTTAATCACAGTGCAAATCCAGGTTTCCTTAAGAACTATATTTCAAAATGAACGAACAGAATAACATTTTACATATCTTTTTTCCTCCCCAATTATTTCTATGTGTCTTAAAGAAAATTAGCTTACCTCTCCTGCTCACTTTCTCCCATTATTGAGCCTTTTTAAAAAACCTTGGGTGAATTTTCTTTCTTTCTCATAGTTATATCTAGAAATGAGTCAGGACTTCTTGGTTTTATTCCTGTCTCAGGTGTTGTGATTCACGGTGTTTACTCTGGGCAAATTACAGAAAGTCTCTTATGATGCTGAGTTCCTATGTGGGCTTTTGGTTTTGCTTATGTTTGCTAATGATGTTTCTTATTCTGAAATAATTCACTTCTCCTAAACCTAATATGCCTAATAGAGTTGAACAATTTTCTGAACATTATTTATTTTAGCATCATAGGAAGGGATAGGAACCTCTTGGTTTGTGAAGTCCAGTGCTGTGATGCAGCTGGCAAACATTTCATATCAACTTTCATAAACTAGTCTCGCTCCATCTTAAAAGTTTTAGGCTTTTTACCACCCCACCCCACCCCTTACTGGAAGTCTAGTTCCAGACCTCACTTCTCTCCTGGGTAGAAACCAACTTCAAATTTCCATGGCCATTATGGCAATTTATACCCTTTGCTCCTAGTGCCAACCTTATCTTTTAGCTCAACTAGCTCTTTTCCCTCCCTGGTGTTTATCCCATGCCTTGCCCCAGTGTATTTATAAAGGGAGATAATATCTCCTTTCAGACTTTGTTTAACTGTGCTAATTGAACCTAAAGTTCAAAGTAGGCTCTCCTTTCCTTGGTCATCCTAGCAAGGCTCCTCTGAACCCGTTCCACAATTCATGTCTCTGCAATGTAGGGTACCATGATTCCAAATGAATCTCCAGCGGTCCATGATTTGTTCAATGTTGTTCATTCTTCTTAATCTCAGCTCTCCATGCCTCACCTGCCTACAGCTAGGCTATAACCAGGGATCCAGGTTTTCTCTGATAAAAAATCCCCAATTTTTAGATTGAAAAAGTAACCTGAAATCCACATTTTTCCATGATTAAAATGAAACACTACCAATATATAGATATAGATAGTGATGTTTCATTTTGATCACAGAAAAATGTGGATTTTGGGTTAATTTTTGTAATCTGAAAATTGGAAAAAAAATTTTAAAACAGAAAACCAGGATCCCTGGATAAAACTAACATAATCCTAATGGACCAGGACCACATTTTTACATTATGCTGCCACGTTATGTTGGTGGATTGCTGCAAGTGTTGTCTAGTGGCTAGAGCCTTGGCATCAAAGGAGGCCTGGGTTCTAGTTCTTACATTGACCTTGGCCTGCTGGCTGACTTCAGGCAAGTCACTTTACTTCCCTGGACCTCAGCTTTTGGTCTGTAAACAGATGCAACAATCATTTCTTTTTAAAGCAATTTGAGATCTGAAGTTGATGAGCACCACGTAAGAGCTGGATATTATTACTGTTTCCCAGATAACAAGATTTCTTCCAGAATGCAGTGTTGGTAAATTGAATAATAAGTGTAAAGCTTTATTATTTAATCCTGGGACCAGGTCTCTGTTATTCTTGAGTGTTACCCAAGGCTTCAAGCATCCTCCACAGGAATGTTTGTGTTCTTGTGACTCCAAATACTTGCACAAAAGAAGACTAGTAAAATGCCCGTAACCATGAAAGCAGTATATTTTGAGATGATTTTAAAGGCCCCTTTCTGTTGGTGAATACTGTATGATACAGAGGTTGGAGAAAAAGTTACTGGTGAATGTCAGAAGTTTTTGGAGTCTGTTTGGTTTGGATGCACGCTCAAAACTTTGGATGCTCCTCTGAAACTTACCTGAACCCCTTGGGGCTGAACAACATAGATGGAAACCTTATGCATGACATTTTAAATGAGATTTTTTTATAATTCCTTATTCTAACTGGGCTGGAAATACCCAAGAAATAGGCTTCCTTTTATTTTTGCTGCTCTGCTTCTGATTCAAGCCAAAATCTCTAAGTATTAGAGCATATGAAAATAAAAAAGAAAGGTTGTAAGCTAACTGATTTTCTTCAAAGTTCAAAAATGGTTCAGAGTTGGACAAAAGGAAAGGGGCTGTTTTTGTTTGGTGTTATTGTGGGATGTAAATGATTTGGACTCTTATTTTATCCAAACTGGTTCTTTCTTACCTAGGCAGAACCACAAAAATGGATATAATTTGGCATGAATACTAGATTGCAAATGGGCTGCAGAGTTCACTGCACATCAGGTACCTAGCAAATGGAGAGAAATTATAATCAATTTGCCTGCAGATTTTTAAAATTGTTGATAATCAAACACATCTTGATCCTTACTAGTTGTTAACTGTTCTCACAGTTATTCCTTATCTTTAAGTGTATCAAGACTTGTTTGTTTTGGGTCTAGTATTTCTCGCTGTCTCTCTCTGTGTATTCTTTAGGGAAATGGTGTAGTATATAAGACTTCCAGGGAAAGCAAGAGGAGTTTTGTCAGCACCCTCTTTAATTTCTCCAGATCAGAGCATGTTTTTCACTTTTTGATAGGAAACAAACTGTTGAGAGATGAAAATCCAACTAAAATAAACATAAAAACAGAGGACCAGTAAAAAATAATGCATATAAATTGAGTATGATTTTTCTCCACTAACTGTAGACATGAAGAATCTCCGTGTTCTCTGGGAACTGGCAAAGTTTGCTTAATATTTTTATGCCCTTCTCTGCTTCCAGTCTCAAATAGGATTGAGAAATGATATATCAACAGTGTGTTCCCAGGTTATTCTTGGTTCATTCTCTGGACCAAGCAAAATCAGGGAGTTTTTGGGGTGAGCATTTTGGATCCTTAGGTGAACCTCTGGATAGTTTGTGATATTTCTGTCACTAAAATATCCCTTTCCACAGACAATGTCGACACCTTGACACACTGGTTCATGGTCATAGAGAAATTTAGGGTCCGGGTAAAGCAGTAAGCCCAGAAGTTCTGACTTATCTGCATCCTGGAGTTCTGATTTGCTGTTCAATATTATCCTGTACCTCCTCTTGTTCTGTCTTGTTGTGAGGGGTCCTACACACATCCAGCTCTATGACTGGCCTTTATGAAACAGGTGATTCTACTGAAATAGTGTCAGGTAGCAGAATAGGATGTAATGAGCAACTCTTCATAATTTCAGTACCTAAACAAAAAGAAGTGTGTTCCAAACTTGGGTAATTTAACTTTGGTAGGAAGCAGGAAGTGTACTTAGCCCTCTTTAATAAAAGTACATGTATATCAATCACATAGAGATCCGATTCATTGTTCAATATCACCCTGCATCTTTTCTTATTAGTCTTCCTAGTGATTATTGTCCATTTAACTGCTAAAGTTTGCCTGATGCTAGATTAAATCATCCATTTGTGTAGTGACCCTGTCCAACTGTTATGCAACTCTTGTGAGAGACCCGATGAAGAATATCTTGTATTCAGAAGCTTGTCTAGCTTTATCCTGACTACAGAGTTGATCCAATAAAAGATATGGCTCTAAGACAAAACTTGTTCTTGTATAATTTCTGGACCGTAAGGACTACAGTATTACACTTTGTTACTCTTCTGTAACAAAGACTATATCCACAGAAGACACATCATTCGTCCTCCTTTGGGAGCAGCATCCAAGAAGCCAATGAATGAAAGGACTTGGCTCAATTCTCATGCAAGTCGGTGTTTAGTGTTCAGGAAAAGTGGATGATTAAGAGAAATTCTGTCTGCAGAACTGTCAGTTGCCTCCAGTACACCAAAAGTTGCAAAGGTACAGGGTTTAAGTTTCTCTCCACCCCTTTGTCTGGATAATCGAAAATTAGAGAATGCAGATGGTCAAAAAATAAAAATATCTTGCAAATTAGTGCTCCAAATTAGTTTATAATTCATATAAAATCCAAATGAGGATTTAATGGGAAGGAACAGATATCCTAGTGGACAGCAAATTCATCTTGGAATGTGTTATGAGAGTTTGTTCAAAGAAGATGTAATATGTCAAAATATTTTCCTGGTTCAGCATTGAAGTATTTGTCCTTGTAGCTGACATTACTCGGTTTCTATGTATCATTGCAGTGGGTGGAAACATCTTTTAACTGCCAGACAGCACTTACCGATAAGCCAACCAATTAATAATGTTGATTTGAAAAGCCTAAGACTAGGTGAGAAAGCAAAGTCCTTTGGTAAGTCATATTTACACAGTATTAAGAGTCCCTTTTTACCTGATCTAGTAAACATGGTATTAGGAGCTCTGTGTTACTGAAAAGCTGAGAGACTATAGTGATATGTATAACTGATAATTGCCACTCCCAACCATTCAGTGCCTACTTATCATGCCTTTTGTACATACATACCTTTGAAAGAGACAGCTTATGGCATATGTATTCCTTCTTCCTAAGCACTGCTGGGTGAGCTTTATGATACATTGACCTGCTTTATCAAAGAAGTAAACAGAGAGGAAGAATCAGCATTTCCCTCAAAGTTGGTTGTCTTCAAGTTGTAGACTTTAACTTAGCTCTAGAGATATAAACAGCAACCAGCTGTTTGCTCAGCTGATGCATAGTCTCCTCCCTTTGCAAGGCTAAATGTATTCAAAGGACAAGATGAATATAGCTTCTGGTGAAAAGGAAAAGTGATCTATACGCAAGCGCAAAAACCATATAATGAAGCAAATGTAACTATTTCTACACAACTGCTGCTTTTAAAAGATGGCCAAAGCTCCTGGTTTGAATCAGATAAGCTTTAAACACAGAAACACTTAACTTATAATATACTGGTAATTAAAGTTATAATCATGTCAGTAATAAAGGAGGTTTTGAGTACAGTGGCATCTGTAAACTGACAGCAGAACGCAGTCTAATATTTACATAAGCAGACATGCACTTAAAATAGAGTCAGGGTGCCTATATAATACAAGGGACAAGATGATTAAATAAAAAGTTATCTTGCTGCATTGAAATGTAGATACATAAATTATCATGTACTAGATTGAGAATGCCCTAGGTAGGATTCAGAGGCAAATGTTATAGATCTTTACAACAACGGGAAATAGACTATGGAGGTGTTTACATTCACAGTCCTGTTTTCATTCACAGTTTTCATTCACAGTCCTGTTAGGATTTGTGTTGTGCAGATAGAAAGGTGTTTACCTCTTACTTTCTTACCGGGTGTGTCTACACAAGACATTACTGTGCAGTAGGACTGCATGAAGCTTCGGTACCTGATTCTGCTCGGTGGAGATTTGGCCCAATTCGGTGGCTGAATCGCCGAATCTGAATCAAATCAGAGGACCCTTTAATATCTCTGAATTGAATCAGGACCCTCCGAATCAATTTAGAGGGATTCGAAAAGATTGGGAGAATTGGACATAGAGACAGCTCTAAATAATTTTTCTACATTCCTCTAGGTAGCAGGGGCTCATGATCGCTGTGATGTTGCGGTGCATGGCGTGCACTCACTTCCGGGTTTGCCGGGGAGTGTGCTGGGGAGCCCCCCAATGCCCCCCCGGCTTGGGGACTGGTGCCTCCTGGGTCTGAGGGGGGGCACCTGGGGTCCCGCTGTGGCCGAGCGCTGAGCCGGGGAGGTGTGGGGGGGAGGCAAAGAGTGCTCCCTGGCAGACCTGGAAGTGGACTGGAAGTACTTCCAGTCCACTTCTGGGTTGGCTGCTGGACATGTGGAGGCCCCCCCAGCACATTCCTGTGGGATGCTCCATCTGCCCCAGCATCGCAGCATTCACAAGCCACACCTGCTAATTCAAGGTATGTAGAAAAAACTTTTAAAGCTGTGTCTGTCTGAATCATTGATTCTCTGAATCAGCATTGAATCTTCAGATTCGGCCAAATTGAATCCGGGACAGTGATCCGAATCAATGAGTTGAATCGCTGTCCCTGATTTGGGCTGAATCCAAATTGAACAGGGCCCACTTCGCACGTCTCTACTGTGCAGTAGCATTGGGAAGCACTAACTGTGATGCAACGTTACTACGTAGCAGTAATGAGATACTGTGTTGTAGCTCGTTGCTACTGTGCAGTAGGATCAGAAAAAAACTGTGCGTGGACACTACTGTGCAATAATGCCAGTTACTGCACAGACATTTAGTACTTGGTTATGTAAGTACTAAATGGCCGCACACTAACAACTCCAGCGCTCGTGTAGGTGCAGCCAGTGGCGCTTTCAGCAGCAACGATTTTGGTTTATGAAAGCATCAGATGGTACCAACCACTTCCTTCCGTGGACAACATCAAGAACAAGACTAATCCCAATGCATTTTTTTGATGAAATATACCAAATATGTAACAAGGGCTTTCTTAAGTTACTTACAATTGAACCAAATTGAGGACATGGGATAAAGGAGCAATTTTAAGCATCTTGTATTTGCATGGCGGATTATTAGCCAGTAGCCAAAGGAGGTGTGTGCGCGCATGCATGCGTGCAGGCTACTTATATATTCAATAATGATGGCATAAACATAATGAATTGTGCTGCTGCCTTCTTCTATTTAACTTTATCAGTTTCTGCTTAAGTTCAGATGGATAGCATTAGAACTGATTATCTACATTTTTGCTCAGAGAGTGGACTTGGAGTACGTTTCGATCTGTTTTAATGAGAGTAAATTTCCAGTATAGAGTCTTTGTACTCTTAAGCCTTTTGTCTTTCTGGCTCTGCAGCATATAAACGGGGGCACGTTGACTGAAACTAATCAATTCTGCTATTTTTCTTGTCTCAGTAAACTTCAATTTTGAAATGTTCTGCCATTTTTAAAAGAAATACACTGTTGGCTTGAAGAAACAGTAAGTAACCTACTACACATGTCTCCAGAAACATCTTGTTAAATTTGTGAGAAAGTCCACAGTTATAGCTAGATTGGTGACCATTTATTTCTGCAGTAATATCGGTGTATGTGATACTATTCAGGTGAGTAGGCATTCAGCAGAGTGAGCCTGGGTTGAAGAAACTGGCACTTAATCATCATAAATGTATATTAAATACCTATATTTTCCCCCCAAGAAAGTGCTTTACTGCAGTTCATATTTCAGCTGATAATGAGAAGTTAATAAAATCAGGATTTTGTGCAATGCAGGACCTCTGACATCTTAATCTTTATTAAAGAGACTTAAACTACCAGGAACTGCTGGTGCTGACTGGCACAGCCAGACTCAAGAAACACCAGGAGAGACTGGTCAAATGAACTGTTAAACAACTCTTCCTTAATCCATCAGAGAGAAACAATAAGTGCTGGAAACATCTATTTACCATGCATCAATCACGCTTACCTAAGCAATTTCTAATTAATTATACTTCTGTTATACAGTTCCTTAGATGACTAGCTTGAGTGAGACACTGGCTTTATTAAAACAAACAAAAAAATCTGCTTGGGTTGACATATCAAATATTGTTCTTCATTCTGAAAATACCACTGGAAAAAATATTAGTTTTCCTAGACATAAGCTTGTAATAATTTTTAGGATACATTCCTACCTGGAACTTAAATACCAAGCTTTCTTTCCAAGTACTTTAGAAAAATGCCTTAAGAGTTTCTTTTTCTTTCTTTCTTTTTTTGGGAGGGGAGAGTGTTGGGGGAGAGGGTCCATTTTTTAGATGCTAGAAATTTTGTTTTGTACAATATTGAAAAACTAGGAGAAAATGAAACTGCAGTCATCTTACACAAAATGTGAGGTTTCATTAGACCTATTGGAGATTGGTATTCCTGGGGGAAAGGGGGGAAAAAACAACAACAAAAATAAAATAATGGATCGTCATGAAAGCTTCCCTTGCGCTGCCCCCTTTTTGTGCTGTTTGCTTTCATCCAGAGTTATACAGACGTATTGAAATCACAGCGATGTGGATAGACTTTGTCCCTAGTATGGACTAAGGCTAGGGACAAAGTCGCATTCAAAAAGCTGGGATGGATCTAAGTTACGTAGTTTTCTGTAGACAGCGTAGTTTAGATCAGTAGCAAACTGAACACGCGTCTGCCTTTTGATGGGGCTGCAATCTTAGATCAGGTTCTGCCATTTTTAAGCCAGTCTATGTGTGCCGAACTTCTGTTCTGTTACAGGTATAGACCGGTATGTCATCACTTACATTGATAAAAGTGTAATTTCTGTCTGGCCAGAGACTTCAGTCATCCGCTTCTATTCCTGGCCTTGCACATGTATAAGTTTATTCATATTTTTTCTGACCAATATTATTGTTAGATTGATAAATTGAACTCCATTAATTTGCCTGTATTCGCATTTTACACAGCCACATGAGGATGACATTTCTTTTTGATTGACCCTTGACGATGGAACATGGCAGGGGGGATAAATACATATATGTTTAACAAACCCATCATTGTGTGGGGTTTTTAATGTCGTTTGCTAATCCACTGAGGGAAAGGGGAGGGATAGAGTCTTTGTCAGTATCCAAGCAATTAGGATAATTAAAAAAGAAAGCTTATTGGGTAAACATGCTCTTAGATTGTGACCTCTTAATTAATGGACTACAGGGAGAAATTACAGCAGTGGCAGGATAATTAACACATGCATTTAAAAAGAACTGTTAGACAAGGGTATTATAGGATAGTAAGACACAGATTTGAATCACTGAAGGACTATGGAGGTGAACAAACACAGTTGAACGAGGGACAAGATTTGCATGTGTGAGTGCCCCAGTGCACAAGAGGGAACAGATTAGGTTAACTTTGTTATCCCGTGTAGGCGGCTCTTTTAGAAACCTTCCCCCTTCAGAGATTTATTTCAAAAGCCCAAGCCATTGTTTTGTATTGTCTCCACCTGAAATAGCTCTTTGCCACTGAACACGTGTTGCCTTTTTTAATTGTACTAAAAGCTACTACTAGTAAGGCACGAGGAATTGTCTTGCCATCTTTGTAAAAGGTAGTAATTGCCTGGAAATATCACTCATCTATCCTGTGACAGAATCATAAAAGGTTTTGTTTTTAACTCACCCTGAGAAACTGAGCTGTTTGTAGCTCCCGACAGAGTTGTCTCTTATTTTTGTTGCTCTTATTAGTTCTACTAATTTAGAACTTTTTGTATCGTATCTACAGTGCCAATAACAGTAAAAAACCAAGGCAGCATCTTCTGAGTAAGAACCCAGACATTCATACATATGCACTGTACTTCCAGAGAACAAGACGCAACGTTCTATCATCTTCTACCGTCCAAACCCTAAAAAACCTTGAAACCTTTGCTTAGGAAGCCACCCATATGCGTATGCTTTCTGTCTCTCAACCATAGGCCAACCAACTAAATTGAAACTTTTCTTAGAAATACTATTTTTCTGAAAAGTTTCCAAAAAGCCTCCTAAACTGTTCATGCAGTTTTTTTCTGGACCTGTTTGTACATGTGCATTTTCACATTTGCGTATGGCCAGATATCCCTGCTAATAGGATCCAGGCTGTCACAGTACTTCTCGACACTGTACCTGAAGCTTCCAGCAAAGGGGACTCTTTTTAAGTATTATAGTACATTTATCTGATGGCTGCTAGTGGCAGTCAGAAGTCTAATGACTGTCACTAGGAAGAAACAGAGTGTGACGGCCTGATGCAGTAGGGCATGAGAGGTGTCAGCGATGGTGAAATTAATTTACTAATTATGAATCTAATAACAGAATCTATATGCTCAGAAGGGACTCTTGGAAGCCCCTTGTTAAAATGACTATGCAGCCTCAGCCGCCAGTTAAACCCTACCCCTCAATACCAGCTCTCTTTCAGCACCTCCCAGGAGCAGGCAGGGTGGGATGGAGCATTTAGCTGCCTGCACAGTGCCCACAAACACGCTGCAGTGTCCAAGTGCTTGCAAACCTTTCTGTAATTACCAGAGTGTGAGGTTGAGTTTAGGTCAGTGCAACCTATTGGGTCCCACCGTCTGATTAAATGATGAACTCAACCCTCAAAATGAGACAGAACTAAACCAGGCAGGTCGAAATAGCATGAAGACTTCCACCTGTTTGCACTGCTTCTAAACTCCAGGATCACTTTCTTTCACCTGCATGTCCCCCTCCTGAGTCACAGTACACTGATGGCAGGGCCTTCCCAGCTCTAGCATAGTCTTTTCCAGACAGGAGCATGTGTGGACTTGCACGAGGAGTGATGGGTAGTGCTTAAACATGTGGAAATAATGCATAAAACTAGAACAGGTGTGCATGACTTTAAGGATGCCATCCATTGGTATTGGAGAGGTTGCTCAAGTTTTCCGTCCCAGGCAAGAACAAATGTTTTCAGAGTGAGAAGAGGGGAAAATCCATCTTTTTGACCTCTAATTACGTTCTTCTTCCCTTGGACTTTTTTTCATACACTATGCCTATTTTAAGAGGAAGTCAATTATTACATTTAGGGGATCGAACAGTGTGTGGTTATCAGAGTCATCAGGGGAGTGTATGTTTTTCAGCTGGCCTTTCACACCTGAGTCGTATTTGGGTAATGGAAATGATCAGTGGACACTCCATGCCACTTTGCTGAAAGGCAACCTTGTACTTTTCTTTAGAAGGAAGAAGTCACTGAGTGTCTGAAGCTGGATGTCAGGATGTGCTTACTCTCTGTGGAACAACTCGTGAATCAAGCTTGAGGCATACCTGAAGTCCTGTGAGCCTACAAAAAGGAAGGATGGGACTGGAGGGGTGTCCGAGCTGTGTGTATGCATGTGTCACACCTGAATTTGTACACATGGTGATAGAGTGGAGCCTGGCACACACACTCACTGCTAACTCTTTTAAGCCTGTTTGTTAACTTATAAAATAACAAATAAAACCCTAACCAAGAAAAGCCTAAAATATAACTACTGATAACTACAGCCATTGTGTGGAAGTGGATATCAGCAGCACCCCCCTCCCCAGTTTTACGTTCTCAATCCCTCTCTCTCTCACTGAGACACGCACACACACTCTTCAAAGAAGGGGAGGCTTTATACAGTTTATTGAGATGTGATTTGCATAAATTCTTGCTGTTCACAATATCATGGGGAACAAAGAGATGCTCTGCCAGGCCCATATTTCTTGCATCCAACAGCGCGCGTGTCCCAAATCCCACCCACTCCTTGGTAAGTCTCAGTATTGCTTCTATTGTCTGTGCATGTGTGTCACTCGTTCAGCACAATGCCCACCCCACCTTGAGTATTATACATCTATGCAGACAAAAAAAAATGGTAATAGCTCTATGAATCTTTGATTAGTGACTTAGGCCCCAAATTTTTAACTAATTGAGTACATTAAATAATATGTCCCTAAAAGACTGACTAATACAAGACACTTTTCAAAGCTTCTTTAATAAAAATTCTATTTGGGATTTGACCATAATGGCTATCCTTGCTTGCCAAAACATGACTTCTTAGCAGGTGACTTTCATCAAGTACATCTGAAATAGTACCTAAATGAATTAGCAATAAAATGGACTTAGGCCGAGCAGTAGGAGCCTCCATTAATCTTGGGTTAATCACTAAAGAGATGCCATTCACTTTTCTTAAGAAGTCACATTTTTCTCCCCTTGCTGGCGACCAGATTTCATAAAGTAACATATTTCTAATGAAAGGGCTCTGCTTGAATTAAAACCCTGAAGGTTTATGCAGATTTTAGTTTTGATTACTGCTGGCATGGGCTCTTAGCAGACTCCGGAAGGTAGGTCCGCAGTGAAAGAGTCCCAGCATGCAGTTCATAATATTCTTTGAAATAAAATAGTGCACTTGTACTTAGTGGCTTTAATCAGCTCTGACTTTTGATAGTCAAACAATAGCTAATTACAGTAACACCTGCCTTCTAAGTCATGTCATGTAGGTTATTGCCAACAAGAGACCTTGTATCTTAGCTGCATGATTATTATAGAGTCTAAAACCTATCTGTACAAAAAAACTAGAGCTGACACTCTGCAAGTTTGGTAGCCATTATACAGTTTTTTATTTTCTGATGTATTTCTAGCTTTTCTATTTGCAGCTTTCTGTGCTTGAAAGGAAAAGAACCAATTTTTGTGACCACATTGGGAATCTAAGCTTTAGCAAAAAAAAAATTTAGTTGCATTTGTCATGGTTTGTCACTAATGTATGTCATCCACAACAAATTCTGAATTTATATATTTTTTAACTTATTTGAAAGTGATTGACAATTTGCCATGTATAGCAAAGTAAAAATACATTAGTATTCCTGATATGAACTGCCCTCTGGCATCAAATGGTATATATGCATATAGTTGAATTTTATTTCACTGTCTGCAAATATAATAGTATTTGGTGGCATAGGAGCAAAGTGAATCAATTTACTTAATCTTTATCCAGACTTCGAGGGTTTGCAGGAAATAAAATCCCTATTTAAATAGCTGCTTTTGCATCAACTAACTAGGTTTTCCAAAACAAGTCTCCCACATTTTTCCCACATTTTTATTTGAAATGTACAGTCAGGCGAGTTGCACTCTAAATGCGAGCTACTGTGGAAGCCATACATTATTGTCTTATTGAAGATTTTTCTTTTCCCATTAATTTTGCTAGCAAATACTTCTTCATTTTCACAAACCCAGTCAAGTGAGTAACATCAGTTGTTGGCTACAGGCTCAACAGACCCTGTAACAACTTTCCAAGAATTAACAACACAGATGCATGTAATGATAGTGATGGATGCTCCCACCCCTGGGCAGAAAGAGATAATGGGCCACATTCTCTTCTTAGGGATGCTGGTTTCAATGACCAAAATAGATGGTCCAGTAAAAAGGTATAGTGGTAATTTTGATAATCATTGTGTTCAAAGGGATTGTGCCATTTCAAAGCTCCAACGAATAATAATCAAACCAGGAGAGTGGCAGGTAGAACTGATGTTACAGCCTGTACGTTTGTGTCCATGAAAAAAACAGCCTTTAAATTACAGTTAAGATGTATTGAACGTGATCATCAGGAGTTTGGCTGTTCAGATCTCTTAAATGAAAGAAAATACTTACATGGATTTAGTAAGGAGTAAATTAATTTGCTGCAGTGTGTTTCAGCAGAGTTCTTAAATATATTGAAGATTTATACAACAAGAAAGATTACTTACAATGTAATAATAATAATTTATATATGCCCCAGTAGTACCTTCAATATGATTGTTGCTGTTCAAACATATACGAAGACATAATCCCTGGCTGAAAGAAGTTATAGGCTGGTTTTAAAGCAAACAAAGGAAATGTTATAGGGAATTATACTTAGTGCAGAATAGACCTGAATGCATGAAGCTTTATGTTTAATGCTAGACTTTAATTCACTAGGAAATCTCAGTGCTGAGCATTTCCTTTTTTTTTTTACACCAGTTAAATTTGCGAAGCAGTGAATTTTGTCAACAGATTACATCAGCGTAAAAAAGTTTGCATCAGGCCTATAGTCAAGGAGTTCTCTTGGGGGCAGTCTGGATTCTGATCCCACCGGGGCTCCTGGAACTTCTTTGATTTTCTGAGTGCTGTTTTATTTTTTGGCTCCTGCTGCAGTCTAGGAAACTGATAACAGGGCAGGACCTAATGCTGCGGAGGCCTGACACTGATTGGATGTTACCACAATGTGTGTAATAAATAATAATTGATTGTAATGATGATTCTGTATGTGGGAGAATGGCATTATGTGGCTCACATCAGGGCTTATTACTGCATAATTTTGAAGGAGGGTACAAGAACTGACTGGAGTCCTCTGTGATCTTGAAAAATAAGACTGGAAAAAATGAACAAGATACACTAGGAAAGTTTTTTTGAACACTGTTGAGAGCTAAACCAGGGGCTGGGTAATTTAAAAAAAAAATCAAATCAGTTACTGGGCATTTATATAAAATGGTTAATGTGGGTCATACAGGGCTTTTGCCGTAAATGCAGTCAGGTTGGCTTTGATGAAAGGGGAAAAGGAGTGCATGTTAAAAGGTCTTGATGTTAACTTCACATCCATGAACTACATTCAGGTTCAGCATTTAATATGCTATCTTCCCCCCCTATTTAGTTATTCTTTCTCACCCGACCATTTGTCATGTTCACCTCAAACTGGGCAGCGAGAAATCTTCTTTATATCAGTTACCATGTTTGCCATATCTGATCAGTTTGATTGATCATGGCCTGAGCTACAGGTTGGTAATAAGCTGTTTTGAGGGACTCCCACATTTCCCCTAGGACGGAATTGGCATGACAGCATTATAAACTGGCCATTTATCAACCTGCTCCCTAGTGGTCATTGTCTGAGCATTGTTAGGCTGAGATGCCAGACTTGTACTTCACAGGCGTGGGGGTAGACTCAGAACTCCTGGACACTGAGTTGAAGTTAATAGAAGCAGCACAGCAATAAATGACACTGCAATGGGATCAAAATCCTAAGTGTGGATATCACATTTAAATTCTACTCAATTCCTCAACAAGCTCCAGCCACAGAGTCCACCCTCTCGGATACATGTCAGACCACGTTGTCTCTCAGGATGGGGGCAGGCCCAAACCTGCTCCCAGAGTGCTCCCACTCTGTCTGAAAAGAAAGAACTGCTTTGCCAAAGTTTGTCTTGCAGATCGCCTGCCTCCTTCCCTGTGCTCACTGTGCTACTGAGAAGTGCTGATGCCATTAAGTTAACATAGCACTTTTCTTCCTTTAGTGCTTTACAGATTTTGCCCTGAGAGAGTGAGAATCTACCGAAAGGCCACCCAAGCCTCTTAGCACCCTGCCATGGCCCCTCTTCCTCCAGGAATGGTGTGAACCTGGTGGCCTCCCTCACCTCCCAAATGTAAAGACTGAAATGACAGATCCCTCACAGGATCCTTTTCTTCCCCTTCGCTCCTCCCAAAGAGTATAGCCCGTTCTTCAGAAGACCAGAGCCAATGACAAGTGTCCTCTATAGCTATGTGGTTTTGGTGGGGCACCCTGGAGCAGAAGGTCCTGGAGCTAAAAACTCACACCCTATGTCCCAGACCGTCTCCCCAGCCTTTCTGCTTCCCCTTTCCCCCACTCTCAATTCAGTCAACATTGCTGCCTCAGTTATGTACAGGCCACATTTCTTAGCTTTTCTTTACTCACATAACGGGATAGATCATAGAAACCCACTTTTACAGCACTGCTTCATACTTCCCCGTGGTACATGGGACCCTTCTGTTTCTCTATTCCATCCCTTTGCTGGCCAGAATACTGCCTTAATGCAGGACCTAATAAGGTCCCACTATACGAAGAGAGGAACTTATGGTCTGTGAGATGTTACTATGTTCTTCCTATCTCGTACTGCGCATGTAAGAGAAAAAAGGGGCATCTCTGCTTTGTGATCTCTTTGTAGGTGATCTGTGGCAGGGAGGTATTCGTTTCAAGGCTTAATACTGCTTTATGAGCCAGTGTGTTCTGCCCTGCGTTGTTTATTTGTTGCTGAAGGAAGTCCAGTGGAAAATAAAGCAATCAGAGCAGCACCCACCATGTAGACCTGGGGGAGGGAAAGTTTCAAAACTCCATTTTGTCCATTCTGTCAAGCATCACTAGATAGCAGCAGTCTTGCTGCTGTCATTACCACTATTAATTCATGATGTAATGACATAAACAACACGGGACGGTACAGAAATATAACAATGCAAAACTCTTCTTCCTAAGGAGTTTTCTCTGAAGAATTTTTTTTTTTTTTTTGGTGGGGTGGCGGGGGGTGAGGTGGTATACATACCTTTAAACATTCTCCTATCTTACAAGAGCATTCTTGCACTGCGGGGTTCATTCTATTGAATAACATTGGGATCCTAAGTTAAAACTGGAATGTTTCCTTCCAGCAGGACTGAAACAGTTTTAAATGACCAGGACTGCCTATTAAGACAGTCTTTGATCGAGGAAGTACTTAATCACATGCTTAATTTGACATCAATAGGGCTGCTTGCACACTTAAACACTTGCCTAAGTTTCCTTCTGGATCAGGGCCTACAGTTTGAATAACTTCAAAGAATCCTCAAGTGTCATCCTGATCATAACAGGTTATCAGCTACCTGCTGCAAGAGAGAAAGAATCAGTCCTAATCTCTGAATAAGATGGAATAAAACATGGCAAAACTTTTCTTCTTTTAACCTGCATTCTGTATGGGTTTTTTTCCCCACAGAATTTTGGTAGTGACTTTTATTTTACAGGTTGAGTGTAAAGTTATTCCCAGTCTGCACAAACTGCAGTTTTTAATCTTAACGATAGATTTAGTGACCGCTGAAGTGTAAAATAAACCACTGTGGCCTAATCAATCAAATCTGCATAGTTCAGAGAAAGTACCTGTATAAGGTTTTTATATCAGAATGTCTGTAATAGTAATAGACGTTTATTAGCAACCATAAAGCTGTTGGAATTTAATATCTCTCTAAATAACACCAACAGCATTAAAACAGATCTCTAAAGCAAATGCAACTGCACCATAAACAGCCCACAATGTAAGGTTTAAAGGCTATTACAAGAGCCCCAAAAGATTCATGGTTTGTGCTATTACTTGGACACTCTATGGTGAATTGAAAAACATTGCAATTATAGTACTGAGACCTTTTAATAAAGTATCACCAGTATTGATGAAGTGATAGGCTTTGTATTTCAGTGCAAAATATATATAATAATTGTAAACATATCTGGTTAATCTGCAGGATAGCAGAAACTTCTCAAAAGTTTGTGTTAGCAGCTCAGCCACTTCTGAAATGCCTCCAGAAATCCTCTTGTAAATCTTAGAAGATCAGGTTTTATCCCAATAACGTACTTCTGTGAGGTGCTAAGGACCCTCGAGCCCCATTGAAAATCCAAGGAGGTTGTAAGTCCTCAACACCTGTTTACCAGTCCCTCCTGATTTGGAGAGAACTAGAAATACTCAGTGGACAGATTTGATTTTGCATTATTTTAGCTTGAACCATAAGGTACAACCTGAGAAAATGTGTATTTTTAAATAAAACGAACGGGGGGGGCAGGGAAGGGAGCCCTATTTAGTGAACTTTTAAGGATCTTGAAGACTGTTTACAGTTTCCTAGAAATATGAAGAAAAAAGCTGTCGTTGGGTTCATTTCTTTTACTGGATCTTTTACTGAACCCATATTGTTCAACATCTTCATTAATGATGTGGACATCGGAGTCAGAAGTGGACTGGCCAAGGTCGCTGATGACACCAAACTTTGGGGCAAAGCATCCACCACAGAAGACAGGAAGGGCGATCCAGGCTGACCTGGACAGGCTCAGCAAATGGGCAGACGAGAACCTCCTGGTGTTTAACACTGAAAAATGCAAGGTTCTCCAGCTTGAGAGGAAAAACCTGCAGCATCCTCATAGGCTTGGCAGTGCTACGCTGGCTAGCACTACAGAAGAAAGAGACTTGGTTGGGGGTCATCATTGACCACAAGATGAACATGAGCCTGCAATGTGATGCTGCGGCTAGTAAAGCGACCAAAACGCTGGC
>NW_017728926.1:4895595-4952542 GCF_001723895.1 Crocodylus porosus | reverse complement strand
TAAACTACTGCAAGACCATTTCAGGCTGGACATAAGGAAGAATTTCTTCACTGTCCGAGCCCCCAGGGTCTGGAACAGCCTGCCATTGGAGGTGGTTCAAGCACCTACATTGAACACCTTCAAGAGTAAATTGGATGTTTATCTTGCTGGGATCCTATGACCCCAGCTGACTTCCTGCCCTTTGGGCGGGGGACTGGACTCGATGATCTTCCAAGGTCCCTTCCAGCCCTAAGGTCTATGAAATCTATGAAATCTTTTCTGCTGACTATAATCAGAGCTTGTGATAACTGAGCTGGAAATCTCAGAGGAAAACTACAGCAAGTCCCAAGTGAACAGAATTTTAATTCTAGAAATGCAGCCACATGCCTGCAGTGGCCCAGGCCAGAAGCCAGGGGGCACTAAAGCATGCCTCCCTGATCAGCTGGAGCAGACAAGTTGAGCCAAGGCTATAGCCCACCCACCCTGTGAGGGAGGGGTTATGCAGGAGGTGCAAAGCATCCTGGGATGCTGGGGGACTATGAGTTGACTTGAATCTGGAGGGGATCTAGGACTGAAGTTCGAGAAACTTAAATCAGTTAAGTCTGATAGTGCATCCATCCAGATTTATCCTAAACCAGTTTTGGCCACTTTGGAAGCAGTTTATGTACACTGAACTTCTGTTGTGCCACAGATTTGAACCAGTTTCCGATCACTTATAACAGTTTGTGTGTGCTTTCTGTCCCTAGCCCTAATGTTAAATTGTGCACAGTTTGCACCCATGTATTCTCAACCCATACATAATAAAAATCCATCAAGATACATTTAGGAAATTTCCACAATGTAACTTTCTTTCAAAATGTAGCTTTGACTGAGTGCCCCTGTTTGTGGGATCAAAAGTTCAAAAGGATCTTGGAGTCATTATAGACTCCAAGAGGAACATGAGCTGCCAATGTGGGGATGCAGTCAGGAAGGCTAACTGCACCTTGTCGTGCATCCTGAGCCGGGCCAAGGAGGTGATCCTCCCCCTCTGTATGACATTGGGCAGGCTGCAGTTGGAGTACTGCATCCAGTTCCATGTGCTGTACTTCAGGAGGGATGTGGACAACATGGAGAGGGTCCAGAGGAGGGCCACTCGCATGGTCAGGGGGCAGTAAGGCAGGCCCTATGAGGAGAGGCTACAAGACCTGAACCTGTTCAGCCTCTACAAGAGAAGGCTGAGAGGGGACCTGGTGGCTGTCTGTAAACTGGCCAAGGGGGACCAGGAGGCAATGGGAGAGTCCCTGTTCCTCTGAGCACTACTGGGAGTAACAAGGAATAATGGCCATAAGTTGACGAAGAGTAGATTCAAGCTAGATATCAGGAGGCGCTACTTCACGGTCAGGGCAGCTAGGATCTGGAACCAACTTCCAAGGGAAGTGGTGTTGACTTCTACCCTGGGGGTCTTTAAAAGGAGGCTAGATAGACACCTTTCCAGGGTCACTTGACCCCAGTATTCTTTCCTGCCATGGCAGGGGGTCAGACTTGATGATCTGCTTAGGTCCCTTCCAACCCTAACAACTATGAAACTATAAGTTCATGTCTACATGCCATCCAACGGTGATATAGCAACGTATTTGGTGATGTAGCGATCATGTGGGTCTACATGTGATTGTCAGCTACATCACTGTAGCAGCATGCTCCCCAGTTATAGTGTGATGCTACGATGATGTAGCAGCAAAATCTGCCTGTGCGCCGTACACACGGCACAGGAACCACTCGTAGTGTGCCATGCTTTAGTACTTCCAAAAGGAAGTACTAAAGCGTGGTGCCAGAGCAAAGTCACTGTACAGCAATGTGTAGACATGCCCCAAGAGTTGCAAAAACAAATAAGCACCACTGGAATTTTGTGCTTGGCTCCTTTATTAAAGGGTGCATGATAATTGGAAAGTTTTGCCCATGGATGAATAGACAGAGTTACTGCCTAGAACTGACTTGGTGGTGATCCTGCTGTGGCGCATGCTACTCTTCTCCTTGAACTGTGAAGACAGCTGCTAATCTCCCATACATTTATTGTATATGAAAACTAATAAAATGTTGTTTAGCGATCCTGACGCAGTCTGAGGTCAGGGCCCCCAAGAAGCAGTTGTTTTTTTGGGTAAATGTGGTCAGCTCAAAGCGATGAAAAAGAACAAGGCGTTCAGATGACAGGAGGTCATGGACACATAGCAGAATAAGGGGTGATACTGTTTAGGCCTGCAGCTGTGGTTAACTGACTGCAGTTCTGAAGGTAGCTTTCTCAGTGGAGGGTAATGAACCCTGTCCTGGAGAAAAAGTAACCATGTTGGCCCTGGCAGTGAGAAGGAAACATTGAAAAGCTCTGTGCTTTCAGCACAGTCCCTCCAGAGTAAGCACACACGTTGCTGTGCTTCTCCCGCTTCAAAAGCAAGCCTGCCCTTACTTATGGCGTTAGCTGGTTTGAATAGTCCAGGGAAAGTGAAACCAAAAGAGAGATTCTTCTAAGCCCAGAGGCCGGGGTGAGGGGAGAAAAAAACTGCAGCCTTTACTCTAAGTGCACAATTACAGGGAGCTTGAGACTCTGAAAAGGTGTATACAAGGTCATTGGAGCCAGGGAGGGGCTGAGTATAGGGGAGAGATGCTTTGAGGAAGAAGACCATGAAATGGTTGGGGAGATTCCAGGACAGATTACGCTGGCTGTAAGGAAGTGTCAGAGTTGGCGCTGGATGTGTCGGGGGCACCAGATGTGCCCAGGTGCACAATACCCTGGCTCAACAGCTGGCTTTTCAGAACTCTAGAACAAGGGCAGGCAAAGTCCAGACCATGGGCCGGATCCGGAGAGCAGCAGACTCCATTTCCCAGCAGCCCCTGCCCACATGGCTGAGGCCAGTCTTCATGGAGACCCCAGTGGCTGATCTCCACGGCAGGGGCCAAAATGTGGCAGGAGCCAATCCCCATGGCAACCCCAGCCTTGTGCTATCACCATTGCAGCTGGGGCTAGGGCCTCGACAGAAACTGGTCCCAGCCATGTGGGCAGGGGCTGCTGGGAAATGGAGTCCAAGTGCTGGCTGGATCTGCCATTTTGCCCACCCCTGCTCTAGAACCTGTAGGTAAGGGGTCTCTTCTGGTTTGTGAGCTCACTGGGAGTGTAATAGCAGCCTTGAGCATCAGCTGGAGGTTGTACAAGGTTCAGCAGGTTGCAGCTGGTTACAGCTGTATATTGTGGTGTTCACCTGCATGGCCCTGTAAAGACCAAAACAATGACGTGCATCTGCCCAGAGGGTCTTGCAAGCAATGTGAGAGGGATGGAGGCTGGGAGCAAGGCCCCTCACTGTGGACTCAGTCAAAGATGTCAAATTCCTCCTCTGCTCAGGGCAGAGGTTAGAGACCGTGCTGTGTAGTAGTTGGGAGGTGGAAAGGAAGCTCTCCTCTGCTATGGATAACTTCTGTCCCCCTCCTTTTCCACAAGAGAAGGTGATCACATTTTACACCATATAAGAGCACTATGAAATGATGGAGATTGTGGGTTTAGCAGCAAAGTTATAAAATAACAAACTGACTCAACTTAAAAACAATTCCAGGAGACAGCTCATGTGCTGCTGTATTGTGATAACAAGCCATGATCTCAGCTCAGGCGGCCGAGGGGGTGACAGTCTCAGCATCCCGGAGTGTTTCCTTTCCTTTCCACGACGGGGAAATGAAACACAAACACAGTGAGGAGGACAGTGGCAAGCCAGGCAAAGCCCACTGATTGTGGAAGGGTATTATGAATGGGCAGACTAGTTCTCATATTAATGCGCTGCATGCTCTGTAGGAAACCCCCCAGCACTACACAAAGGAAAAGCTGTGTGGTTTTCTCTTTATCTTTGTATTCATCTGTCAGATCAATACATATGTATTAGAGCTATGTGAATTCTTACGAATATGTTTGCCATGAGCATTATTGAACTCGTCTTGGTTTCAGCAGCGGTCATACTATTTTGGCTTCTGACAAACACTTAAGCTCCTAAATGAAACCAATGAATTCTCTTCAGTGTTATGCATTGCTCATGAGCGTTGGGCAACCTCAAAGGATGCTCCAGGATATCATCAGAGATATTTTCCCTGGTGAATCCCAAAGGAAGTAATAAAACTGTGGTACCTCAGGAGAAACCCACCCATTTCTGTCCCATTTATCTATTTATTCGACCACTGTGTCCTGCCTCTGTGTTGACTGTGAGGGTCAGGGACTGTTTTCTTCCTTACTTTTTGTTCAGCCTTTAGTGCAGCAAAGCTCTGACACAATTTACCTCTTTGAGCCTGGCAATTCCCTGAATTAGCCTGTGCCTCAGTTTCCCATCTGAAAACTAGGATAGTTTATACTTTCTTCCCCTTGCCTCTTGCCTGCCCATTTACATTCCTGACCATAGGCACTGGCACTAGCAATTCTTGCAAATAATAGAAATGTTGAGCAGCCTCCTCAGTGGTCACATGAGTTTCTGGTACTGGGAGGACCCTGAAAAGGCCTAATGCAGAAGACAAGAACAGCCTATTCCCCCGACCTTCTCCAATGCTTTGCACGTTGTGGTATCCTTCATGTCAATGCAAAGTGGGGAAAAAGCACTTCCATTCCCACTGGCAGCCTTTTATGCCAACATTTTACAAAAGGATAGGGTTACAAAAGGCTAGGGGCAGTGGAGAATTGGGACTACCCAGTCATGCTCTGCATGTTCTCTGTGAACCAGACCAAGTGAATGGAAATAATGAGATTGAAAATGAAGAGTTCAGTTTCTAGGAGTCATGTTTACGTGGGCTTAGACGAAGGGTTCACAGGTATCCTGCACTTAACCCTTGTCCAGAGAAATTCACCCTTTCTGACTCACCTCCTGCTTCTGAGCCCACCAATGTCCTTCTCCAGAAGTATAATCTGTCCAGTAATGAAACATGCACCCCTGGTCAGCAGGCTCCAGTGCTCCATTGTAGCAGCACAGCACACCTGAGAATCCAATGTTATTATCTGATTTTAAAAGGAGAGGTATGTAAATGCGCTGCATGGCTATTAAGCTAAATGTTTTCCCCAAGACCATGTTAGCGCTAATCTGGGGTCACCTATGTATGAGTTGAAGGTTGGTCTTGTGATGAAGGCATTGTGTAGGGCCACATGGACACTGGGTACGGCCACACAGGCTCTGTTGCCTTCTCCTCCAGAGATGTCCTTTGTGGGAACTGGGCACTTCCCGTATCATTCTGTGCCTCAATTTCCTCCTCCCACCTTTTTGCCTTCCTTAATGCGATTTTAACTTGGACCCTCTGTTTACTAAGTGAATGCACACTACAAAGGGGGTCCCAATCTTGGCTGGGGCTTCCATCTTCTCTTTTAGTCCCAATTAATAGCAGCAATTCATTATCGTTTGATGAGTAACTTCTCGTGTTATGCCTATTTGCGCACATGCAAACAGGATAAGACCATTTCAAAGGCTCTTCTTTTTCCAAGCATTAGTCACAGTGACACCAATTGCAAGATAATGGCCATACGCATTTGGAGTCATCTGAGGTTCATATCTGGGGACTAGCCAGTAGATAAAGTGAGGTTGAGGAGAACATTTATTTATTTGTAGTTCTGCCTGTGTTTCTCAGCTGAAACCGAATCAAAGAAAAGTAGGGCTGTTCGGGACTTCTGGAGGTCAGATCGAGTCTAACCCCCTGCTTGAGTTAGGATCAGTCCAATCCAAACTGTCCTTTACAAGCCCTTGTCTAACCTGTTCCTGAAACTGCACAATGATTCCTGCTGCACAACTACAAGGTCTATTGCCCAAAGACACCGAGAGCGTTCTAATCTGCCCCAGGTAAAGGCAGAGGGACAAGGATTTTCAGTGTCCTACCACTACAAGTTTTGTTAAGATGCCGCCACAATATCAAAAACATTTCCTCTCTCCTCTCCCCTAACTGGCCCACTATACTTTAGGAAACAACTTAGTACTAGAGGCAACATTTAGGCTGCACCTGCTACTGCAACAGCACCATTAGAAAGGGAAACCTTGAACTAAGAACAAGCAAGAGAAGCACTGGACAGTCTGCAAGCATCCAGAGACCACCTAGAGTCAAGGCTTGTTGGCTTTTGTTTCCCAAGTCCCTGCCCTCTGTCACCAGCACATAAGTATGTCACTACCTACAGTATATACAAACCTTTACACCTGTGCTGTTATTCTCCCCCTGTCAGACACTAAAGAGTACAGTGCCTATGCAGAACATTAACAGGGGGTACATCTACATGTACCATTAAGGTGGCATGATAATCTCTGGCACAGTTTGAGCCGGAGAAAATTGCTCCTGGGTGCAGCATTTACGTGCGTGCCTGCGACCACAACAGTTTGAGCCAGGGTGGAACATCCCCAGCTAGCAGCAGGCTCAGGGGTTAGCCCTGGGCTGCTGGTCACAGTATTGGATGGTGGTGGAGGGGCTGGCTGGGGTGCAAAAATGTCCAAAGAGCGGAGCTGTATGGCTAGACAGCAGGCGGGGGTCTGGCTTCCTGCTGCCTGGGCCGACTGTGTGCAATTTCCACCTGGGTCATGTTTTATATGCACATTTAGGTGCTATTTACTGTAAAATAGTATTGTTGGGGACAGAACTACCTTGCAGCAATGAAAATTAGTTTGCTGCAGTCTAATAGTGTTGCACATGGAGATGCTATTCATAGTCAAATGTTTAATTCCCAGACCCCACCCCCCCCACCCCCGTGTAATTTAGGGCCTGTATTACTCTTTCCATTTTTGAGGTAAGGAAAGTGAGACAGTGGGCGCATCTAGATGTTCATTAATGCACAGTAGTTATTGTGCATTAAGTATAGTACTTGGTTAACTATCAATGTGCAGTAACTTGTGCGACTGTGCAGCAGCACCAGTGCATGGGTTTTTAGTGACGCTTACTGCACAGTAGCATATTAGCACAGTTTTTGCTCAGCACGGTACCGCGCAGTGCTATTAGGCTACTGTGCAGGAAGTGTCTTGTGTAGACATGCCCTCAGGGTTGTGAAATGCCTGCTGAAGACTACCAAAAGGATTAGTGGTTGGACAGGGTCATAATTCACAAGTTCCTCCCTCAGATATCTGGCAATAGACCAGTGGTCCACGATGCTCTGACTCTGCTTACCACTAGCTACATCTATCTGATTCAAGTTAGTCTACTTCCATCCATAAACTCCTTAAATAATTTATTGCCTCATTGAATATTTATATGGATTATTAGTATGCAGATTAAATGAAACAATACACAATGGCTCCACATTTAAATATTATAGTCTATCATGTCATAACAGCTGACATGCAGGGGTGCTAAGCCTATAAAGTCTTTATAAGAGTTTTGTTAAAAAATAAATGTCCTCTCCAAGCACAGCACTCATTTTTCCAAATGAAATAATTTTTATTTAACATATATTTTTTCTACTACTTCAAATAGAGCCAAAGGCACTAGTCCTCCTCCTGGATTAGCGGCCCGTACGATTTCAATTTATAAATGAAGCCCTTTTTGATTTGCAAATAAAAAGCATCTGAAACCACTAACCAGCTTGGCTTTTATTTTTATGTCTATAAAAATGTCTGAACCATTTGTTTTTAAAATTTTCTAAGTACAAAAAAGTGCTCCTATGAACTGGTGTATCCAAGTTTCAGTTGGAAGTAAACTTGTTGCAGAACAGAGTTATTAAGCTCCAGAAGTTTCAGATGGAAATTCAGAGCAATCCTTCAGCAGAATGCAGCTAGCTGAGAACTTCATGTAAAAATAACCTCTGTTACAGCGCTCTCACATCTCAATTAGACATATGGAAATCACAAAGTTTACTTGGATTTGGATGCTGATATTCAGGGGTAAAATCTTGGCCCCGCTGTAGTGAGAGTAAGTGTTGCCATGGACTTCTCTGGGGCTTGGCTTTCACCCAGATACATAATCCAGTATGTCGGAAGCTTCTGCTCTCCCCAGGACAAGTGCTTCCACAACAACTGGTTTCAGAGTGAGAGATATCACAGACAATCCTATTTTCTTCAGAGATATCACAGACAATCCTATTTGCTAGGCCGTGTCTATAGCAGAAGCACTTTACAAGCATAAGAATGCCAACATACTACATTTTCAAAGCATTACTAGTTGGGAGATTACTTACTTGGCAAATCTGTGCTTTGTACCAGTGTACAGGGTCCTGTATCCTCTAGACAGCAACACATTGCTATGCTTTCTTTCCCCTGCTTTATCCTGGGCAAATGTAGGCTGTGTAACCAACTGCATATCTTAGATTGCATCAACTTACTTCAGCTATGTTCCATGTAGCTACCATGCGCAGGGTCCCATATTCTCCTTAATCTCTACAAACCCATGTAACCACCTACAGTTTTTAACATCCATTAATAAAGTTTTAAAATCTGCTTTTAAAAAACCCCCAAAACTTCCTATATGTGAGTGAAAGAAGCTATACCAGTAAAAATGAAGTGCTGTTGGCATCACTACACCCTCGCTACAGACTTCTGCCAGCATAGCCGTGTTGTTCGCAGGTCATGCCTTTCTGTCCCCGGGCCTGACAGCTCTGACAGGAGTCTGTAGCGTACACCTGACTTTGGTTCCAGTTGCAAACAGGAAGAAAAAAGGCTCAAGGAACTAAAACCAAAAAGTCAAATATCCAAGCTTCCTTTTTAATCTCGGGAGGTTGATCTGGGGTGGGTTTTTTGGAAGACATACTGGCTGGTTCCTATTTTATCTGAAGGTCCATCTCATTTTTCCTCTTCTAAGACCCTGATTCCACACTATTTTTTTTAACGTATGCTTTTAGACCTGCTGCAAAACCTGGTGTAAAAGTGATTTGTGTTGATACAAGATAAACGTTACTGTGCCAGGGGAAAACACTTTTAAATGGTTACAAAACCATTTTTCTAGTAAGTATAGTTAGTGCAGGAAAAAGCCAAAAAGGCTTCTGTTTAAATATCACATATTTAGGCCCCTTATTTTACAAGTGAATCTTAAAATAAATGTGAGAAATTAGGGGGAAAATATTTATCTGTTTTCCCAGGTTTTTTATTCTGCCCTTTTGACAGCACTTGAGGTAGTCATTTTCACTCTCTTCCCTGTTAGCCTGTTAATCCGTTTCCCCTCTTGTTTGTGTGAGATTTTCCTGAAGGAATAAGGGACAGAAGCAGGAAAGTAAGATTGTAAAACCACAGAAAAATGGGCAGGGGACTTGGAAGCAAATATAGTCCTCGAGACTCATTTCAGTTCCTTTTTTTTTTTTTTAACCAATTACATTTTGAAGCGACTGAATGCTACTTTAAATAAGGCTTTTTTTCGCATTCTGGACAGAATTCGTTCATAGAAAAGGAATAATTTTTAAGCCTGTTTTTAAAAACGGTTTCTTAAAACAGGTTAGCGATAAGCACAGATAAAAATCTCTGCTCCCTGAGAATGTATTAGGATATTCATTGTGATGTAATGACCGTCAGTTCACACCTGTACAAACTTCTTATGAATGAAAGCTATTCTGAGAATTTTCCTTCATTCAGGCTTTCACTCTGACTGTTAAGATCAAACTCAATGTAAACAATTCCAGGATTTGGCATTTATATAGTAGTATGTCAGGTTACAGTAGCTTCATTCTAAGCTTAAGCTAAGCCATTCTTAAAAGAAATCAATGCAGCCCTCATTAAAGTTATATGCCATTAAAATATAAATGGAACTTCAACGAGATTTTTTAAGCACACAGCTTATATGGAGGTGCCTAGCATTTTTATAATACACTGAATTAGATCACTTCCTCCCTTATCTAGATACTAATTTGTAAAAGTATAAGTGGTTGCAGCATAAGGCAGTGCAGTGGATGCTTAGAATGTAAAAATATTGAAGTTACAAGGAAGAACAGCATTTGAGAGCATAGCGTTGAATTGATTGCGCTAGTAATTTTTCAAGTACAATAGGGCAAAATTGGTCTCATTTAGGAAGTTGTGTAAGAAATGTGTAAATTATTAAAAGGTATTTTGGTATGGAAAAAAATCCTGACTTCTTTTAAAATTCTAGGATGAATATGGGACCCGGTGTATTAATGTTGACTGTTTTGATATATACGTCTTGTTTGTTTTAAAGCGTATCCCAAGAGAAGAAATGTTTTTAGAAAAATGGGCAGATTTTGTATTTTACACTTAAGACATACTGGGGGTTTTTTCTTAAGCATATTGTGTTGCCAATGCACTCGTCATAACTACTGTGTGAAGGCGCCCTCTGTTGCTGAAAGTTGTAATTGATAGTAACGAATGCAAATGTTTTTGGCTGAGATTAGCGAATGTTCTAAAACTTAAAATAAAATGTCCTTTTTTCTCCACTTCTCAGTGCTCTCCACAAACACTGCCAACATTTTTTAACCTTAAAAAAAGTCAAGCACTTGTGTTTTCTGGCTGACTAATAAATAATACAGTACATTGATTCATGACGAATGTTATGCTTGTTTAGATAGCAGGCATGGTGCTATAATTTCCCTAAAAACAAAATCCAGTCTAAAAATAAAGAGTGCTTACCTGCCATAACAGATGACTGATATCCTGCAATTATTTGCTACATTGTAATTCTATGCTCAAAGGCCCCTGATTCTAAGTGCAAATGCAGTCTTTTTTGTTAATGAGCCATTTAAGCCAAGCAGATTGCTTTGCTTTATCTTTCTGATTTTTCCTCTATGATAGAACTTTACCTGTGGGGATTAAATCCTGGCTCTACTGTCACTAGAGAAACTCCTGTTAACTGCAAAAGCAGGATGTTACCCTGACTTTCAGGTTGTCCCTTGTCCTCCTTCCCAGCCATTCATGGTAAAATGTTGACGGGGAAGTACTCGGAACGGATCCGTGTTGTTCAGAACTCCTGGCACAATAGCCCAGGCCTTGCCCGTAGCAGTAAGAGCAGTTCTCTCCAGGGGATGAGAGTGGAGAAAGCTTCATTTAATTTAACTAGTTCAAAACTGGACGCTTATCGGGCAAAATCTACATTTCATAAACATGAGCCTTGAGGCATCATTTATTAACTGTGGGCCTTTGGCTTAAAGCAGAATCATAAAATATAGTTATAATGCCTCTTGACAAATATAAATGCTAGACTTGCAAACATTCTGGCCAAACCTCAGCTTACTCTCAGCTTCTTATCTTGGGATGGGGAGAGAGACCCCCACCACTTTAATTTCATTTCATATGTCTAACATTTTGTTAAAGTTATTAAAGATAATGGGACAGAATTCTGTTCCCAGTTACGCAGTAGCCTAAAGCATTTTCACTGACTTGCAAGTAGATAGATCGCATTCGTGATGCTGGAAGTGAGGGAAGAATTTGCTTTAATAAATATACATTTTTGTTTTCATGTATTGGTTTACAAGAGGGTTAATTTTCAAGAGAGCCATGTCGCTGTTTCTGTTTATGTCAAGTCTTAAGTATTGTGGTTCTGTTCCCAGTATCGTCTCTGTGAACACTACAACAAAAACGACAGTACTTTTCTGAGTATTATGATTATTCTAATAAAATAAACTGCTCTTGGATACATGGTTTCCAGGTCATTGAGAGTAGAGCTGTCTAGTAAAATGTTTGTTATGGATGTAATACAATTTAAAATCACACTTACCCAGGTATGTTACAAAAATATTAAAACTGCAGTTCCATATGTTTGGTGTTATGCTAGAACACCATTGTTTTCCTGCAAGAAGCAGTATTTGTTGTTAAAATGATTAAATTTTGTGGCAAAAATGGCAAATTTATACCTGAGACATGTTCATGTTTTGCACAGAGGACAGAACATTTCTATAGAAGTGGCTAAATGCTGCCTTGCTGACTCAGTTTATTAAATTCTTCCAAATGCTCTTGGAAATATCAGTTTCTGCACACCCACACTGAGAGGTTTGCAGCAGCCTTAGCATGGAAGTTTTTTCTGTTATACGAGAGCAAGTCCCTTATACCCGTGTAATGATCTTATGTGAGGGACTCTCTTGAGTGGGGAGATGATATAGTGATGATAATTTTTGGCACCATCACTGCTGTGTGAGCCACTGCTGAGGATTTTGACCCTTAGACCCATGAACACCCACTACTTGCAGAGCGGAGGGTTGGAATACAGAGGAAAAACATTATGGTAATAAAAAAACCTGGCACTTTTGGTAGCAACAGGCTTTTTCTGAAATTCTAGATTGATTTCTTGAGATATTAGAGCCTCCAGTATTTTGGGAAATGTTCCAGATTTTGAGAATGTTGAGATGTTGTTAGACATGTTCTGAATTTGTGGTTAATGTAGAGCTGCCTGAACCTTGTTTTAAAACTGTGTGGATCCCTTTAACCCCTGAACCACATCAGAATAAGGCCCTAAGCTAACAAAATAACTGTGCAGCACACGCTGCTCCAAACTGTTTCGATTTATAACAGCATTGGAAATATTTCTGGGGCATATGTGTTCAATATTGTTTGCTAAAACTTGAAAATTAATTTATAGAGGAGAGGAACAGTAAAAGTTGATTCATGGTTCATCATCCTTTCTGTAGCACCAAAACAAGCTCCTGCAAATTTATATAAGGTGCATACATCTGTAAAGATAATGTAACATGTCTAGTGGCAACTTTGTTTCTCCTTCATTTTAACCATGTTAACCTTCATTTTAAAAAAGTTAACCTCTATATGAAAGAAAAGGTATGTGTGTGTTTTTATTTTTTTCCTCTTCCTGTATATGCATATTTATGCACATGCAGAAAATGACCTGGTATCTTGAAATATATGACATATGTACTCACAGCTATACACAGTCTGCACTGTATTTGGTTCGTTTCTGTGTCAAAACCATAGGGTCAGTTTTGCAACGCTTGTAGACAGCACCAAGTGCATGCAAAACGGGGTGACTCTGCAGCCCTCGTTTGCAACGGTAATTTTAAATTCTGGAGTTTTAGAATCACTCCAGAGTTAATCTGTTAGGTTTTACAGGGGACAGATTAGAGAATGCAGGAGCCATGGGAGTGAGAAAAACTTCTTCCTGCACCCACCCCAGCCCCACGCTACAAGCGTCAAAACTTTGATCCATGCACCTTCCTTCTTTGCACTACTGATAGCCTCAACACGCTTGACCAAAGCAAGAGCTTGGACACATGGCACTCCAGACTCAGCCCACCAGGCCAGAGCCCTATCAGGCCCCATGTCTCTTTTAAACTACAAGGTGGCAGTCTTCTACTGCAGAGTATCATTAACCCTATAATCTGCAGATTAACACGATGGATTGTAGGAATGCCTAATGGCTGGTGTACGATGTCAGCATGTACTCCTAAAGTCAGTAACCTGTGACTTAGCAAAATCAAAACCTATAGAAGTTCTTTTGGAGAAATGTCAGCAGGAGTTTGTGCACTATACTATTACTAATAACCTGTGTGATCCAGGATGGAAACCAAGCATGCCTGGTAAATTATGGTTCTAAAGACCCTTAGGAAACATTAGTTGTCGTGTACTATGTGGAAAGGAGTCATTTTTAACCTAAATAACTTGGATACTTCATTATGAGCCAGCATGGGCTGAGGAGCGGCAAGCTGTTGGGACTTTTCCAACTTTGTTCTCAAGTAAAAGTCCCTCTTCTTGAAAAGTTATATATATATATATGTATATTTATATGTATAAAACACCATCTGTGCATACTGTGTTTTACAGACAGTTACAGATCACAGGCTCCCCATGTGAGAAGTTATAGCCTAAGTTCAGTGCGAATGGAATATGTTGTGTTGCAATATAGTACAGCAGCAGGAACATACGCTTTTTTCCATGTATTTCCAGTGTACACCTGAAAGAAAAGCAGCATGAAGGCAATCTCTCATTCTGTCCTCCCCAGCTTTGGCTAGGACCACAAGCAGAAGGATAATGCAAGGGAAATACTTTTTAAAGGGTTAATCAAACTTTTTGACCTCCAAAATAGAGAACTTCCAATACTGAAACAAAAATGGTGAAGAACCATTTCTGGTTTAATTTTATCAGTTCACCCCTCTTCCATTCCTCTTACTGCCAGTTTAAACCACATCTCATTGAATTTAATGTACACCGAAATACAAAGTGGAGGGGACAGAGAGAAAAGGGGCTAGCTGGCATTGTACTGAGAGCTTCCATGCAGCTTTTCTCAGCAAAATTGTCAGAGTATGCAGTGAAGATCTCATGTCACTTAATCTCCAAAGGGTTAACTTTAATTTCAAAGTTCCCAAAATGTCAGTGCTCCTTTATCCAAAAATACAACAACTGGCTTTATCAACATATGCTTTTCATTACCTACAAGACTTACAATATTTTTGGTGTCTGTATCAACTTGATTCAATTACTGGTACCACTGTGAGGGAACATTACCTCCAGGGAAAAGGGGGTGAATGCATCAGTGCCCATGGATACAGTGTAGGGAGCAGATTAATATAACAGATTTACATCAAGACTGCTGACTCCATTACTTTAAAACTCCTGTAATTGACTTTTTTAAAAATGACATTAGCATTTAAATGGTACTATCGTTACAAGGGTGAAGGTTCAGCAGAATATGATCAATTTATTGAGCTCTTCAAATGTTCTTTTGATATTTAGTTTTTGTTGTCATGCCGGAGGGGTTTTTGTGTTTTGTCAGACACAAAAAGTCTATAGCACCAAGATCCTTGAATTGGCGGCCACTGCAATGATATGGATGATAAAGTTCACTTAGAACAGAGTATGTGTGACCCTTCTTAAAGTTGTCTCTTTTCTTTTCTTTTTTTAAAATGCCTGTTCTCAGATTTGAAAAGACCTTTCACAGAGCTCTTCCCAGTAGCAAGCAAACATTGTACAGAGATCATCTCTCCTCTGTGACCAGAGAAGGTGGTACAGACCCTTGCAAAATCCCAGATGGGGATAAGATCTGTGTTTCATTGCTGGTTGCATCTCAAAATAATTTTAGTTGCACATATGCCATATTGAAGCCCAAACAGAGGAGAGCTGCAGTAAATGAGATTCCCCATTTTTTCAAGGCCTTTCAAATTGGCCTAAAGGAGCTAGATACCCAAATCCCATTTATTTTCAATGGGAGTCAAATGTGTGAATTGCCTCAAGTCTTTTTCAAAATCTCAGCCAAAACATATTTTTTTCCAGTGGTGTTTCTGGTATATTTATTCTGTATTTGTTCAATTGGAATCTGATCCTGGGAGCCCTGACTGACGTGAGTTATCTTTGGTTAGTCAAGCGGGTCCATTGCCATCAGCTGGGCAAAACTCCATGTTTAGTTTCATCAGTGTGATGCTGGAGCATATCCAATGAGGCGAATGGTTTTTGCAGCTTTTGTAAGTATGGCAGAGAGTGCATGTACAACAAGACAGTTCCTCTGCCCTAACTCACATCAGTTGTATCAGACTCTCACTTTAGGCACTTGAATAATTTAATTACTAATGAGCTATGAGACACACAGCTGAATTTTGCTACAGGTCTCTGACCCTTGCAACTTGCAGGACCTAAGTGCATGGCTGCACAGAATTTTTTTGGCATTAGCTCTTTTATGAAGGGAAAGAGCAAATGTCTTCTGGAATGATTGAAACATCTTTATGTGAGGATGCCATTTTAGGCACATAAGTTACTCTCCATGGATAAAACCAGTATGGAGAGTAAGGACAGTACACTAAAAGATGTTGGCCTGTTTGACTTATAGTTGTCATTCCTTTCCTAAACTTTCTTCCATGTATGTGATACTGAGAAATGGTGAGGCCAGTTTGGTACCATATCCTAAGACCCGCTTTGAAATGTCCCCCACAGCTCAAATGAACATTATTTGCACCTTTTATAAAGTTTGAAAGGGTTTGGAATGTTTCTGTTCTCATTTTTTCCCAACAGTGTAAACTTCCAGATTGTGGTCAAACTGGCAGCCACAAGGAAGTGGGTTTCATTTGTATTTTTTTGGCCCAACAGCAAGCAAGAAGTAAACCTTGAGGGAAAGTCCTTTTTTGCAAGATGCCCATTCCAAAGGGTTTGGTAGTTGAAACAGGGCTCAATCCAACGCCCAGCAAAATCAGCGGGGGTTTCTTCCCGTGATTTCAATGCTGAGTGTTGGGTCAGGGCCAAAGCAGGAAGTTATTGAGACTGAAACTCCAAGGTATTAGATGCTGCCTATCACTGTACCCCAGCACACTTATTGAAGAGATTCTTGAGTCCCTCAGTACCTATGTTGGCTTTATCTTTCTGCATTTTCCTATGAAAAGTGTTCTATCCCACAGACCTAATTATTTTTGTTTTTAATGCACATCTGTTTACTGCTCGTTGTTATTTTTTTAATTGGACATTATTTAGCAGGTTTGGCTTATGATGCAGAGCCAAAGTGTCCCATATTGGAAGACGGAGTGGTGTGATCTATGTTATTTCCAGCTAGACCTGGAGCATCTGCCCACAAGAAGAATCCCCTTTACTAAGCCATAGCATCATTTCAGTATCATGGCTGGCACTAATAGACCCCCCCCCCCTTTTTTGGAAATATCACTGTTGAGATCAAGGGCTACCAGAGAGGCTGCAGACTACACTGTCCTCTAGTGATGATGTCTGTAGCACCAGGGAGGGACAAAATAATGGTACTGCATAAATGTGCAGCAGCTCCTCTCTTCAAGGCTGCTTGTCCTGCTCCTTTCACCAAGTTCCATTACCACTAAGTTCCAAAACTAAACATGTTCATGTGCCCTGATGGGTCCCCTTTAAGGGTTTTTTTTTTTCCTATTTAAAAAAAGATACTGGGAATCTAAATTATTAGGTTGACTTTGCAGCTGATGGCTCTGCTGCTGATACAGCTGACATATACCAATCTGATTAGTCTGGTCCACCGTGTCTAGAAAAGCAGGTCTCAAGAGTTCAAAATACAGTGGCATTAGGTAACTCAAACACCCCTCCTGCTTGCCTCACTATAAAAATGCTTGGTAATGACCCAGCTCGACCCTGCCAGCTCTCTCTGACCTCCCCTTTTCAGGATGCTGCTTAATTTGCACTAATTACATTCCAGTCTGACAGGAACTTGGACATTGTCTCAAGCTTTCAGGTACTTTTGCTGCCTTGTTCCAGTACAGAATGCTCTTGAGGCTGTGATGAAGGAGTATTGTAGCGATGACCCAAGAGCTGTTCCATACAGACATGCTGTATTTTGTGTTGTATAGGACAGAGGCAAAGCTATAGGTATAAAAGCGAGCATAATACCATCGGTCTACCCTCAGAATTGTCAGGTAAAATCCATGCAAGTAGACCACAGTAAGAGGGGATGCATACTGCAGATAGGTCACTAGAATGAGAGAGAACTTTTACGTTGCAATCTCTATTTTGCCATGTCGAAAATTCGGGTTGACTCTTTTTCTTACCCCTATGTAAGTTAGTACATGTATGTATAGTACCTGTCCAGAGCTGCCTGTCTGCAGGACACAAAGTCTACTTCATAGCAACTTCTGAGGTTTTATTAAGGTTTGCTCTTGTCTTGTGTTGCAATGAAAACATGGAAACTGCAAACATGGAACTGAGTTATAAAGTCTGTTTTCATATTGACACCAATTTTTTTTGATGTGGGAAAAGTTCTTGGGTCCAGGGCATGCGAGTGCATGCACACTGTCTGCTCTCTCCATGTCTCTATTGCTGCTTCATACTTTAGAACCGGTGGACTGGAGTATTCACCAAGATGTGGGAGGCCATGTTCAAATCCATTCTCTGCATAATTCACAACTGAGATTTTATTTTCATTTTATCAATAATTTCCCAACCACCTTCCTATATGTGTTTATATAAATATAACTATGAGATACATGCAGAAAGATACGTGTGTGTGTTTTAAAAATAGTTTTTCATAACTTCTTTTTATTGCAAAGAAAGAAAATGAAGTCTGACAGTGACACTGAAAAACCAGATATTGCAAGTATACAGCAGCAGCAAGTGTGTATGTGCAGTTGAAAGGGGGTGAAATTCATTATGGAACTAGATTTCAGTATGACCTTTCAAAGGGTTAGCTAAAGAATAAAAATAAATCTGGTGCCACAGCTTTGTATGATTTCCAGAAAAATAAGACATGTGCCATTGTGAGAGTGTAGGTCCACTGAGGCTTTTATAAGCAAGGCAGTATCAGTAAGGTAGTTGCATGTTTCAAAATATTGTATCATTTTAAAATGCAGTGCACATTAGATCACTGAAATGGGATATGCCAATTTGAACTTTGTCATATAATGCAGCTCTGTGTTTGCAGAGAGAGAGGCACCCTGAACCCAAAATCCCTAGAGCTGTCTTTCAAAGAGTGATAGTTACGGAAATTAGCAGTGCAGAAATCCATACTAATCATTCATCAGGAGTCTTATTAACTGTCTTACCAATGTTATTAGGAGTGGGCCCTGCCTTCCAACTTGAGCAGCTGGGAAAGAGGCTTCTTCTCCAACAGCTGTGAAAAAGTGTTGCAGGCCCTGATTTTAGGACACCGTTGTTAAGGTGGAGTTTTGCCACCAAGTTAGTTCCTATGAAACCACTGAGGCACATGGGAATAAAGTCTTAATAATATAACCTTGCCATTGTAGTCTGCCTTGTTAGGCCAAAGGATCTGAAACGCAATGTGAAGACAGGGTTTAATCCTCCAAACACACTCTTGCCTGTCACCCAGGACACTCACGGAGCTGTTTCAGCTCCTCATTTGTTAAGGGTTTTTTGTGCCAGGCCCTTAAACTTCTACCTAAGCTGCAGCTCCATATTAAGTTGTTGCAAAATAAGTACTTTCTTCCTATCATCAAAACAGAGCTTAGTGTTCAAACAGACCAACCCAGAACAATTAATTTGAGTGGTTTAATTTAAGCATGTTGATTTACTGGAAGCATTTTATCAATTATGCTGATTATCTTCATGTTCACTGTTCTGATTAGGAATATATTAGTCTCTGTGCTTGTTTTGCTTCCTCATCATTGCAAGTGGGCAGAAATAAAGTCAGTGTACAGAATATTTCTGTTAATACTGGTATCTAAGACAGTAGAAACTCGTAATTTTTCTTTGACTACAAAGAAATGTAGGAACTATAGATAACAAGTTACATAGGCCTACTGAAATCCTCGTATGGGCTCATTTATTGTCCTGAGGTGTTTTCCCCCCCAAAGAATAGGTTTTTTGCTTGTTTCTTTTTTCCCCATTATTAACCTAAGATTCATTTCTTAAGGAAAGGAATGGATCACAGGTTTTCTTGTTTTTGTTTTTAATATATATGATTTTCACCCTGGGTGTGTATTCACTGCCCGTGCCACATTCAGCAAAATCAGATTAGATCATTGTTAAGCCCAAGTTTATTAAGTCTTTGAACCCTCCTCTGACTAATATTTCCACCTTAAGAGAAACAAAGAACAAAAAGGAGATAAATAATACTTGAAAAAGACAGGATCATTTTTGGCTGCTTTTTTATCAGCAGTTTGACTGTGTTCCTTAAGTGTTGAAAAGGCCACTTGCTTGGCAAGTATGACACAAATAACCTTCACTCTTGACTGCACTGTCTAGAGACAGTTAAAAAAAAGTGAGGATAAAGAAAAAAATAGTTATTTGGTATTTTTAATGACAATAAACAATGGAAAATTAAATGAAGATTCATGTTGCATTTGTTGTGGGATTGTGTAGCAGAAGAGCATGTTTTATATTACTGCATGTTTGTTGTATCACAGCAGCCTTTATGTATAATTCTTTTATGATCCATGTTTCAGGGTGTAACTGGTATAGTCTGAATGCAGCATAGATTCAAGTGGACTAATTGCCCCTAATTTTTATATTGTGTGGTGTGTTACTTAACAGCATCAGCGTTTTACCTAAGAGGCAGCTACATAAATCAATCTGTGTATAAAGTGACATATGTACCTATAGGTAAAGGAAATTGAGACATTGTGGGGGTGAAGGTATTAAATAGAAGATCATGAGTGTGATGATTTTGAGTTTTGTGACTAGTAAAGTGATATAAAGTTCACTGGACAGGGAAGTAGGGCTGAGATTTTCAAAAGGACATAAGAGAGTTGGGTGCCCAATACATGTTGAAAGTCTGGGTGCTTTATTCCTTCAGTCCCTGCTGGAATTGCAGTCAAAGTAATTAAACTGCCTGATCTCAACTTTCAGCACTAACTAGTGATTTTTGTTTCCTCAATTTTAGGTTGTTTGTCTTGTGACAGATTAGATAACCCAGGTTTTTAGAGGATGGGTTTTCAGCATTAGCTGAACAGTAGCCTCTTCTAAAAACAGTTATAGCATCTGAAACTTGAGGAACTCCAAATTACTAGTTGCTTTAAAAAATATGCCGGTAATATGAAATAACTTGAAACAGATTTTTAAAAGATAAGAATTTGTCTATCAAAAAACCTTAAAAGTTTGTGTTCATAGAATAATTTTGGAAATAAGTTGGTAATTCTAAATAAAGAAGCTTTCGCATATAGTTAAATAAATATTTATCAAGGTTTTATACCAGGTTGATCTTCTAGTCACTTTGACTTAAATCAGCGTATAGCATGTGCCTGAATTCTTGGTATCATTGGATAACATCAAATAATCCTTCTTTCCTTCTAACATTTTGTTAGTGTTGGATATTCTGGGAAACCTTCAAGACTCACAACCTTCATGCCTGTTTGAAGGCCAATATTTAAGGAGTCACATAATTTAAAAAGATTCCTAACCACAATCTGTAGTGAGGAAATATTAGCACAATCCTGTGAGGTTCTGGGTACCAACTATAGATACAAAAAGCATTCTAACCCTATTGAAATCTGGATAATCAGTAATAATAGGAAGTGCTTGACACTTGAAAAAAAATCAGTTTGCCTTCTGCTGAGGTTCTCTGAAAATAATCTGTACCCCCCTTTACGACTGTTACAGCTAAAATCATTCAGGGCTCCTGGATATGAAATTATGCTAATCAGTATAAATATTTGCATCTCAGTCCCACACCTATGTACAGTATTGTAATGAAACCTTCTAAAATTGCCATGGACACTGGTTTTGATAATAATATCTGGCTAAAGGTTGTATTGGTATCTGTATAGTGATTCATCCATCTATGAACCAGGACAAAGCATTAATAAGAGGGATTGTATTGCCAGGGGCAAAGTTAGAGTGCAAACTTATCAGAGGCACTGAACTTTGATGCTGTGCTTTTAAATATAATTCCATTATTATTTCATAAATAAAGAGATTAAGGTACCCAGGCCATGAACTGAAGATCACATGGGAATGCATTTTAGGTAAATTCATGAATAATATTTGCTTTGGGGAAATGGTTTTCTCAACTGATATTATGCCTTTAACATTTTTTTAAGAGTTTAAGTAGCTTTTGTTGAGACTTTCTGCATTCATCTACACGAGATGCTTCATGTGCAGTAGTTCTAATAACAGTGCACAGTAACATGTCAGGCAAAAACCATGCTAATACGCTACTGCGCAGTAAGCATTTCAAAAAACCCATTTGCTGGCATGCCTATGCAGCAGCTATAGTTACTGCACATTTAGTTACACTTCATTAAGCAATTACTAATCTAAATGTGCAGTAACTACTGCACATTAATGATTATGTAGATGCACCTACTGTGTACATGCTGCCTGACAACATGCAGTACCTGTTTCTTCTGCCTCTGCATCCATCCCCTCATTTCTTTCCTTCCTCTAGTAGGCTCATGGCTGTATACTAATTCACCTGCTAACTAAAAATAAAATCCAGCCACATAGGATCAATTCTAGCACTGCTTATCACTTAAAAAATATCATTCCATTAACATTTAATGAGGGAAATGCCAACCCATTTCATCCTTACCCCAAAACATGTGTACATGCTTCTTTGTAGTGTATGTACACATTCTTAGGGAGACATACAAACACACTCTTCTCTATTCAGAGAGGTTTTTTACAGGGTGTTCTTTCACAAACATCCGCTCCTATACAAACTTTGCATAAGAATACTTCCTTTAAAATAACAATTAGGGTGAGTCATGAAATCATTGCATTAAGAGATGGAAAAATCTAGCTAAGTTTCAGCCAGTCGCTTCCAGGTGTCCAAGGGGGAATGCTCTCTATTGTGTATCTACGCATGTGCTGTCCAGTCTAGTTTAAAAAGTGAAAAGATGGCTTTTGCCATTTACTTGGGGATACAGTTCCATAGGGTGATATGCAGATTTCACTGCCCGATTTGTCCTCCTCTTTAGCTTATTTTTTCTTCTTTTAATTACATTGTGAGTTTATCCCACTACCTTCTTGCTCCCTGCATCTTTCAGGTAAATGTTAGCTCTTCTTATTGAACATTCAACTGAAAGGAGGAATGGCAAATTTGGCTTTGGTAGTGGCAATTCAGAAATGAAAAAGAGAAAACTATCCATTGTTTTTTACTGAGCCAAACTGATCCAACTTTTCCCTTTTAGTGCTTTGCAATGGTCTATAACTGTGGATGCCCAGAGGTGCTGTATTCCATTAATATAAATTGCAGCTAGCACTGGTTTCAATGTTGTGATACCATGAGAATACACTGCTTAGAACAAGGTAGGCAGAAAGCAAAAACAGGAGCTTTTGAGTAATATTTATTGCAGGTGGATGTGGGGACAGTTTAGGCAAAACTAAGAGTTGTCTCAGGTTTTTTTGGCAAAACTTGGCAAAAAAAAATGGTTTTGACATATAGTAAATTCACCCCAAAAATGGAGTTTTGAAGGGATCAACACTATTTGCACATTCAAGTTTAGTTTTTGGAACATAATTTCAGACAAAAAATATCTGGCAAAGTTCCAGGGTTTTTTTGACACTTTCAGATTAGAACTTTTTTATCTTCCATTTAAAAGCAGTTATTTTTTCCTTGACAAATTAATGAAAGCTGAAAGAGAGATCAAGTACCCCACCCCCCTGAAAATTGCTTCATTCCAGGTGGAACAGAGCATACTGAGCTAACCACAAATTAATATTTTATCATTTTGTGACCCCTAGCCTCCCTGCTTCTCCACTTTAGTTTGACTGTCAGTTCATCCTTTTGCTTTGAAGCTAGAGAATACACTTGCAGTGCTCCAGAAGCAGACCAGAAAAGACTCGGCAACTTGAACAATCACTGTTATTTCCCCAATTACCCCTTGTGTTAGGGGAAAATAACCTGCTATAGTACTTTAACCTGACACCACCTTTCTCCCTGTGTCAGATAAGCAGTGCCTGCTGGCATATATGTGGAACAAAGCTTACAGGCTGGCTATTCTCCATGCACATCCACCAGGGAAGGCAGTGGCCCCAAGAAACCTGCTCTCCACTGGGGCACAGAATGACAAAACTATGGGAGGCCTCACCTCTCTTTTTTCCTCCGGCACAGGTGCACAGAATGCATTACAACCTTGCCCCGTCCTAACAAGTCTCCCTGCACACAGGGGCTTTTCACCCAGCAAGAATATAGCATAGTTGCCACCATCCTCGTTCAGGTTTTGGGGCAGGGTCTGGGAGTCTAATTTATCACTGAGAATCCAGAGGAGCTGTTTTGGTAGTCTGTCCCTGACTGCAAATTGTTCAGCTAGGTCTGGGTATCTCCCTTTCCTCCTCAGCAGTACCCACTTTTCAGACCAAGTAGAGCTCACCCCAGCACCGCTTACCAAACAGATTATTCCTCTGGGGGATTTCCTCTGCCAGAGAGGCCAGGGGCTTGATGTTGGGCAGGCTTCCTTTTCCCCCAGACCCTAGCAAGGCCACATCGCACTAAGCTCATCAAGTGAGAGCTATTGATAGTGGTGGAATCGTATGCATTTCACATTGAATTTGGCGGCATCTGGGTATTTAGTATTCACAGGGGATAGAGTTCTCTCAAATAAAAGGCACTGCATATCCTTTCCAGAAGATGTAACTATCCCTTTTCTTAGATTCATACATGAGGACTTTCCCACTGTTCCTTTTGTTTAGTCTGGACTGTGCTTGATTTAAATCTTTCTTATGCCTCCAAATCTCTGTAGGCAGAAGACAACTTCAAAAGGAGCCAAAAATGACTAAATAACATCCCCAAATGACTAAGTCCCTACGATGTTTTTCAGAGTTGATCATCATTTCATCACTAATTGTACCAGGTAGCCTGCTGAGTGACCCAAACAGGCCGTCTTAGCTCAAGCAAAGCTCTATACAGATGGAGCAGCTACTGGTGAGAGGGTTTTAACAGAGAAGGCAGAATCCTTCAAAACATTTCACACCAAGTAATTTATTATTCAGGAAAAAAAAATCTGATTTAATTTTTCTTATAGCCATGGGAAATATGGCTCTTTTCCCAAAATACAGCAGGATAAAGAATTGGAATGACTCTATATGCATTGAAGGGACTGTTTGTAATAAATCTATAATATTTTTTATTTTCTTTCATAACATTTCAGTTCTCATCCTGCAAAGGCATATTTCATTTTAAGTGTATATGTGTAGACATTTTTTTTTCAGGGCTAAGTATTATTCATCATCATATATCACTTTAGAAACATTCCATAATTAAGCTTCACAGTTCACTATCTGATGAGGATATTCATCCTGGACAGGAATTTTCTGATAATTTTTTTTAAATCAGGAAAATGCCCATTTCTTGCAAAAAAAACAAACAAACCCAAACCCTCTTTTCCCAGGAAAAGGCCAGGATTGACAAATTTCTCAACTCAGAATGAAAAATGTCAGAACAAAAATATTCAAAACTGAAACATTTAATTTCAAGATTTGAAGTAAAATGAAAAATTCTATTTACTGACTCTAAATTATTTTTTCTTTCCAAATTGAAATGAATGTACTAAAAATAATTTACATCAAAATTGAGCATTTTCAAACGACTGATTTTTTTTACTGAGGTTTTTCAGATGTTGACTCTTCATCTGTTTGGGACAAGAAAGTGTTTCAAATTCTGTAATATGCTTGTTGGACAGGAGAGCTGTTTCACTCCCTGTTCTAGTTAATATCATTATTGTTTTCTTCCTGAAAAGGGAACGGAGACATAGTATTAGAAATTGATGCTGCAAAAATCGTTCACGTAAGTTGCTCTTAAACCAAATCCTGGAATTTCTCACCCAGTTTTTATTCATACAAACTCTGACCAAAGCCAATAGAAGAGCTATTTGTGAAGAAAAGGTATGAAACAGATTAAATATGTGAAATTCAGTAAAAAAATAATTCTTACTGTACATAAGAGAGTAATGTTTTGTTAGGTATAACAAACAGCGCAACACGCTAAACAACACACAAAGCCCCTTTAATTTCATCAGCGCATCTGCATGGTGCCCTGTAGGATAGGAGCGTAAATTTTTCTGAATGTTATTCTTTTGTTAGAAGCAAGGATTTTTATTGAACCAACTGCGTAGTTGGGACAGAGCTAGACAAGTTTTCAAATGCAAGACATTCTCTCGTTAGAATATACAAACCTTTTAGCATTAGCCAGACTTTCAAAACAAATTCAACCAAAATGAGGTTATGCATCTCTGATCTTAGCCATGGTCCTCCTTAAAAATGTAAAAACAGGCTGCCACAAAGGTGTTGTCCAACCTAAACAATTCTACGCCTGAAAACCAGGGTCTCTGATCAGCTGCTGAAGTGAATTGACTAAAGCGGAGTCTACTAGATTGCTTTCCTGCTGAATGACTGTTTTAATACATTAGAAGTAACTTTTGTAACCTAAGACCAATAATTTGCTACATTTTTGCTTGCAAAAAAGTAACGTATATTGTTATATCGCCTTTTAGTACATCTTACATGCAGCTTGACTTTTTTTTCTTTTGAGCTGACACTCAAAGCAAATTTTCCGTTTCCTGAGCTTTCTGTAAGTTTATATAAAACTAGCAAGGACAGAAGTTTCTGAAGAATTGAGTGAGAGAGAGCAGGAGACTGGAGGTTGTGATTTCAAGCTTTGACATTGACTTAACATATCTTTTGCCTGTATATAGTCATCTGCCATATGGGTGCAATAACTCTTACCTATCTGCTGAGTAACATTATGATTCTTAAGTCATGCTTTTTAGGAATATTTAGAACCCAGCTGTGGTTTTAAGTGTGAAGCATTAACATTATTTCCATAGGACTGTTTTTAACATGAATTAACCAAGAAAATAAAGGGGCACACGACTTTCTCTTTACTTGACAGGTAAATCTCTGTCACAAATGCTGTGCAACTTTGTTATTCAGTAGAATAACAGCAGTGTTGAGGCCTGCCCCAAGAAGCCTGCAACCTGATTATGCATGAAGAAGATTTTCGTTTTCCTTAAGCTATCAAAATACTTCGCCCACAATGGATATAACTTTTTTCCAATCACCACCCTCAAGTGTAAATACTGGCTTTGCAGAGGAACTTGCAATGATTTTGTGATTTTTTTTTAAACTAAATTCTAAAATAGATTAAAAATAAAATAAAATAGATACTGTGGTTAAAAGTGCAGTAAGAAAGCACAGAAATAAATGCACACATTGTGGAGACTGTAGGTCTGATTAAAAGTGCAAATTAGATTTAGATTTCCTGAATATCTAACAGCAGCTAAGCATTTTTTCTGTCCTTTGTGCATGAACATTTCCATTAAAATTTACAAAGGGTTTGAACTGGATTAGACTCCCACAGTTGTTTTGAAATAACAAAATACAAGTTGGCTGACAGGGGCTGTTTAGAAACCTTTTGCAAAAATTATCTGCAGAAACACTAGCACTCAACAGTTACAAAATGTCTACTGTCTTGCCCCCTCTGCCAAGTTCCTTTGTCTTGCCATGAGGAGGATAAATTATCCAAGTTGCAGAGATAAACCACAGTGAGGTGAGATTACTGAAGCTAAATGCTAGAGCTCCCAGCACTCTATCCTCTTATACTGCTGTCTCTGAGCTTTTTTTTGGTTTGGTTTTATGAAATCCTGTTTTTGGCTGTATCAGTTAGTCACTTAATGAATAAACCACCAAATGTGGGTTTTGGGGTTTTTCCTTTTTTCCCCTCTCTAAAAGACACAATTAATGTTTTGGCTTAAGATAGCTAATCTGTAATAAATGTGTGGGGAGCAGCACAATATGATATTGAAGTATAGTGCAAGGAATTTTCTGAGAAATAAGGCATATGATACACTGCTTCAAAGAGTCTGAAATATGTTGGGGAGGAGGGAATGCTACCTCATACATATTACCATAAATACTTTACGACCTGACATATTGTGGTTATGCTCAACATTAGCTAAGGATTGGGCTAAGGGCAAGAACACAAATGAAAGACTGTTTTACTATTACAGTCTTGGTACTCTTTTATAGAGTATGTCCATAAGAATGTATTCCATTTTTTAAAAAGGGAGGGGAAGCAAGAGAGGTTTCCCTTCAATAATTTCCCATCCAAGATACCTTCTTTCAAATCAGTGACAAAATATAAACTCACTAAAGAAGGAGAGAAAATATTCTGGAAATGGGCAGTGCCTGCCTTCTTTAAATCTTGGTTATAAGACTTACATATGACTTTGATGAGTGATTAGGAATGTCTTTGGATGCTTCTGACCCAGAGCTATAGGAGAGAATAAATTTGTGGCCTTTGTTTCAAAATTCATTCTCCAAGGATTGTCCCAGTGATACTGATACTGTTATGGATCACAGGGCTTTTTTATTTTCAGTGAAAAGAATCCAGCTAACATCAGTGACACAGAAGCAGATGACAGATGGATACAAGGAGTTGTTTTGCTGAAGGAGGGTTTGGCTTTGCTTTTTTTTTTTTTTTTTTTTTTTTTTTTTTTTTTTTAAGTGTAAGACCTGGTGTTTAGATAACTTAATACCAGATAACAAGGGGAAAGATGGTTTAGCAACTGGAGGCAGAGGGCTGGGATCAGTAGGGAAGACGGAGTGCTGAGAAAAGGGGAGATGGCAGAACATCTCATTCCAAGCAAATGCTTTTTCCAGGTTTGGTGGGCCTGGCTTTGCACTCTTTGGAGTCTGGGGTTTAAACAAACCCACCTGAAGGAAAATTCAGACAATCTCACAGTTAAAACTAGTCTCGCTAGGTGTGAATTGCTGACATCAGTTTTATTTCTGGGGCCTACAAAGCTATGTAGGTAGGCTGAGAAAGCATATTCTGATCACATGACAATCCTTCTCCAAACATCCCGTCTTTGTTACAGCCACATTTTGTCCTGTCTTGAAAACAGACCCCAGACCTACAGAGACTACAGAGCGCTCAGTGCAGTGCAGGTAAAGTCAATGAGCTTTTGGGGGAGCGGGACAGGGACAGAGGGTGAGCCTTCCACGGTAAGGGGTGAATAAGAAACTTGCTGCTTGACAGGAGAGAGCTTAGACTTTAAGTTTTGGGCCAGGTGTTTTTTTCTTTCTTTGTGTTTGTGCTGAACCCAAAATAGTGAGTCATCCTCATTGTAATGAAGGGTCTCTTGTTTCCATGATAATACATATGACCAAAAATAAAAATAACCTCAAAGGTCAACCTGCCAGTTTCCTTTTAACACCCCACCTGTGTTTTCAGACCTTTCCTTGGGCTTGTGCTGAGTGTCAGATTTGTAATAAAACTTGAAACCAAGGGAATGTAATCTTGCAAAATATAAATTTTGCACTGCTCTGCTTGGGAAGCTTTGGCATTAACAGCATCACGTGAAAGCAGGATATTGTTTATTAAGCCACTTGTGAGAGGGATTTTAGGGGTTCCTAACCAGCTGCACTTGCAAAGATTTGCCATGCTCCATAGTTTGAAGATGACAGTAATAAGCCCCTATGGAGCTGCATCATTTTGTCTATGATAAAACTGACAAACTTTAAAAAAAATCCTCAGTTTCAAAACCATGCTAGTGCCCTTCCTGCTGAGATGCCCTACTCCCCTCTAGGGCCTGGATGCAACCACACCTCATCTGCTTTCTCTGTCTGAATTCTGTAGGCCTTGCTGTGTGGTCCCAGGACTGACGTGCTTTTGGCATGTTAAATATGGTGGCAGAACAATTAGACACATGTCCCACAGCACTTCTCTATATAACTCTGAAAGCATCTTTCAACTTGTAAAAATCAAACCCTTTATATATTGTTTGGACAGTCGTCTTTATAGTGGTAGCAGATGTACATAGCTTCACTTGGGAATTCTGGTCTTCAGCAAGCTCTACCTGATTTCTCTGCCTGAAAGATATGTAAACTAGCATGTCAGCTTGCATCTGAGAGGCCATGTTGAACAATTCCTTTTCATTAGCCACAGTTCCTGTATAGCTGCCTATGCAGTCTGTGTAGTTGAGGTTTATTCAGTTTTAGACAGGAATAATGCAAATTCCATCCTATTTTTTGCTATGGAATAAGTGTGCAAGAAGTAATAGTAATTGTGCTCTCCATTGCAAAGAGAACTATGCAAAAAGCTCAAAAAGAAAAAAAAATTGCCCATAATTTTTAAATAACCATGTTAATCATCTTCATACCCTTTCTGTGCACGTTCAGACAAGTGCCCCTGTGTGGTATGTGGCACTTCAGACCTGACTGTGGCACCGCACACCACATGCACCACACATGCAGGCAGTGCAGGGCCAGGTTTTGACACCAGGATCTCCCAGCATCAAAAAACCCTGCGCCAGAAAAAAAAAGCGGCGTTGCACGTGGCGGCACGCACTGGGGCGTTGCACGTGGCGGCTCTGAAACCGGAGCCTGACTGCCCAGAGACACACTCCAGCTGCCAGCCAGGTTCCCAGCTGCAGGATCGTCACAGCTGCAGCCCCCAGAGGGCCCCAGAGCCCCAGGTAAGGCTGCTGGGATGGGATGGAGGTAATGCAGCTGGGTGGCCCCAAAGCATAATAAATAAAAGGTCTCTCCCTTTCTTTCTCCCCCATGCCTTCCTCTGTCAGACACATGGTGAAATGCAAATGTGGAGGGCTTGGTGACTGGGGTAGTGGGCTTCAGAGCTTGTTGGTTTGAATCTGGCTGACATTGGTAGCGACCAGAAGTTCAGTTCCATCTAGCAAGCCTCTGAAGCTACCATTACAAGGAGGCAGGAGGGACAGTGGGAAGGTTTCCCTTCCCCATTCAGAACCAGCTCTGTGGGTAAGTAGGTATGTGGCTGTGTCCATCTGTGCCACCTTTTGGAAGCATTCAGCGGACCTTATGGGCCATGATTTCAAAAAACCTTCAATCTGGCCTTAATTTGCATACATGCAGCTATAGCCCAATTGTATGTGTTGGTGTGTGCATCTATGCCATACACAAGTATACGCATTTTTCTTTCTGTATAAATCAATCCCACCAGCCCTTAGCCCATTTTGTACTTCTGTCCATCCTGAGATCAGAGACAGGTTTACCTTGCCTATTAAACTTGGCTGCAGATCCTACTTGGAGTTATTTTATATATCACTTTGAGCAGAGTTTCTGCCCTAAAGCAGACTCTGGCACACATCTGTACAGTATCAGAAGTGGGTGGGACCTGGTTGGCAGTGGACTCAGTGCATCAATTAAAGGGTTAACTGCCAACCCAGAACACAAACAGAGAGATGCGAGCAAACAGTCCTCAACAGAAATTGGACCCATCACTTCCTTCTAATGAAAACCAGATCGCTCCTGCAACAATAATTCCACTGTTACTAGATACCAGTCCTGGGCTGAGAGAAGCATCATTGTTGTTTCTATAAAAGAATGTCCATACGTGACATGTCTAGGTTTGCTGTATTGGATCATTTGTTTTTCTCTCTGGAAAAGTTTAAAAAAAAAATCCCCAGTCTGCCAGGTCAGTGTCTGAATGGCCAGACCTCCACATGCAGCAGGGAAAGAGTTTGTAAGGCCACTGGGCTCAATTCTTCTCGAATGTAAATTAGCTACACTGGAATGACACACCTGTTTTACTCTCTGAGTATCTGGCCTAGTCTCCCTAAGTAAATGTGGTTGAGCATTTAGCACGTCCGTGCATCTTTCATTGCATGTGGAGCCAACGACATGGTCTTGCTTCCCACAAAATAGCCATTTGTCTGGGAATCCCAACTCTGCTTCTCTTCTCGAGACTGCCTGTCACTTATGCACCAGCATTATCCATGGAAGGAAGACTTGGCCTGGGACATTTTGACTTCACAGGCCACAGCTGGGCTGTCAGAAGCAAGAGAGAAAGATTGGCATTTTCCTGGACTAACTCCTGGCTGCTTGCATTCAAAGAATCACTTATTTCTGATTCTGTAAGGCAGGATGAGTGTGTGTCCTGAACTGTATCTTCAACAGAGCTTTAATTTTCAGGAAACAATTGTGATCAGCCCATAAAAAAAGTCTTTCTTAGCAGAATCATGAAAACACACAGCTCCCCCCCAAACCTCCTATTTTTGCTTAGGCAGCGATTGGCTGCCCACATCCCTTCTGAGAGTGTTGCCTTCCTTTCCTTGTGCTTAGGTTTCTTTGCAGTGTTCAGTGCTCCCTCTCTCTTAACACCCTCATCACAGTGTTGCACATGGAAGCGTGTGCATGCTTCAGAAGGCATACACAACACACAGACCCCATGCCTTAAGCAGTGTTTATTTGTTTCTGTTATAGCTCCTATCTTCGTGAAGGATTTGCTAGAGATTCTCATCTTGCTGAAGCCAAAGATTCTTATCTCACTGATCAGGTTCAATGACTAGTCAAATCAAGTAAGAAGGTCTTTTATAAAATTTATCCTCCTCCTCAATATCTCTCAACAGCCAAGTTGTTCTATGAAGCCTGGAATTTAAACTTACACAAATATTCCAGTGCTTTTTAAACATGTTCCAAATAGACATTTATTTTGGCTACAACAATATTTTCCTTTTATTGCTGTTATGAGATTCAACATTTCCAGAAATAACTTCTGAAAGGTGCACATGGGTCTTGAACACGTGTGATCTTCACATACAGTGGATGGGTATTTTTAAATGCGTAATATCCCTAACTTGCATACGCTCAAAGGTGATGGGTGCATTTGTGAAGCTGAAAGAGTTCCTATTAATTCCTTTTTTTAAAAAAAAGTAAATCTTCCTTAGAAGCTGTAGTTATGGTATTCCATAAATTCATGCAGTTATAATTTAACTGGTGTGTTTTATGAATCCTAGGCTGAAGCCTAATGTTTGGGGTTTATTCTGAATTTTCCTCATAGTGATTATATGATGAATAGGATGTGGTCTGGGAGCCCTCTTTTGGGGTTAGATTTAAAGCAATGTGTGATTGTTTAAATCTAATTTAAACTACTAGTTATATATGAAACAATTGCTTACTTCTGTTCTAGAGGCTGCATAATGACATATCTCATTATTTAGCTCTCTGCATTTTCAAAGTGCTTTATAAACATTAGGTAATTCCCACAATCCAAGTCTCAGGCAACAGGTAAGTATTACTGTTGCCTGCTAAAGGTGAGGAAATTGAAACCCTGAGAAATGAAGTGACTAGCTAAAGGCCACATTGGGAAGTCAATGGCAGAGACCAAGTTTAATCATGATCAAGCCTGCCAGGCTCCAAGTTCCATGTTCTGACTGATGCTGGATGCTTCTGAAATGATGATTCTATAAATTATGGAATAATATTTGTATGCCAGTGTTAGTGAGGGGCGAGCCTCCAAGGTGAGGTGTTTATCCAAACCAGACCATTAACAAATTCCACTCCAGCCAGCCATTTCTCTTTCTAGCCCTGCCTAGAATGGGACAACTTGGGGTCAGGAAAATTAACTTAGGCTTTGTATTTATTTCAGGCTCAAAACTATGTCCATAACAAATGTTTTGTTCTGCTTTTGAGAGCTGCTTTGTTACTTTGATGTTGATTTGTCTTTTCAGGGTCAGTTGGTGGTGGTTTTATGGTAAATATGTGCACTACATTTCTCTGCATTTGAAATGCTTGTTTTTGGATTTCTCTGCAGAGCGTTGTGTGGGTGTGTGCGGATTTGCAGATATATATATTACATGCAAGCACACGCATTTATGAAGCGATCTCAGTGTTATAGGCTGATGTTTAGAGAGACCGCTGCATCATTTCCCATTCATTTCTATAACACTCTGAATTCTGCTGACCCAAGCCAAAACCTCTCCACTCTCTTCTGCTCTTGGGGAGGAGTTAGAGATTTGTGAATGTGTGAAAGTATTAGCTGCCAGTTATGACTGGAATGGAGCCTAGAGGAACCCAAATCCTTCAGCGGGAAGGCTTGTAATACATTATCTCTGGAATTGGCCCAGCTTTCAAAACCAGGAAGTATTAATAGGAATAAATGTGAGCACTATTAGCACTCCCCAAACCACAATTTATTATCCATTTTGGGTGCTAAATATTGTTTAGTTGCAGCGTATGTATTGATATAAAATATAATGAATGGAGGCAGGTATGAAATACAGAAAGACCCAAAATGGGGAGAATTCCTCTCTGTAGCAAGCACCTTGTCCAGACAGGCATTTCTCACTGTTTTCTTTATGTTGGTCAGTTTGTGCTTTGAAGGAATTACTGCATATACGTTTTCCATTTAAAAAAGAAATTTCTCTTATTTAGGGTGAAGGCAGCAGGAAAGTGGTGATCTGGGGCAGGAACAAAAGTGACACCTTAGGGGCAGCTGTATAATGAGGCATGGGGACAAGGTCACTAGGGAGCAAGGTAAAAATGAAGAGCGGTGTGTGGAAGAGCTGTAGGTCCAAGCAGCAAACAACTAGAAGGACAGTGCCGTGTCTTAACAAGCTCTGCTCGTGCCCCAAGTTCCAAATCTGGGTGAAGCCCTTCAAGTGAATCTGAGCTTTGTCATCCATTTCTAGTGCTGATGTATGCCCATCTCACCACTTTGGCCTCTGGAAAAGATTGACCTAAGCCAGCCTTTGGCGGAGTTGTGATGGGGATGCTTGCATAACATCTGCTTGTGTTTTGCCGAAGTGTTATTAGTTCCTCATTTCCACAAGCACCAGATCAGTTTAGAAGTTTGGAAGAACATCATCTTTGACTTCGGTGGTGTTTTCGTTTCCCCAGTGAACTGAAAGTGAATCCTTTCTGCACTGTACAGACCAGGCTGCCAGGGCTGTAAACAGAGTAATAGCAAAACGCTTCATCTTTATAAAATTGTCGTCCGTTGCCCACTGCGCTGAGTGCTCTAGTTCAACGAGCTATGCAGAGGCCACGTTAATTATACTGGCTTGCTTCTGTTACCAGAGGTTCTTTTTTTCCTACTCTTTTTGCCCCTGTAGTTCCCTGTAAAGTTCCTCCCTCTCCTCTCTTCTCCTCTCCTTTATTCTTTGATCTACTGGTTAGGGTTCAGCTCCTTCATTTTTTGCAATTATTAGTCTGGAGTGAGGATGCCCCTGACCTTTTACCAGCAGTCTGGCAGACATATGGGACAGGAAACTAGGATTTTATTTCAGGCTTTCTCTCCTATTCATCTTAGATGGATTACAACAGTAGCAGCTCCCGACTGTCTTCATGCCCTCTCTGTGATAAAGTGACGGTAGCATTCACACACAAAAAGAAATGTGCAGATTAGTGCTCTCTGGATTGAGAGTGATTGAATGAACACAGATCACTGCTAGGCAGTAAGATGCAGAAGCCATATTCTGTACATTGTTGGGAAGAATTCCTTTTATGTCAAGATCAGCTTCAGAGCACAGTCTGTTCAAGAGAAGAATCTCTGCCGATGTCCCTGTGGCAAATTAGTCATGTGCTGCAAAAGAGAGGGGTCTGCCTCTTTGTGCCTCTGCTTCTCTGCTGCGTTCTTTGGCCTCCAAAGTTTTGCAAGTTAGTAAGGCGGCAACAGCAGCCAAAGTAAATCCAACTGCCATGGATGCTTTGCAAAAGATTGCGGCAGGGCATGGGATTTTTCATAACTCCAGGAAGATAGATAGACCTTTCTTTCAAGAATGCCTCATCGATTGATATTCAGGATTGCCTGAACCATCATTTGTGCACCAAAAGGAAAAAATATAACCAGGGATATCTGACATCTTGTAGCTTTACACCTATATAACTCATCCATAAGAAACCATAGGAACTGGTATCCCCCCCCCCCAACCCTTTGCCTTACATAACCTTTAAAAAATTACAAATGGGACCTTTTCCAGAAGTTCTTTCAGGAGCCTGTGACCTAGAGGTGGAATCACTGTTGGGTTCTTTGTGTGTGTGCATGTTTTACTATTTCATTATTTCACATCAAAAGCCTTTAAGAATCAGTGGAGACTTCCTAAGGAAGTAAATGCAACACTCCCTCCAGAACTTATAATGTCCTCAGAAGGTTATTTCTTATCATGTGGGGGCACAGAATTGGGTTTTTGTAGGTTCAATGAGCTGCAAATAAGCGGGACTGTCCCCTTACCTCCTCTCCCCCAACCACTCCCTGCTCCCAGAGGTTATTTTGGTTTGGTTTGGATTGATTTGAGCCATGTTGCCTTTAGCAGTAATAGTTAAAAATGAAGACAGCATCTTGTGTGAAGGAGGGGGGCTGGGAGGTGGAGAGATGAGTCAAAGAAGTGACATTGCCCTGCTTGTTGAATGTATCTGTGGATTTAAATGACATCTCAGGGGACAGTATCAAACTTCTAAATTCCATTCATCCATCAGATGGGAGAACAAGACCAGGCTTTCAGTCGGACAGGAGCTGAAGTTTTCTCCTGCAGTAAATGAGCCCAGACCACACAGATAAAGAACTTCTTCTATTCCATTTTAAAACATTTCAGGGTAGAATCATCTGTCACTAGGCTCCAGGCTGGAGGCCTTTCAGCTCTGATTAAAGTATGTAGTTCAGTGCAACACTGAAGCTTTTGAAATGCTTTCCAATCCTTCTCTCCATCTTACCTTCCAGAGTTGGCTTCACAGCTTCTCAGAGTTTAGAGCAAACTGCTTGGCATTCAGATACTGCTGATAATATTTTCATTCTGAGCAAACACTCCCCCTGGAAAGGATGGGTCATGCCAAGCAAATGTTTTTCTGCTTAAGCTAAAACAATGCCATGCAAGCTCTCTGCTTTATGAATTATGTGTGCAATTCACTCTTTTCCCTTTATCAACTGCCTTTCTACCCCCAGTGTAAAGAACATTTTATGTACACTTTGTGTGGGGAGCTAGGTAGAGCTTTTGGGGATGTGATCTGTGACCCATGCCCTCCCTTGCTCAGAATCAGCTTCTATGTCCTCTCCAACCTTGGCTAGTTTGAGGTATTACAAATCTATTCTGGATAAGGCCCAGTGCCTTAAACACATGTTAAATGGGTTGAGATGAAGTCCTGGGAGAGCTTAGGCTTTGACTTTACCAGTTTGGGACATGTTAGAGTAGAGGCAGCCTTATCTGCATTAGGTTTTTGGAGAGTACTCACTAGCACATGTTAGTAAATGTGCAACAGACCTTTGTTCCTAGTCTAAGTTAGGCCTGTTCACTACTCCATGCTATGAGCTGAACTCCCTTTGCTCCTGTACATGAGCACAGACACAGCAGCCCCTTCCCTTATACCTACTTTGAGCTCCTAACCACAAGAGCCTAACCAAGAATATCTGTAGACATGGCAGAGTACTCTTACTTTTTGCAGATCATTAATTGGTCCAAAAAAGAGGTTTGGGTAAGCCAGTGCTCTGCACAAACCTAAAGTGGATTCAGTCAATAGCAAAACAGTTGTTTGTTTGTTTTGGGTTTGTTTTGGTGGGGGGGAGTTTGAGGGGGGGGGTAAGTATCAGGAATGCTGAAATGATTCCTTTTGTCATTTCAGAACAAAACATTTTGATTTCCAGTCTGGATTCACCAGATGACTTGGGATTCTCACAAACCCGAGAAAGGAAAAAGTGGTGCCCTTATGCAGGACAATCTCATGGTCAGGGCATTTGACAGGGATTGGGGGACCTGTGTTCAAATCTCTTCTCAGTGGTCTGGAGAAAGATGTTGAACATGGTTCCTCACCTCCCAGGTGAATACAATAACCACTGGGACACAGGAAATTCTGGGGTGGGTCTTTTTCAAATTCTGCCCGTGAAGTTCTAGTCTATGTGAATAATTAAGTACTCATATTTATAGTATACTTATACTCTCCAGTGCTGGGCAGGAGCCACCCAGTGGAAGCTCCCACCCACCTGCCTAGTGCGGTGCAGCAGGAGCAGGAACAACAGCCACTGCTGGAGGCAAGGGGAGCAGTACAGCCCTGCCAGCCTGGGCCCTGGCCAGCACATGCAGCTTCAGGTGGGGCTGTTCCCTGTGTGGCTGCAGCTAGCCAGGTACTGTTCTGCTCCCCTTGCCTCCAATAGCGACTCCTTCTCCCATTGCTGCCCCTGCTGCATGGGTGGGGGGAAGCTTCAGCCCAGCAGCTCCAACTGGAGGTGAGGGGAGCAGAGCACCATCTGGCCAGCTGCAGCCACACTGGAAACAGCCCTGCCAGTGGGCGCCAGCAGGAGCATGGTGCAGACTGCCTCGGCAGGAGTGGATGGGGCTCGGCCCATGTGGAGCCACATCCAGTCAGTTGGCAGAACAGATTTGGCCCATGGGCTGTATTTGCCCACCCCTGCTCTATACCCTTCTCCTTAGGGTATTTTGGTAGGCAAGGAGGACATATAACCCAGGAACTGGAATCCATAAGGGGATTCACCTAAGCCCCCTGGTGAATCTAGTCTATTGAAAGAATCCATTGTTTATATTGTTTTTAAAAAGCAGTTAAATATGCTCAGAATCAGTACAAAATATTTTGTTTTGGATCAAATAAGCTCTCTTTAGAGGCCTGTTCTTATGTAGCTTCCCTGTCTGTGTCTGCTTCTGCCCAAGACTTGAGTATTGTGTGTCCTCTGCAACACATGGGGCTTTGCAAGCCCAGCTAGACCAAAATCAGTCCATGTGAGGTCTCATTTATAGAAGGAAGAGTTTGGGCGAGACTGCTAAATGAATGCTCACAGCCTTGTTTTCTACCACACTAGGTAAAAGCAACCATCAAAATATCTTACTGGCCAGCTGTCTCCAACTGTGATATATATGCATGCTCAGCGTGAGATTAACTATCCTTTTTGGATTGGGTTGGTGTGGGAACTGGCAAACCTGTTCGGATTAATCTGATTCCATCTCCATAGATGTATAGTTAAAAGTGCTTGTCCTTATCTACGTACCTACCTATTCATAGTCAAAATATATGCAAGCAAGAACGTAGAAGCTTCCAGACTGTAAAGATAGGCCCTGCTATATGAACTTCTATCACCAAACCTCAATCACTAACTTATTCACAGCCCCTCAATACCCACTTGCTAAACATCTATGAAAAGAGATTAACATTGTAGCATGCCCAGGTTCTGTTGGCTGGAGGAAGAAAGCAGGTTGCACATTTAAGATACCCTACTGCCAACTGCCTCTCTTTAAAGCCAGGAAACTGTTAGCTCAGATACCTCCACAGACTGTGGACTGCAGCAGTAGCAGAGGGAGAGGTGCTCCCTTAGCACAGCAGAGCCCAAACCATCCAGGCATTTACAAATTAAAACCAACACCTTGAACTCCATCTGGAAACTAGTAAGCACTGCCCATAAACGACATGGTGCTGATATAATGTGCTCTTAAGCTCTGGCTTAATCAGTAGGCAGCTGCCTTTTGCGCTGCCTTTTGTTTTTGCATGGTCCAAAGTTGAAGCTGCATATAGAGAGTATTCTTGTCACCTGGTCTTACAGTGACCAAGGCATGGAGAGCTGTAGTGAAATCTTTTGGGCTAGGGATAGGAGTTACACATAAGCTAGCTTAAGTGATCAGACTGGTTTAAACCTATAACAGAACAAAAGTTCAGTCCACATAAACCAGTTTCAAAAGAGCTGAAACTGGTTTAAGATAAACCTGGTTGAATGTAGTATCAGAATTTACTGATTTAGGTCAAACCAGTTTATGAAGCTTCTGTCCCACACCCCTTCCTGGTTCCAGTTAAATCACAGTCCTCCATCATCCCAGGATGCTTTGCAGCCCTGGGCTAGGCTGTGCTGTTCTGTCTCCTCCAGAGATCAGGGTTAGCCCCACCCCTCTACTCCCTAGCTGGAGCAGTGAGGGCTGGCTGATAACGGGGTGTGGGTGGGAAACCTGACTGAGGACCATAGCTGGGTCTGCCTGGGAGAAAAGGGAGGCAGCCCCTGCAAGACTTTTCCCTCCTGGAGCAGAGGGGGCAGAGGGCACGGGCAGGCAGGCTCAGGCAGATGGAAAAGAGTGGGGTTTAAACCCCCTCTCCCACCAGCACAGGGCCTCAGCTGGGGTCTGCTTGGCAGGGGGCTGACAGCAAACCGGCAGACCCCACCCCCTCCCACCTCTGCCAGAGACTGAGGCAAGTAGTTGATAAGGGGAGTGGGAAGGGTCGTAATTCCCCCCAGCTCCCCCAAGCCATGGGGGAGGGGGAAGAGGCTGGGGATCTGGGGCTGGAGGGACTGTTCCTTGCTACCTGTGAGCACAGGACCAAGCCCTGCAGGACCAGACTGAGAGGTGGGAAGTGTTGGCAAAGACCTGGGACAGTCATCACATGTATATGCTGTAGATGGAGCTAAGGGAAGAGGAGAGGGTCTCTGACTGCTTGGGCTGGTGTGACCAAAGAAAGCAGAGAACCACATTTACATTATAAAGCAAAACCTGTAAAAGATGTGAGACTGGAATACCTAAGCAGAGACAAAAGACACTGAATGAGAATGTACAAGAGTCGTGCCAAAGGTGCTATAGTGACAAGCATACTAATGTCAAGGCACCCAAGGGAGGGAAGGGGGTGCAAGCGCACCTGTAAAAAGTGAAGTAGAGGTGAGGCCTGTGAGATCTCCACTCCAACACCTAAGACCACCTGCTGATTCCCCAAGGACTTTCTGAATACCTGGCTGTAAGGAGACATTGCCCTCAGGATTACGTAAGACTTTCTTTTCTCTTTTTGGTTCATTACATTCCCTTTTAAGGTAGACTAAGTTCTGTGTGCTCTCACTGTGTTTTACTGGGCCATATCTGAGCTTGGGCAAAGCTTTTTGGTTGTTCTTTGTTGCATGCTTGAGGTTGCAAATTGCTGTGTTCAATAAGTTTGCTTCAGAGAATGGACTATTCTTGTTCAAGTTTTTGTGAATTCAGTGCCACTACCTTTATCCCCACCTACCCCCTCCTCAGCCTGGCAGGGGCTGCCCTCCCATCTCCTCGAGCGGGGAGTGGGGTCCAGGCAGAAACCTGGCAGGTGCTGTCTTTCACCCAGGCAGACCTGCGCTGGAGTCCCATATGTGCTGGGGGGGATTTAAACTCCCACCCTCCAACATGGTAGCCCCAGGCTGGGGCCTGGCCATGGCCCCTCTGCTCGAGCAGGGGGTGGGGGAAAGCCTCGGAGCTTCAGTCCCTTCCCTTTGGCACTGGCTAGCAGGCTGGAAGCCATGCTGTAGCACCCCCCGGCTTCTGGCCCGAGCCACTGCGGGCATGTGGCTGGATTTTCTGAATCAAAAGTAAATGTCTATTCGTTTGTTTATTGGTTCAATCTTTGCAGCTTAGACTAACCTGCAAAGACTGAATCAATTCAGACTTGGGCTTTTCTATACTTAGCTTTGGAAAGAAACCTCATCATACTTCTTACCAAGGACAGATAGAGGAAGATGTGTATGTATGCACAGAGGTGTGTGTGCACACTTGTATGATTGCTGCCTGTATGCCCAGGGCAGGATAAAGTATTTCTGACAAGCCATCCAGACTACAGACTGTGTAGTGAGCAACTCTCAGTCCAAGTGTATGTTATGATCTTCATCATTTCTTCTGGCTAATTCTCTGCCACTTCTGTCTTATCTGGGTTAAGCCATAACAGAGCCATTATAGTGACTGTTTCGGATTTAATGAAGCTATACAGTGCAAACCTACCCTGGCTTCTGATTCCTTATTAACCAACCTCCTTGACTTGCCACATGCATTGAACAGGAAAGGGTGATGAGAGAATTTCTGGCCAAGCTTTGACTCAGGCCCAGAACCTTTTGCAAAAGTTTGAGGGGAGGAATCACAAGGGAAGAAAAAGAAAATGTTTTCTTAAAAATCTGAGTGAGTCTGGCACTTCCAGGTTTAGGCTTTGACCAGGAACAAAAACCACAAAAGAACAGTGAATTGTCTTCATAGTCCCAGCACAGCACAGCTAAGGCTGATTGGAAAGCTCAGTAAGAATCTATTTTTGCTAAACATTTCAGTCTGATTTTTAGAACAAATGAGTTTGGGTAAGCTTCAGATAAGATCTGAAATGTGGATTGCTGGTCTCACTCATTTCACTGAAAGCTGCCACTGAAACATATCCTCAGTTAACTTTTCTATCTACAGAGACTCAGTCGGCACATACGATCCTAATGATTTCCACCGAATTCACAGTCTATCTGGGTCATTATTATTCAGTCAAAATTCATACAGCATCACAAAAGAATGTGCACTTCATGTTTATAGTCAGCTCTACTATGTCGAAAGAGAGAAATATATGCCAGAAAAAAAAGGATGGAGGGTATTTTTTAACAGAATATTTCACTTTAATTAAAACAAAAACTATCTTTTCAAATATGAAATGTCAGGCTGGTTAACTTTGCATCCTGACTATGGAAAGATACATTTTCATCTTTGCAGTGCCCTAGTTAGTGGTTCCTGGCACATTACATTAACTAATTTGAGATCGAATTATCAAATTTGCTCATTGCTGCTAGCACTAATTTGAAACCTTACAATAAAGAACAGTTTGAGAGGCAGATGAAAGGTTGCCACCCACAGAGGCTCCAAGACCTGTCCCTGGTGTATCACAGCAAGGTTCGGAAAGATTTTGGGTAATTGCAGTCATGAGCTGGAGTTGATTGAAGAAAATTATACCCCAGTTTTTTACTACAAGTTTTTTTTTCTTTTTCTTCCTTTTTTTTTCTTGTGGCTTTTCTTAAATTATGTGGTGAAATACAATTAGAAGGAAGACAAAGTATTGCATTTTTAATAACTTTATTAAAACTGCACTTATGACTCCTTACTGCTTACATCCCATTTATGTTGCTGAAGAATTCTTTATTTAAAATGTATTCCTATCTTCTAGTTGTTGTAACTGTTATGTTGTCTGAGGTTTTTGTTTCTGTTAGAGACTTCAAACTTTCAGCCACAAAAATGTTAATGGGATCCAAAATTATGTCAAATCTTTTACATTCCTATTAATGAAGAAGTTTTGCCCTCCAATCTGAGCCTTCTGACTTTGAGACAAGTGTCTCAGTTGTTAGTTTTGAGCATTGCAAAGGTAATAAAAGCAGTTTTCTGACTTCTCCCTGAGACATCCAAGTTTTATAAACGTGACTCATCCCTTCCTGAGATGGCCTGCTAGGATTACCTTTCACAAGGAACTTGGATTAAAAAAGAAGCCATGCAGGGAGAAGCAGTAGGGGTCCTGAGAGAAGCAGTTTCTTTCTGACCTTCCTGAGATAAATAATTAAGATGGAGTCTAGATAAAGATCACTGTCAAAGGTGAGGGGTCAATCTGGCTAGCTGACCTGAAAGGTAAAATTGGCCAGCTTATTACAGCAGCGACTTGAAGGCATATGTGTGTCAGCAGGAAACAGGCCAGTTTTTTGCTCTGTTAAAGACGGGATAGTGTGGAGGAGGGGGCGGCAATAAGGTCTTCTGTTTACAATGGATATCAATCAAATTGTGTTTATAAAAATCTCCTCCTCCAAGTCAAGGTTAAGGGGGCAGATTAGGGGATGGTAACAAGGCTTGAAATTTGAAGAGTGCAAAGGTTAAAATGTTCTTCTAATTTGGAGCCCTTAGGCATTCCCACCTTTAGAGCAGGCTATGCAGCTGTTTGGATTCTATTTTACAAAAGAAGTGAATATTAATGTGTGCTCAGGTATGGAAAAACCTCTGCCTTAGGCCTCCTCCCAGGAAGCGCCTTCTGAGAGACCCTGTCTCCACGTTACAGAGACACCAGTTTAAGTGATCAGAAACTGGTTTAAACCTGTAACAGAACAGACATTCAGTGCACATAAACCAGTTTCAAAATGGCTGAAACCAGTTTGAATGCAGTATCGGACTTAACTAATTTGGCTCAAACCGACTTATGCAATGTCTGTTCCAGACCCATTGCTGGTTTAAGAGAAGCCAGACTCCCCCAGCATCCCAGCATGCTCTCTGGGCTGGCCGGGGCTCTCTGCTCCACAGCAGAGCTGGCCCCTCCCCTCTGCTCTCTAGCTAGAGCAGGGACCGGCCCTAGTGGAGACACCAGCTAGCATGGCTCCATTAAGGCAGAGTGGACAGGTAGGGGGTTTATTCTTCCCTCCTTCCCCTGTCATTCTCCTATTCCCCCACTGCAGCCGAGGTCAGCCTGCCTGCCAGGGAGCAGAGGGGAGGGGGTTGCAGCAGTGGCTCCTGGAGCTTGCAGACCTCAGCTGCAGGGAAGGGACAGAAGGAGGAATTAACCCTTCTCCCTGTCCCCTTCACCCTCCTCCTCCTCCCCACGGAAGGGCAGCGGGAGCGCGGAGCTCAGCTGAGCAGGGTGTTGGTGTGCGGCATGTAAGGGAGGGTGGGTGGTGTAGGGACCCCCACACACTCCCCCCATGGCATGCAGCAGCAGGTGGGGACATCGGGGTGCAGGGGTGGCTCTGACCAGCAGTGCACGGGGGGAGGGAGTGGACTCTGCAGGCTGTCAGGAGTGGGGCTCCCTCCACTCCTGGCAGAGTGCAGGGACTGCACATCCAGGATGGAGGGAGACAGTGGGCTCCAGTGCAGGGCTTCCCCCACTGCAAGGGCTGGACCTACAGGCACAGGGAGCAGAGCTGTGGGGATAAGGCAAACTCCTCTCCCTCCCGTCTCGCAGCGCTGGCTGGAGCTGTGCCTGCACCGGGCACGAGCACCCTGATATCCCTGCCTGCTGCTGCTGCTGCTGCCAGGCAGCAAGGGCTGCACACCATGGGGGAAGTATGTAGGAGTCCCTTTACCCCCCACACCCTGCGCAGCTGAGCTCCATGCTCCCACTACCCCTCTGCAGGGAGGAGGAAGAGGGGAAAGAGTGCCCCCCAGCATGGAACAACACCTTACCCTACCCTGGGGTGGGAAGAGGAGTGGGGGGAAGAGTCCCCCTCTGGGGCTGGACAGCATCACATAGAGCTGCCCCTCCCTACCCCACAGCAATGGGGGAGAAACAGGGGGAAGAGTCCCCTCGGGGGCAAGGCAGCCTCACAGAGCACCCCCGCCTGCCCCACAGTGGTGGCAAGGGAGGAGGAGGGAGAAGAGGCCCCCCAGCACCGAACAGGGCCCGCCTCCAGGCCCCCCAGCAGTGGGGGAGAGGGAGGAGGGGGAAGAGTTCCCCTCTGGGGCTAGGCAGCCCTGTGTGCCAGGATTGCTGCTGGGGTGAGCCTGCTGGGGCCTGGCCCTGTCCCACCCCCCCAGCTCAGATTCCCTGTGGAAGGGAAGGGAGAGCTGCTCTACCGCCCCTGCGCTTCTGGCTTGAGCCACTGCAGGCACGTGCTGAATGTCTATCCACTTGCAAGCTGGCTCACTCTCTGCAGATTAGACTAACCTGCAAAGATTGAATCACTTCAGGGTGGGTGTTTTTGAATGTCTGCCCCTAGCTCCAAGGGCTTCAGCGCTCGGGCCTGGCTTCAGGGGCTTGTTTGGCATTTTGCTTTTGCAACTTCCTGCAATGTACATCACCCTCACCCTCAGCCTCTGACTCAAAAATTCTACTTCAATCAGAGGAGATTCTTGTTTTAACTCCAACAGGTCCCTAGACATGAATCATTTATTTTAATTAAGTCACTTCATTTGGAAGGCAGGAAGCAAAGGATGGGAAATGACGCTCAATGGTGCTCAGATACTGCAGTGACACGCACTGAATAAATACCTAGAACAAATGTTCCATGCTGGGCTCTCTATGATGGGTCCCCTGGCACTGTTGCCCCTCTCTCTAACCAGCCCTATTGCACTCAATGCTGTTCAGCAGCCCGTGTAAGATGAGGGCACCTGTGAAGAGGGCTTTTTCACGGACCTTCTGCACCAAAGTGAACTTCATCCAGATTGTCTAGGGAGATTCACAGGATGGGGAATTCTAGGGCATCATTTCTGTCCCAAAAACAGACTGATTATGATACAACAATGTACAGGAGAGTTGCACTGCCCTTTAGACAAGTGGTGCTGCAAGCCACCAGCTGTTATGAAGCAGAAAGGAAGCTAAATGGCTGTAGTAAGGGCAACTTTCAAAACAATATATTAATTGCAAATCATTTGTCATTAGAATAATCTAGGTAAAAGAACAGTGAGATGATACAACAGCTGTATAATACAATAGCTGAATGGTGTTGTTTTAGGAAGCCCTGCTTTCCAAAAACCATTCCAGTTTGCAGTGTGTTGCTTTGAGAAAAGTTTGTTCTCAGATAGCCAACTCCCAAGTTATCGCTCTGCCTCTCTTCTTCTCTCCCCTCCCTGTGCTGATATAATTAAAAACAAAATAATAAAATGCACAGCCCCCACCACCATACTGGCCTCTGAAAACTTAGTAAGCAAACACAAGGTTTGCATATCCAACAGACATGGGGACACTATGATCCCTTTTGCTTGAGCAAATGCAAATGTCTCCTGCGTGTCCTCACTTACGCAGTCGGTGCATGTGTAGATTCTGTGGGCCCAGCAAAGGCATCTACATTTGAAACAGAACACAAAAGGGAAAAAAATATAAGAAAAAGGAGCTGTGCCTTTAACTATCACTGCAAGATGTCTGCAGTTTGGGTTGGCTTTTTTTTTTTTTTTCTTTTTTCTTTTTTGGAAAAAAAAGGCAGAGTGCTTGGGGGCTAGTTCCAGAGCTCAGTGACAGAGAGGAAACAGGGCCAGGAATAAATGGCCTGTTGATTTACTCAAGTTACATCATTTTCTTCCCCTCAAGAGCCTATAAATCTCACGCTCCTTGTAAAAACAGAATTTAAAAACAATTGAGAGCTTCTGAGACGACCCCTCAGCTTCCAGCCGCTGTGGCCTCTGAATATAGAGCTGCCTTTCACAGGCTGGGCCACTTGTTTCATATTAGATACTCAGGGAGCCCCACTTCCAGCCAAGCAGCAGAAGCCGTTAAGATATTTTATAGTCATCCTAGTGGTTGAGATAACACTCTACTCATACATATCTCAGGGCTTTAGCTAAACAGCAGGCTTCCTGACTTGGCCATCAAGCTCAAAGAGTCATTAATTCACACATTTGAGTTTTCCATCCCTCCCATAATATTTCTGATCAAAGACACCAGACTGGCTGAGGTGCCTTTGTTAAAAAGGGGACTCTTCTGATTATTGTGAAATTTATGACCTCTTCACTTTGAGGGTTTACATTTAAAGAAAAATGATCAGTGGTTAAGCTGGCTACAGCACTCATTAATTTTGTTATAAGCCCTACATCTGAGGAGATTTTTCAATTCAACAGGGATTTTATTTTTATTATTATTTCTAGGCTAATGGGCATACGGTGGGCTTCAACTGTCTCCAGGGTCGGGTTAACCTTCTGGACAGTCTCAAGTTCTGCAGGGTGCTAGAGGGATGCATTAGGTGGGTGGAGAGATGCTTTTGCTGGGCTCCACATTTGCAGCAGCATGCTACTTCACACCCATGCTCTGAGTGCCTTTGTAAAGAGGCCATATTGCTGATCGTAGCAGCTGAAACTGTAGCAATTTTTTTTCTAAAAAGCAGTGACAAGAGGAGATAGAGTTTATTGAGAGTTGCTGCAATTACTAAAGCTTAGGGGGACCTCCACGACTTAATCCAGGGCAGTAAAAGCTGCAATTCAAACCTCTCTAGGAACCTTGAAGCGACAGAAGGGGCTTTTCTTGGGCTATTTACAGCCTATTTGCCTCTGTTGGTAACACTGTGACATCTTGTATAATAATGTCAAGGAGGTATCACCATAGCTTAATCCAAGGTTTCTGATGATTAAGAAGCAAGTTTTAACGCAAAGTTCTAGCCTCATTTTCTAGAGCTAATAAACTTCAACGTGGATTTGGTAGTATTGGGTGGACTTGGGTATGTAAAGCTTTAAAACCCCACAGTTCAGGAATAGTTCCTGTGACATGCACTATGAACAAGGATTATTCTTTCATTTAGTAATGGAAGAATAATGGTTACTGCACATGGTCCTTCCGTCACCTGCTAAATGTACAGACAGGAGAATTTTGAGTTTATTTCTCAAGAAGCACTTTAAAATGCGACAGTGATATTGTGATTGTACATAGGAAAAAATGAACCAAAGAATGAAACAAACAATTCCTTATAGACCACTTTTTTCCCCCAGAAGAAAAGAAATAAATGCACAAGTTGACATAATTTATAAATGCAAGTATCTGCCAGTATTTTTTCTTGCTGTCATCCCAATCGTAGTAGAGGGGCAGAGTGGGAGGGGAGGACTTCCTTCAGGCACAGTACACATAAACTCAGTAGATTTACTTATAATTTGTGAAAACAAAAGGAAGGTATCTGATTAATTGCTTCAGGGGTTGAGGTCTAACTCTTGATGGTTTAGAGAGCAGTTAGTGCCCCAGATACTATTTGCTTTCAGTTTGCACCTTTTGCTGGGAACTTTCAAACCAAATTGGTGGCTAGATTGAAACATCTGGTGGACCTTTTTCTTAGGCGGGTATTTTTAACTAGATGGAATTCTATAAATAGAAGGGGATGCCTGTACATTTTAATTACTTACAAACCCGAGTAAGACATTTTTCCATGTAAAGTATCCACAGGGGGCTACACTCACTCTTGGCTTATGCACACTGCTTGTAGTACAATAGGGCCTACAGTGATGGAGAATCTGTTCGGTGGAGGTTTTGAGGAGGAAAGTATTCCCTGTGCTGTGTTTGTGGCCAAGGCAAGCAAGCTGATGGTACACAAACCCACTGCAGCCTCCACCCAATCTGGGAATCTGCTGTGGAGGCCTAGCAGTGCGTGATAGGCCTTGCACCATAATTTCTTGCTTCTATCCCTAAACAAAATTACGCAAATGAACAAAATGGAGAGCCAGCCACCTCGTCGCACTTCCAGGTGAAAGGAAATTAGGATGTGATGATGAGCCACTTCACTAAAAGAGCCTGAATTCACCTCCGGTCTGAATCCTGATTCCAGCCCTAACAAAACACTTTGGGGTTCAGATCTTTGCATTCATGCAGTCTGCTTTGTCACTCTGTTGTGTTTGTAATTAAGCATGCAGATGCCATGTTCATCTTTTCACAGGATGTTGCCTTTAGGACTGGCTTCCAGAGGCATGTTAAATATAATCTTATCATCAGATGGGCTTAGATATAGATTCACCAAAATTAGTTGTCTTTTACTATAGGAAGATGGCAGAATGTACACTAATGTCCACTAGCAGCCAACCTGAGTCTTGTATAAGCGAACTGTTAAAGCATATGGAGGTGGAAGAATCTACGTCTTTCGTTTTTGTGACAGAATTGTAGTCTGCTGGCCTCATGATAGATTTTCTTCAGATTGTATTTACAAATGAAATAAGACATCAGGTGTGAGCCAGAGGAAAATGTGGCCAGGATAATGTATCCAGATGCAGCTGCTTAAGCAGCCAGCACTTTACCAGGACTACATGTGCTGCCATTTTTAGGCAGAGGGAGGCAAAGATGAAGAGAACTCGTGCAGTAGCCAGCCAACGCACTGACGGATAGAGGACAGCTATGGGTTGTGGGTACTCTTGCACCCAGCAGTCTCAGTTTTTCCTGTCCTATGTTAGTGATTGTTCATCAGGTTCATTACTGGTCAGTTAAAAGTGAAAAATGATCACTCAAAATGCAGTGTTCCCTGATTCCCCATTCATTGGTGGCTTTTATAATGAAATGTCAGGAACTGCTGCATTTTTGCATGACAAAAGCCGGTGTGTGCGTTTTCCTTATGAATTTTGCTGCATTTTGAAGAAGATACTCAGCTGGAAACACTCCTCAACAGCAACATGCATGCAACAGACCCAAAAGGAAATGTCAGACTGACAAGGCACAGATAGAAGTGACAATTTTCACCCAACTGGCCCTTAGAAGTACTCTACAGCCACGACCAAACACAAGTACAAGGCTGCAGAGTGCTTTAAAAAGGCCGATGACATGACAATCTGAACCCTCATTGCATGAAGGTTCAGGTGAAGACGCTCCAGAATGGAGCGCCTTCATTAACATCTGTCTTCATGTCCTGAGAATAGGGCTGGGCTGACATAGTTCAGCCCTGCTCCCACCACTGTCTTCAGGTAATGGAGGGAAAGGAGAGGAGCAGGGGTGACGTGGAGGGGGTGCATGCGGGTGCACGTGCACCCACTGAGCGTGGTGGTGCGCCCCCTGCAAAAAGGCACCGCTGATATTATCGGCGACACGTGGGGGTGGTCGCCACTCACCACCCTGCTGCCAACACCACTGGCAGCATCTGCGGGTAGTCCACGATCACCACTGCTGGCGGCACCTGTGGGTGATTGCTGACCCCTGGGCAGCGCTCGCCACACCCCGCTACCCCACCCCACTGCCGACAGTGCCAGTGGCATCTGCGGGAGCTCCCAGCTTACCGCCACCGGGCTTCTGCCGCTGCCAGGCTCCCCCACACACCGTTCATGGAGTGGAGGAACTTCAATCTGATGTTTTTTCAACTGGCACTGGAGGGTGGAGTGGATGGATTGGAGCCCCCCCATGGGGCCTAATCCACCTGCGACACCCTCTAGTGCCTTCTGAAAACTCCCTCTGCTCCCTGCCCCACTCCCATTATGAAGATTGCTCCAGGGCTGGGAGAGGGGAGGAGCAGGGCTAGGGGAGAGCAGCTCCAGACTCTCAGCTGCTCCCCACAACCCCCTGGATGCAGCAGAGAAGGTCTGTTGGCTTCCTCCAAAGCCCTGTGAGCTAGAGTGGAGAGCTGCACTTCTGTCTGCACCCACAGTGACCACTGAAGCCATCTTACTCTTTTTGCCCTAACCATACAGGGCAGTGAGGCAGTGGTTATTGATTATGACACATGCTTCTCTTACCTCATGTAGGTGTTTTGCATGCTGTTCCCACATATTTCCAAAGTTTGAACTTCTAGCTGAGGGTCTGAACAAGTAGAATCTGAACTATTTTATTTACTATGGAACCTCATCTACATTTAGGCGAGTCATAGTGTTTGAGGAGCTCTGCTTTGAGAGACTCGTGTTCTCCCCCAACGAGATGTATTGTAAAGTTCATTTGCCAGACCCTTGTTTTCAGAGAAATAGAACGAAGTTCAGCTCTGGTGTATCTGGAATTTGGCACAAGGAGATGTACTTTTTCATTTGCCCAAGGGATTGGCATCAGCGATATGTCATGTGAAAAGCAGCCACACAAGAGCTACCCAACATGAAAAAGAGCTACTGTAGGACAATGCGGAGCTAGCTCATAGTGCATGAGAGCTGGGGACAAAGCATTCCTGCCTGAGAGGATCCAGCTATGAAATAAACAAATTTCAGAAGAGATGGAAAAATCCAGAATTTGACAGGCTTAGGAAACTCTATAAATGTTGCCTTTTGAAAAAGCCATTCTATCCTGACAAGATTGCTTGATTGATTTTGGGAGCAGAGCCAAGAGATGCCAATGCTGTGAGTGTCAATCAATCAATAAAGCATGATTAAAAAAACCCAAATCAACAGTCAAGCAAAATAAACAAACAAAATAACCCAGAGATGTCCCTTATAAGTGGGAGAAAGCCAAACACCCCACGGAGTTTGTTATAGACTTGACTCTTGTGGTTAATTTTATGTGGAAGAAGTACAAGAATGTAAAGTCTAGCTAGGGAGAATTTCCTCAGGGCTATTTTTCCCTGAAGCGCACAACTTCCAGGCTGCGTCCAGTACGGAAGAGCAAATCACTGGAAACCCTATTTCCGGGTACTTGTTCCTTTTTTGCAGTTTGGAGTATGCTATAGAGTCAACGGGCATGTCCAAATGAGTGCACACATGTCGTATGTGGCACCACAGACCCATCAGTTGCAAGGTAAACTGCATGCACTGTGCATGCAGGCATTCATCACACTGCTAATTTGCTGTGCAGTGGGGTTTTTTGACACAGGGTATCAAAAAAAGTGAGATCTGAAAAAAGCAGGGAGGCGCACATGGCAGCAGCATGCGCCACCTGAAACCAGAGCCTGGTCAGCCAGAGCCACACTCCAGCTGCTGGCCAAGCTCTGCACGCCGGATTGCTGCCACTGGAGCCCCAGTGTTATGCGGGGACTTAAGCGCCTAATTAAAAGAGGTCACTCAATGGGCCATGCCTTATACTGGCCACTCATGTAAAGGGAGGTGTTTCTTGGCTCCGGGACAATTAGCTGGTAACCAGGGTATATCTATCACTACCCAATTTACCAGGCAATTAGATGAAGGTAGGTTAACTACCACACACACTCAATTAGCACTGAAATGAATAACATGGTTTATTAATAACAACAGCAACTATCAAGTAAAAACATCAACAGATAATCACAGGTTTACACTCTGAAATACTAACCACAACTCATCAAAGAACATCCAATAACTAATTAATCAATTAACTATAGCAGCGAGAAAAGAGTGGAATTTATTACAGAGGGGCAAGAGTAATTTTATTTATCCCCGCCTCTGTCTGATCTGTCCCCAGCCGTCCGTCCTCCAATACAAGTCAGTGGTGGCTTACTTCCCACATTGCTGCCTTTCTAAAAAGGGTGCTTAACTAATAAAAGGACAGAAGAAGGAAGGGATGGACTTCTTAATAAAGCAAAGAGCTGCTCTGTGTCAAAGACACATGCACCCAGGGAGGAAAAGTCTGGGGAGCCGACTCTATTTACTTCAGCATAGGAGTAAATCCAACCGCATGGAGACCTTCGAGCCTCTGGAGTATACGTGGCCTCCACGGAGTGCCTCTCTTCTCCTTCAGTCTCTCTCCCTGTGCTTGCACACCCCAGTTGATCTCCAACACAGGCCTCAATCAATCTTACTCCCTTGACCGCACTATGCACACACCATCAGCCGTTCACAGACACAAAACCTCACAGCCACACATCCACCCACAGACACGCATGCATTCCTCGAAAACACATGCCCTCAGTGCCACACACAACTACACAGACCCCCAGACACACACTGAGCTCTGCCCACATACACCCTTTATAGGCTGTGTGTGCACATTACCTAGGTGGCTCCAAAATCTTCACACAACACCTCTTTTAGGGGTCTTACATCATCTTCCATGGGGCAAGGTCACTCACAGTTCACTTGGTGACCCACTTTCCATCTGTGCTGTGGTACTATGGGGTTATCATCCTTGTATGTAGACCCAGACCCTAATTTTGGCCACAACACCAGGAGTCCCCCAGGACCCTAGGTAAGGCTGCTGGGGCCAGCCCAGATACTGGCTGCAGCCTCCCCTACCCCACCCAGGGCAACTTGCCATGCACCAAAGTGTGCACGCATGAGCGCTCCCCAGGGACAAATAGCAGCGGCACAAAACCAAATGTGTGTGCTCCTCTGGACACACCCAGCATGTTGAAGATACGCTCAAACAGGGATTTGTTGTTCATTCATTGGTAGTTTAACCTAGATTCTTCAAAATCAGATGCTCATACTAGTACTAAGGGAAGAGGTCACAGAACTTTAGTTATCTTTCCTGAACTACATTTCACTTAATGTCTGTGAGGCTTGTCAGAATTAAGAGCCCCATTGTATAGATGTGGAAAATGAAGCACAGAGGCCTCCCAACAAAATCAAAGGAAGTCTGGTCATTTCCTTGAAAAAGAGTCCCTTGCAAACCCCTCCGTCACTTTCCGGAGGTTCTCAGTATGGCTGTAGCAGTGCTTGGAATTGAACCTTTTCCTGCAGGCTCCCAATCCTGGGCACATGTGCTATTGCTTGCACCTATACAGTGCTTTATACCAGGGCAGAGTGAGCATAAAACACACATAGCTAGCACCTCTCCATTTCACATGTTTTGTACATGTACATAGATGGTGCAGTGCTCACTTTCATTCACAAAACTCCCTATACATCTCTGTACAAATACTGTGGTAGCAATAGGGGGGCACCTTCCCCTCCAAAACTGCAGTGGACCTTATTCCTTACACTTTCAGTGGGATGCTCCAAGCTGTAGTTTTAACAGATCTATCTTCTTTCTACTTCTGATGTCATTTTGTCTTTGTTGTACATAGAAAACTTTTTCTTTTGTTCTTGTCAAACAGCACAGACTCCTAATGTACAAGTGTAGGATATTGCATTGCATAAGAGCAGCCTTCCACCTCTGGGTGAGCAGTGCTGGGTCCTGATTCAAAGCGGGGCATAGCACTTTAAGACCATCACCTCCCACTGAAAGTGCTCAGCCCTTTGCTGTTTGGAGCCCCTACAAAGTACCACCCTAGGGGCAGTTGGGGAATGAATGAAGGAGCAAGAGGTTGGATTCTCTGCTTTTAGAGCCTAACACTGCAGATTGTTGTGGGCCCTGGAATACAGGTTTGCCTTACACATCACCATACAGTATCTGACAATCTTTTAAATCTGCTTTTGTAATTGTAGTGCCTCTGTCACCTAACTTATAGCTTCTTTTTATGTCAGTGCAAACTGTTCTGTTTATAATTCCATGTACAGCTGCTTCGGAAAAAAGCCCTAGGTAAAGCCAGCAACTTTTCTTCAGCATGTATTGTAGCCCGTATGACTTCCGTGCAGAATTCTGTTTCTGTAAGGGCCTTTTTCTTCCTTGCTGATTAGCAGCACTGAGGAACCAAGTTGAAAATCTAGTTCACATTCACACCATAGGCTACAAAATCTGCTTTTTCTTTTCTTCCTTTTCAAGGACAACAATGCCTGTTTCCACATCCTCAATCAAAAATCAGTTGACCAGGCCCCAAATACTTTGATGAGTGGAAAACAGGTTCTGAATTCCACTGGTGTCTACAGTATTTTCTTTCACCAGGGTATTAAAGAACTACTCAAAAAGAGACCTCACAGATGCCAAGAACTGTTGAGCATTGAGTTGTAGTCTTGATGGTGCTTCAGTCCCTCTGCTTGGTAGATAGGCAGCGTTTTTCATGCTGTTTGACAGTTATCTCCTCTGCGGCATTACTGGGCTTATACATCTCCTTTCAGCAGCCCCAGATAGAGCTGACAGCAAGGGGATTCTGTTTTGTCTCAGGGAAGAAAAAAAAAAAGGTGGTCTTTTGGCAGTAGCCAAGGCCACACTCAAGCACCAAGGGGCACAATGTCTCCTCTGTCTCTGAGAGAAAATAGCTTCTGACAGGAATCAGCTTTCAGTCAACTGCCAGGCATCTCTCATTATGGGAGGCCCGACCTGCAGGCTGCTATGTAGATAACCTGTTATCGTAGAAGATTGAATGTGGAGTTCAATTGCCTTGCGCCGCTGCTTCAGGAAAACTGTATAATACATTCTCCGCAAAGTTTGCCAAAAGGGGAAAATGCAAAACTGGGAAAATTCAGTGCTTCCAAGTGTAGCAGCCCTACCTAGAGATTTACTTTAAACACAGACTTCCTGTCCAAAATGCAGGCAGCAGTACTGACCATGTGTTCATTCAAATTATAGTTAGAACCAACATTATATTAAAATGAGCATGTGCAGCAGATGTCCCGATGTCCTGGACGTGTGTCCTTTAAAGAGCTTTGACATTCTTTTAATTATAATGCCATAAAAATCCTCGAGGTGTGAAATGCAAAGTGTACCCTGAAGGGTCATGCATTAAACCAGGTTGCATTATATCCCTTTGGCAGCTGGTTAAACAGAGGCACAGAGAAGCAAAGACTGGGTTTTTCAAAAACGTCCTAATTCTGAATGCCTGTTCCCCATTTAATGCCCAGGGTTTTATTTGATAGGCATTGAGCACTAGCTCTGCCATTCATTTCAAACTGGACCCTTTGGTAACCTGGGTGCATCACAGAGGTCTCCCAAAATAAATACACGCTTCCAAAATATGGAGCTGTGAGTTCCCCAGGTTACACAGGAAGACAATGGCAAATCAGAAATCCAATCCCATTTGACACGTAGGGGCAAGTTTTTCATACACTTACTCTGCTTTGGGAGCAATGAGCTTTCTTAAGCTCTCACTTGCTTCTCAAGTCTCATTTGAAATGCATCAGCTTGAGCACCCATTTCCTGGAGCCCCCATCCACCCATCTACATCCCTGCCCCAGGAATCGTTTTTCATTGAGACCATACACAATTAGGGCCAACAAACTTAGACAGGCCTATTATAGTAATTCTGTTTATCCTGACAATAAGTTATTTGACCTCCGGGCTGATCATGTTACTGATACTGAATGTATCAGCTCACTGACGTACTTGCTGATACTGTGAGCACCAGTGCACTGACATCTGGGATTATGAAGTTGGATCGTAGTTAGCAACGGAGATAGCAGTTGCAAGAAGGAAGACATTAGCAGTTGCAAGAAGGAAGGTATGGCTAAGAAAGAGCTTTATCGTGGCCTGGTAAAAGCACCCTAAAAATTGACATTTGTACACTTTTGTTTCCTAGCTGGGGATAGAGGTTCCTTGAATAATATATGCCATATTAACTATGCAGACATTATATCAGGGCTTTGTGGAAAGCCAATAAACTATGCTCCAAAGGTAGACGAAAATGAACATCGCCTGTTTTGTTAAGTGTAAAATGGTGACAAACACCAAAGGGTGGCGCATGATCATCCAGTGCAAAACTGGATTGTCTAAATGTGGTGCAGTTCTGTAAAGTGGGCTCTATGTTGGCTTAACCGGCATGACTTCTGAAGTACTCTTTTAAGGTTTGGATACTTCCCCACAAGGTAAATAGGAACAGGTGTCCACTGAGAGATACATGAGAGATGCACACTGCTGAGATGCATATGGATTTCCTTTTGTAGATCCAGTGTGTAGCCCCTCGTGCCAGAAAACATGCAGTAAAGCAAAGCAGTATATTGTGAGCTGTATGTCCTGGGCAGCTGTTCCTCAGGAAAAGTGTCAATGGTATTTGTAAGGACAAGCAGGGGATATAGTGGAGACATCTTACCCACAACTCAGACACCATCCATAGCAAATAAAATAAAAGCCCCTGAATGATGCTAGACTCTCAGTGAAGTTGTCCTGAGGAAAAAAAAATAACTCCACCACAGATCTTGCCCACAACTGCAGCAGGGCTTTGTTAGGACAACAGATATTCTTGCGAAAAAGTATGCCCAGATTCATTCCGGTGAATTATTTTCTAATCAGCTAGTCTCTCCGATACCACCCAGCCCTGCCTTTCACCTGACCACTTACTAACATGACTAATTACCTTTCTCTCATGCAGTAGAGTGCGGTCTTCCAGAGCCCGGACATGAGCGGTTTCCTGGCTCCTTCTGACTCTGACCTTGGGCAAGTCACTTCTCCTTTCCCTGCTTCTCACATCTGTAGAGGGGAGGGGTGACACCTTCCTTACGGGGCGTTCAGGATTAATGTGTGAGAATTACCTAGGAGTCCCGGGAGAGGAAGTCCTGAAAACGCAGGGCCTAATGAGGCAGACCTGTAAGTACTGCCTGTCTAGCTTACATCTGTCCCCAACTGAATTCAGCTGAATTCCTTGTGCCAAGAGATGGGGCTTATATTTGCTGCCGTAAGAAGGACCTGCTCACTTCTGCCACTGCGCCGCCTGTCCACCTGATACTCAATGCAGCCATGATTTTTTTCATCACCTGCCCCAGGAGCTGGAGCAGTTACAAAAGCAGGGAGGAGAAAACATGCAAAGCTCATCACGAGTTCAAAGGCCCACAGACACTTTGTTCAATACAGGCTCTTTGTGCCTATCTTGTACATGACATAGCTCACTGAACAATTTGGTGACTACTGTACATTGTCAGCTATCACCGTCCTGCAATGGGCCAAGGGTAGCTCTGAATGCAGGAAGGAAAAATGCTTTCATGTCACTTTTATCTGACCCTGGGAGCACAAAGCAAGTTTGCAGAAGTAACACCAAGTTATTCTGAATAAATATGGGTGGGATTGTCCAAGTCCTCCCTGGGGTGGAGAATTCCAGTTTTTTCAATGGAACCGTTTGACCAAGCAAGGACTACTGTGTGCAGGTCCAGGGTGAGGACTGATACCCATACGAGGTCCCATTTTGATACACTATCAGACAATAGACACTATCACAGACCTTACGACCACAGGCTGAGAGCCATGGGGCCCTTTAGCCTGGAAAAGCGCAGGCTCAGGGGTGATCTGATGGCCACCTATAAGTTTATCAGGGGTGA
>NW_017728926.1:4851507-4895485 GCF_001723895.1 Crocodylus porosus | reverse complement strand
TGGTTCAAGCACCTACACTGAACACCTTCGAGAGCAAATTGGATGCTTATCTTGCTGGGATCCTATGACCCCAGGTGACTTCCTGCCCTTTGGGCAGGGGGCTGGACTCGATGATCTTCCAAGGTCCCTTCCAGCCCTGATGTCTATGAAATCTATGAAACAGTAAGACCTGGTAGCTGTTGTTGCATCTTTAGTTATTCCTCTGAGGTAAATCCTGCCCACTTGTCTGTGCCTATAGAAATCAGCAGATAAAATTGTAGAAAAGTAGGGCTGTAAGAAACCACAGAAGGTTGCATCTAGCCCAGCCCCTTGCTCAAAGCAGGATCATCCCTAACTAAACCAGCCAAATCAAGCATCTGTCCAACCTGCTCTGCAAAATGTCCATGGATGAAGATGCCATAGCCCCTCGAGGTAACCTGTGCATGACCACTCGCATAGTCAGAAAGGTCTTTCTAATATCCAACCTTAGTTTCCTCTGCAATGAGACAAGTTGTTTTTAATTACCAGAATTTATCTTACTAGACAAATAGCTGTCTAACCCAGAGGTCTCAGTTAGGGATCAAAACCCTGTGTGCAGGGTGCTGTACAGGCACAACCCAGCTCAGAGCTCACTACATGCAAGACAACTGGTGATGACAGCTCATATAGGAAGAATAAGGTGCCTGCAGTTTTGCTTCCTGTGGGGCGTTTGGGTTTGGACAAGCAAGTGGTTGGTGATTCAGACCCCTGGAGACCTGGAAGCTCCTCGCCTTGGACGTGTAGCATTCCTCCGTAGGCTGCTGCGTGGGTCCTTTAGCTCTTGGTTTCTGCAGAAAAAGGGGAAGGAAACAAACAAAGGGGAGGGAAATCCTGCAGTGCAGAGGCCATGGAGTTCAGCCTGGATTGGACCGTTCCTTCCCTGACAGCCCTCAGGGGGCTCCTCTTTGCCAAATCTGTCTCCCAGTGGCATCCAAAACCTGTTCAATTATCTCCGGTAATTTTGTTCTCCGCAGTTGCACAAGCTTTGCTGTCTTTCTCTAACCTGATGCTTGCCAAGGCTGCAGCAGATGATGCCTCTCTAAAATGAAAAAGTATGTATTAATAGGTCAATAATTTCTAAACTAGCTAATCAGAGCACCTTTTGCAAAGAAATGGGAACAAAGTATTTTGAGAATCATTTTAACGGTAAGTGCAGGAGTTGGTAGTACAGTAAAGATCTCATTTTTCCCATGCTTTGATTTGCACAGCATTAGTCAAACCTGAGCATCTGAACAGTTTGAAGTATGAAGGAGTATCTTAAATTCAGAAGCATACAGCCCTTTGCTCTCACTCACCGAGGTGCTGGGACATTTAGGGCACAATGGGAGTTCTGCAAAAGGAAAGTGCCAAGGCTTCTTCAAAGAAAGCCACTTTGGGGAGCTATTTGGAATCACTGTCTCTTTAAGAATGAAAGCCCCAGTCTGCCACAGCCGTCTCATTTTGATTCCTATCGACAAGTGATGATGTGCGGTTCTGTGCGGAGAACAACAGCTTGAATTCTCAGCCAAGAGGGGTTAAGGATGGCTTTTAGACTCCTGTGACCACCCACTTCACCTTGTACTTGTCAAACTCCACAGGGTTTCTTAACCCTTGTCTGTCCTTAACTGGAGCTTAGCCATAATGCTTTCTTTAAACACAGGGGTGTGGGGGGCATTGTAAAGAAGGCTCTAAACTTCCAGACAGGCAGAGTTGCAGTGCCTGGGTTTAAATGTTTTTTGCTATGTAAGAAGTTCCAGATAAATGGAGGGGTTTTCCTCCCAAGTCATTAGCATGGCAAGCCTATATTTTCCCCCTTTAAATTTTCACTGGCACTCTTGTAATAGTTACCTTAAATGTCTTGGGACCTCTGCACACTGAAAACTTCTCAGCTCAAGTGCTGTGGCTGTGAGACCTGATAAAGCTCTTTCAAAGTCAGGCTAAGTATAAATGTGGATTATGATAAGAGCTGTTCGGTTATTTGTTCTCAATGAAGGGCAGACAATGTTTTTAATTTCTACCCTTATAAAACAAACTCTTACAGGATGTGAGACATGATAATTATGTTTCACTAGAATGCCTTTTAACCAGCAAGGAAGGGATATTGTTTTCTATTAAATTTACTGGACTTTTAGTATAACTTCTTAAGAACGCTATTGGCAAAAGCCAAAAAAAAAATTGTTTGTATATCTTTAAAATATCTTTAAAGCCATCTTTAAAGAAAAAATCTTTAAAATATATGGTGGCTGCTGGTTCCTGGGCACTTCAGTAAGGCCCAGCTCAGGATTTAGGAGCCTCAGTTCCATTTGTGCCTTTGCAAATCTCCCCTCGGGTCACTTAAGTAGGTCCCAAACTTTTCGCTCGCTTTTTTGAAACCTTCTCTTGGCGAGTCTCCTTATAGATAAGGGATCTTTTTTTTTTTTGTAGGGAAATTACTAATCTTGGCAATACACTCGTCGGGACATGTTGCGTTCACGGCCTTCACGTGAATAATTTTCCACATTTTGGTTCCCAACTATCTGAATCTGCTGCAGGGAGATTCATTTTGAATCTTTGGCTCAAATAAAAGGAGGACCTGTCACTAAGAACGACCCTGTTTTGCCTGATTTTATTACCAAAATTTCTCACGGCTGTAAAGTTCACTTCTGAGTTTGACTTAGCAGAATTCCTAGCTTCTACAGTTGTTTTTCAGAGGCTGAATTTGTTTCAAGGAGCTTTTGCAGTGAGCTAGATTCACTGCACAAAAGTAAGAGGTCTAAAAATGGCATTTCTTTTATTCTTTTAAAGGCAATGCACCAAAGGACTTTGTCACCTGTTAGCTCACTGGTAGAAATTAAATCCTATCCTTGCAGCCATGATTCAGGGTCAAGAGGTAAGGAGATAAGGCTAGGCTTTTTGTGAATGGGAGCTTGACTTTCAGTGAACAGGAAGTAAGAATGAATGCAAGGAGAATGGCAGGAGTCAGAACCGTGAAACTCCAGCCTGGTGTGATCTGATAAGGGATAGACACTAAACTTAACACTGACAGGGTGACTCCACTCAAAAGCTAAAGGAAAAAAGTAGCCTGTGGTCTGCCAAGGGAGCATAAAGTGTTTAAAGTTCCCCAATAATATTGTGTAATATTCTTTAAAGAAAGGAATATTTAACGACCCCACTTTTCTCTGCTACTGCTTTGCTCCAGTGACATTACTGCAGCTGAGTTTAATCTGTTTGAATTCCCTAGGAGCACCCCTGTGCCTGAGCTTTGCATGTCTGCAGTCCAGAGATGCTGGAGGACAGAGCAGCAAATAGCCAGCCTGCAGGTGCAAGAGAAGTCAGTTGCTGGGACTCTGTTATTCTCTTTTTGATGCCCATTCATTCCTGTTAGCAGGTTGGGGAGCTCTGCAGGTTCTCATTGCTGCTTCCTCAGGTACCCAGCTGGAGAGCAGGGCTTTGCAAGGGAAATCGCAGAAGTCAGCCCTCCACTTGGCACTGCTGAGTAATGAACTGATCACGTGAATATGTCAGGCAAACTCGGTGCCCTCAAGCATTTAAAATGTCATGTCTTGTAATAGAGAATGCAGCACTGGCTCTGAGCAGCACCTTGGGGATGGTGGGGCAACAGAGGCAGCAACACTGCCTCTGGGCAGCAGATCAAGGGTTGGCAAGGTAACAGAGAATGCAGGACAGGGTCTGCCCGGGAACCCCAGGGACTTCAGGGTAATCGAGAGTGCAGAGCTGGTTCCTGCCAGCTTGAGGCGAGTCCCTCCCTGCAGCGCAAAATACTGAGCAATAAACAGACGTTCTCTCACTTTGACCGTGGGCCTGCTTCTGAAATTGCTTTGAGGAGTGGGCAAACTGGCATACCGTGCTCTTACGGGGAATATTCACACCACCAGCCTGGCAGACAGAGGGGCGACTGCAATGCCAGCAGTTTCCTTGCATATAGCATGATTCTTCCTTCAGCTTGGTTTCAGGCTTGTGCTTAGACAGCAGGTCTTCTTATGAAATAACTCAGCATTATTTCAAAATCTATAACACGGTTTCATTTTTCTCCCTCAACTTTGAAAACGTAATTAGAATTCCGCTCGCATTAGGTACCAGTTCCCAAGAAAATCATCAATTAATTGATTCCAATTAATCTTAATTGTTTCTCATACATTTCAATTAGTCTGTTGTGTTGTTACCAGCAGTACCACTCAATTATACAAGTAATCAACATGTCTTTAATAACTGTAGTGGAAAGATCCCTGTGAAAAGAAGTTTGGTAGTAATAACAACATTTGGGATGTCAAAAAATGTTTGTGTCACTGATTTACTCCGTGACTGGAGAGAGTAACTTCCTCCCTGCTGCAAAAGTGATTTTTTGATAGGGAGAGGAAATAACCGCATTGTACACGTGTTGTTATTGGGCAAAGTATTCAGACCCTGGGCTCCAGAAAATTACCATCTTTTCCTGTTGTTCCACAGCTAATAGAAGGAATTAAACATGAAAAACAAACCTGTTTATTGGTAATTAAAATAAAATACAGTGTCTCATCACCCATGAAGGACAATTATATTTCCTCTGTGGGAGAGGTTTTTAAGTTTGCAAAGAAACTTGTGGCCAGATTTTTTATTTTTTTATTTTTTTTAAGTCAAAAGCCTATATTTACACAAGTGACAACAGTGTGCAGAAATGTGAAAAATCTGGAGATGGTGCTTGTCCATGTCTCCTCACAAACTGTAACTGAACCTATTTTCACATAAAATGTTGTTAACACGTATTTTTGTTAGGGAAATATTACCCTCCAATTTTTCCTATTATTAGGCCTATTTTTAGAGAGACTTCCACTTTAGCAAAACCTTCAAAATGCATATTTTCAGTGCAAAACAATCCGTTTCAGAACACATTTTCATAAAACAGTGCTGCACTATATGAAACAAACCAATGTTCTTGCAAAAGTCGGCAAAAGAAAGATTTAAAATGTTGCTCAGCACACTTGGTAGCAACTGCATCTGTTTAAGGATCCCAGAGCCCAGTTTGCACACAAACTCCCACATCATTTGTCCCGAGAGCTTTATTTTATGGGCATTTTAATATTGCACTGCTTATTGATACCAACAATGAGCAAAATGGAATTTATTGTACAGATTCCCTCATAAAATGGTCAGCTTAAGCAAGGCAGAGTTCACGGCAGGAGAACAAGTTCCATACCACTGAGCACATGGAATTTGAGTGCACATGTCACTATTAAATGTAACTGGAGAGGGAAGGAAATATTTTTGCTAAACTCTCCTAATGACAAAGCAATAACATTTGCTACCAGTATATCTCTCTCTATCTCCATGGTACCCTCTGGGAGAATTGGGAATAATCTCAGATATAGTGGTAAGCAAATCTTAAATGCATTTTCCCCTGTGAATGGTATCAAAGTGCCACACAACAATCACGCTGAGCCAAATTTTGTCCGAGTAGAAATCTGTTCGCTGCAGAGGGGTAACGTGAATGGCATCCTAGGGATTCTGTGCGACTCCTGGAATCACTGAGCAGTATTTGCATTGTTGCTACTCAGTGGCCTCCCAGTTTGATTCAGTCTCACATTACAAACCTCCAAATTTTAAGGCATCAATCAGTAGATGTTTCACAGCTCTCAGGGACTCGGTTAAATACAAGTGACCTCCTCCCTGTGTCTGTCTGCTGGGAAGAAACGGACTTGGGGGACCACAGGGTAGTTCGGAGAACATTCCTTAGAGAAGCCCCATATGGCAGTAGAAGTACTTGCTTTCAGTTTGTTAAGCACCCCTCAGAAGTGGAAAGTAAGCTTATTGACTCCCCTCCTTTTTTTATTTCTAATGACAATTAGGCCCTTCAAACATGTAAAATGATCCACTGGACCCAATGAAAACTCATCTGTGAAAAACACTTTCTTAGTCACATCAGAATTGGTGAGCGAAACGCTTAAAAATTTACTTAACAACATTCGGGGAGAAGCTGAGCTGATTTATTTTACTTTAAAGTGGCCAATCCAAACAAATAAATGGTGCTTTAAAAGAGCCAGGCAGGTCTAGGGACCTTCGGAATTTAACCTTTAACTTTTGGGTTTAAAAACCCTTGGACGTTAATCTATAAAGTAAATTCCAATGGAAAAAAATTCACATGGCTGTATACTTCATATGAAATTATTTAGCTCCTCATTTACAGTAGGTGCTTTTAAGACAGAGAATTGTAAATCAGCTTTTTTAATTCAAATTAAATTAAATGTTAATCTACTGAAGTTTGTGCTTTGGCTATGCCAGTGTGTGGGCTAGATTTTAATCTCACTCCACATTCATGCTAGTGTAACTCAATTGACTACAATGGAGTTCTTCACATTTGCACAGGAGTACAGACTTTGGACCCATTGTATGTCTGTTAACTTGATTCTACATCAAAAAATGAGATTTCAGCTTCACATGATCCATACAAAAAACTGGCTTGCTGAAAATCCATGGACTTATTAGACTGATACATTTAATACAAAAATAAATATGAACATTGGATGGAGAGTATTAAGTAGTTCACATTAACTCAACATTTACATGCATATTACTTTACTAAATAACAGAAAATAACTGAATTTTGTGTGTGGGAGAAAGTATTTTATTTTCAAGAAATACAGCTGTAATAGCACTATATTATGAACTGGTTTCCAAACAAGTGCATAGGAGACTGCAACCACAACTAAGAGAAAAGGCTGTTGGTAGTATCCAATGATGTTCCCCACATCTGAGGTTCTGCAAACTCGAATGAGGTTCCTGGGTAGCTTCCCTTGGGCTCAGTAGCTTTGTTAGTGAGGCTAGGAATTTCACAGGTGCCTTAACCAAAGCCTAGGATCTGGCACCTGGTTTTTCCCTTGAAGATTTTGGGTTTCTGAAAACTCCAAACTTCATGAGAATCAGGGGTCAGGAAAGCTTGAAGGCCAAAGGATGTATTCATCTGACACCCCGGGAAAGGACAGTACCTGGTTGTGCGTGGTCTAATTACAGCATCTTTACTTTCAAGGGATAGAAACCTTAGGAGTTATCTTGAAACAGAAGAAGCTTGGAGGTTTGATCTTGCAAGCCCTGCACTTTTGGGACTCCTGTTCACTTCAGGGGGACTCAAATTCACATGGAGGGCTTGGCAGCTCTGGGCTCTGGTTCCCAGGCCTCAAAAGTTGTAGTAAGCAGTAGAGCTCCTTTCTCCTCTTTCTCTCTTTGTGTGCGTATCTTTCTTCAATCTTAATTTTGATGTTTTAAAACCAAACAAGATATCCATCTATTGTTGTAATAAATAGGATCACCAAAAAGGTAGAATATATACCAAGAGATATTTTTCAAAATAATACAGCTCAGGTATTTGAGTGGTTAAAGCACTCACTTTATGCAAAATCTCTGACCCTCCTTTCTCCCTCTTTCTCCTTTTCTTTCTCAGAGTGGCTCTAATATTGGTCAGTGATGCTGTCCCTGCTTCCTTATTCTGAATACTTGAGGGGTCCATGAGCAACGTTGAAATTGATAGGTTACCAAGGAATCGTTCAGTTTATTATTTCTGTGTGGAGCTAAACTACTTTACATTATATCCCTGCAGTTGAGAAGCCAAGTGAGAAAGACAAGCCAAAATTACATAAAAGGCTCTTTTGCTGACCGTAAGGTTCATGTTCTTGGGGTCATTAGCATTGCATTGCAATGCTTCTGGCTGAGTCCACTGATAAACAGTGAGCCCTCTCTGCTCTGCTTTTTATGGGCTTTCTGAACAAGGCTTTAATGTAGCTTATTTTCCATAAGTGAACTCTTGAATGTTTTGGGTTTCTTCCCTTTTTAAATTTCTTGCTTTAAGACACCCAGATAAGAAAGATGTTTCAAAATGGTTTTTTTGTATTTTCAGTTCTCCCAGTTCTTGACTTGTCTTTCCCCAGTAAGGTCATATTAGTTGTTTAAAAGAAATAAATGTTTAGGGCTAGAAATGGCATCATCTCTTTTAAAAAAGTAAAAAAAATAATTAAAAAAAAGCTTCTTCTCTTGGAAAAACCTGCTGTGACTGCTAGACCAGCTATGAAGTTTTGTAGGAAACTTCCTGTGCTCTAAGCATGCTCTTTGGATTTGAAGAGTGCAAAAATGAAACAAAGAAAACATTCTGGGGTACATACAGGCCATGCTTAAAACACGGATAAGGTTTGTAGGTACCTGAAAGTAACTTACCTACATGTCATAGGGAGGGGAAGGCGTGTAGATAATCCTGACAGAGTGGTTCGAGACATCATCCTGGAGCCAGGCAGCCCTCATGAATTCATTTTCCAGCGCTATTAGTGATTTTGTATGCCTGCCCTAGCTAGGACTCTGTCTTCCCGTCTGTATAATGGTTCTAATAATGGGGCTGAAAGTTTGCAAGGTGCTGAGAGAGACCCTGTGAAGAAAAGTGCCAGGTATTTATATTGTAACTTTGATCATACACACTCCTGAGCCCAAACATCTAATATTTTGCCTCCTTTGTTTCTTGAATGCTACAGATATAGGTGCCCATCATATTAAGCCTTCACTCAGCTGGTTGACTAAAAGGTGGATGTGTTCATGTTTCTTCTGTTCGTACTTAATATATTTTTCCATTTAAGCATATGTTGCTCCTGGAGGCTTCTGTATACAAGTGTGCAGTCAGACCTATATGTATAAATCAGCATTTTGCAGTGCAGGCTCCCTTTTTGAAACATTCCCTGATTCAAAAAGATCCTGTGCAGAGCAAACAAACAACAGCAGCAACAAAAACCCCTTCAATCTTTTAACGCTAGAAAACAGAAAAGCATTGCTGTGGCTGCTCAGCAGGCCCCACACAGCTCATTCAGGAAGGTGATAAGAGTGTCTGGGATTCAATGAATATTGGCAATTTTTGATGTATATGGGCACCATTCACCACAGAGTAAAGATGTAGTATTAAACAAAGCCTGGGGTCTTGGGGTCAGGGACTGTCACTGTGGAGCTGATATCAGTTACAGAACAGACAGACACAGATTTCATTTATCTAACACTGAGCATTGTGTTAGAGAAGTTGGCGGTGCTAATAATTAGAGACGATAGTGCTTGGGAGAAACCTGCTCAGCCCGCAATCCCTCTGTCTTTCTTAAAAGACAAAGCAAAAAAAAATAGCCCTATACCTGCAAGCTTACAGCAAGCTTAAAATAAACAGAGAGTGCAAAATCTGATCTGGTGCAAATTCGAGATGCTCTTAGGGTTAGAGTTACAGCTGTGGATATTGGAGGAAGAACAATTCAGGTCGCTTTTTTATATCTATTTACTTTTACTGTTTTGTGGACTTGTTACTACCAGCTTCAATATGGGGGCCGTTAGTAACATTTTGGGGGAAGATTGCTTACAGTCCACTCTTGGGGTAATTAAGTCATTCGAAGAGTCCGCTGCATAGAAGAATGTGTTACCTATTGGTTTGTTTTAACAGCTCTTAATGTTTCAGCGGTGGCATAACACCAGAATCATTAATGCAGCACCGCAGAGAATGTACTAAAGGAAATGACAAGAGGCGTGCTTCTAAATACTAGTGGGTTTTTAATTCCCTGAATAAAAGGGATAATCCATTTTTTTTTTTTTTTTGGGTCTGGTTTTTTTGCACCAGTCCTGGAAGCACTGCAATACCAGGTCAATGCATGGAGTGGATGGAGCAAGCTCCAGTTCCACCACCCAACACCAAAAAAAAATCTGCTCAATATAGACCTCCTATGGAGGACATATCAGAGACAATCACCTGCCCTGGGGAGCCTGCCCACCTGGGTGATCATGATGTTGCCCCTGGCCTGCCTGCGTGGTCACGGTGCTTCCCCTGCCAGATAATGCTATCTCATCTCAGGAGAGGTGTTTGTGCTGCTAGAACTCCAGGTCATTTTCTTCCTGAGAGAGAGACCAAGAGTAGTAAGTACATTTTAGAGACAGGGTGAGTATCTTCTCCAAGAACTGCATGTGAATTGCTAGTCAGGAGGACCCCAGGGTCTAGCCAGTAGACAGCACTTCCTCCCGGAAGCACTGGCATCTTGTGAAACAAGATAAGAGTTCTTTAGTACCCTGACATTGTTCCCAGTGGGATAAACAACATCAGCAATGGTTTGCTATGGTAATCTGCCAGACTTCATGCTGTCCCCCTTTCTTCGTACCTTTGATGGTATGTTGTCAGGTCCCTGTGTGTTATGATATCACCCGTGCTTCTGAGTTTACTGAAGCTTGTAACTATGATAGGTCTCATATCTTGAGGTAGGGACTGGAAAGAGGAGACTCACTGATGGCCATGGGGACTGAAGCCCTTGCTTTGTCTACACAAAGTAACAAACTGGACACAAGATGCTGACTGCGTTCAACCCTGGTCCTGGAGGGTTCTGCCTCTAGCAGTATGGTTGTGGGGAGGCAAGTCTCCTGGTCCATTCAGTCTTGGCCTCCTGGCTGTTGGTGTGTTTAGCAGCTAGGATACAGAGCTCTGAATTATTTACTGATTCGGCAAAATCAATCTGGATTTGGGAAGAGAACTAACTTCATGTTTACGGTATAAAATAGGTCTGCTCACTTGTGTTAAATTCCTCCCTCTTTCCCTCCCGCTCCTTACTATAACAATGGTAAAAGTTTAATCTCTACAGTGGCAAATAAAATGCCTATAAATATCAATAGCTGCACCTCCAGAAATGTAATATATCTCATCCAATGCACCAAATGCCCAGATGGAAAATACGTAGGAGACACCAAACAACAATGATGCACCAGAATGAACACACACCGGAAATCTATCAAAGACAGGAATACCCAAGTACCTGTGGGGGCACACTTCTCACAAGAAAACCACTCTCTCTCCAATCTCTCGGTCCTGATCCTCAAAGGAAACTTACAGACACTTCCCAGAGACGAGCCTGTGAACTCCACTTCATCAGCCTCCTGGATACTAAAAATCATGGACTAAATATAGACATTGGATTTATGACACATTATAACCTGCCTGACAGCTGACTTCCCGGGTACCTCTCCACTATTCATCCCCCTTCTCTCCCCCTCACCCAGCCTGTCACCCATTGATTCCTCAATCTACATTTCACTGACTGCCTGTCTTGTATGCAGCCCAGCCCAGCCTCTGGCTTCTTTACTTTTCATTCCATCCAGGAAGAGCACACGCCAACTGCTGAAGCTTCCTTTTTGAACCCGAAAGCTTGCTTAAAAATTGTTCTCCAACTATTTAGTTGGTCTAATAAAAGATACCAGATTCACCCAAAGAACTCCATCTGCCAATAAATATCAAAGTTTTTGCGCTTCTCTAGAATCAGCTTTATGGGTCAGTGTATCAGATAGCATCTCGAACCTTCCCTGAAAAACTAAACCATTATTTTTGGCCAACTTGCATTGATTTAGTCTAGTTTTTTGATGGTGCTCCCTGTAGCAGGTATCTTTTGCATTCTCATCTGTGTCTTCAGGAAATAAAGCTGACAGAAAATTCAATAAACCAATTGTTTGTCCGATTGATTGTAGTTTGTTTCAGAAAATTGAACAGACAGAACAGTGTTAAATTATTAACTAAAAGTTACCACTCACAAGGGACATGTTTTTGTAAAGATCATCTAAAAGAACATTTTTATAAAATTAATAGACAACAGAATACTTGTAGATAATGAGACAGTATTCCTAAAGAAGTGAAAGCAATAAGCATTATTTATTAGAAAAAAGTATTTGTGTGAATGCAGGGAAGTTGCTTGTTGATGGAAGTAGCTTGTACATACAAATGTTTGACTCCTTCAATTAGATGGTTTTGCTTGGCTGTTTTACAAGCCTGGTTCAAATGTTGCATTTTTCAAGTGTTGGCCCATACTTAGTCATTAGCTTACTATGTACTTATTTTGACTTAATAAAGGCCTTTAACATCGTTTAAAATATTAGAATAAAACACAGATGATCAGAAATAAGACAAGTAATTCCACATCTGCATCTAGTTAATGACTGAATAAAAAAATGGACAAAATATTGATTTGGGATTGGCTCAAAATACACTTTTAGCTTATCTTGAGAAATAGAGCAACCACAAAAATTAAAAAAAAAAATCGGCTCAGTTCAAGTGAAGCAGTGGGTTTGACCTAAAATGACAGATTGCATTTTGTTTTTGGGTTCTCGGGGCTATTTTTTAAAAAAATAGGTAAAATCTGGAAGGATTCCTAGTTTTGAAATGTTTCAGTCTGGAAATATAGAAATGAAACATTGTTCCAGCTTTTTAGAAAGACTTGATGTTGTTTTTCAGCTGAAACCATTTGGTAAATGGGACATAAATTTGTGAACAGCTTCAGGTGACCTAAATCAGTATTTTTCAACAAAGAGATGTTGCCTGAAAAATATTGTTCAGATCTAGTGAAAGTCTCACCCTGACAGAACGTGGCCTTTGCTGGATGCCTCCCTCCCCAAAACATTGTATCAATGCACAGGCTTTGTTCCATGTCCCAAAAATCAACAGTCAGGATGCTTTGGACTAGGAAATGCGTGAGTGTCCGTCTTTACGGCCACAGAGAAACCTGCTGAGTCAGCAGGACCACTTCCTGAGGCATGTGGGGTTTTTTTGCAAGTCTCCTGTCCATGTGGAGCGTAAGAGAGCTGATAGATTCACAAAGGTGGCTTGGCTGAAGGTGAAAGGCAATGCCATGGTCAACCAACAATGATAACCATATGCCTGGAATATAATACAGTCTGCTAAGCACCCATGGTTTTCTGTTTACTCCCAGCACTTTTTATACTTTCAAGCACTCTATTGCAGAGCTAGTTAATGCAAACATCACTCTTCTGGGGCAGATATGCATAAAGCTCCTTTATGGATAACAAGACCCGGTGGCTAGGTACAGACAGTCAAAAAGCCTCAGGCAGAATCGATCTAAGTTACGCAGTTTTCTGTAAGCAGCGTACTTTAGATGGGTAGCAAACAGAATATATACTTGTCCTTTGGTGGAGGTGGGGGAGTGTGCAAATCTTAGATCGGATTCTGCCATTTTTAAACCAGTCTATGTGTGCAAGTCTTCTGTTCTGTTACAGGTATACATTAGTTTCCAATCACTTATACTGGTAAAACTGTACTGTCTGTATATGCCCAGAGAGATGAAGTAACTTGCCCAAAGACCAGGGAAACAGCCGGTTTAGGAATCCCTAACTTCTGTGCCTGCCCTTGCTCCATGAGACAATGCTGCCCCTAGTGCATGAAAGGGTGTATTAAATGTATACGGCATTTAAACAATATAGGCTTTGTGATGCACTTAGTTATTTCTGCTGAAATGGAACCTTCTTAGGAGAGGATTATTTTATTTTTTTTAAAAACAGCTTTTCCTGGCTTGTTGGGTATGGAAAATGTTTATCAGATTTCCCTTTTGTTTATAGCATTTGAGAGAAGTCATAATGATGTTCCTGGTCAGTTTAATCCCTGCAAAATATGTCAGCCCAGTGTGTTTATGTTTTCTGTTCTATGCATTTAGTCAGCCTACTTTACAGCTTTCAGCAGGACACTGTGCTTTCCTGACAGCTTGTTTTCTGACATGGTGTTACACAGCAGGGGAGAAATAAAGGGAGGATGTTTAGGTTAATGTGGCTTAATAACAGATCAGGTTTAAAGTCTGGAAAAGGCACAAGGATGAGTCTTTTATCCTAGTATAGATTGTGTGGGATATTTTAGCTTCTAGGTTCACTAAAAAAATGTGCATCAGAGAAGAAAATATTGGCGCTAGTGGAAAATATTGGAGTTTGAGAATTTGGGTAGCTTAGCTGTCAGGAGCTAAATCGTTGGGCATGTGAGTTTTACAACCTGTAGCTTCCACATATAGATCTCCTACTGGAGAACCTGTGTTGTTAGATCATTTACAGAAATATGCCATTGGGAACAAGGTCCTCTTAACAAATAAAAACCCATGTAAAAAAAAAAAAGAGAGAATACCTGGAGCTTCTGTAAAAACTCCTCTTTATGGTCATGCAGGCATTAGAGTAGTAAGAGAGACATCTTAATTATTTGTAAAAAAGTATATTCTGTCGAAGAGTCATGGGAAACTTGTCATCAGGGGTCTTTACCAGGATGTCATTTCCCCAGCTGAAGAATCATTCATTTATGAAACATCTTCATCCAGTGATTGGGGCTGTACAAAAAGAAACCAGGGAGTCCAGCCAGATACTTGGCAACCAGATACCAAAATTCAGGAATTTAATATTCTAAGTTCCTTATGCACCTAGCAGCAGAATTTGGGGTCTACTTGGTGTCAAGCAGTTAAAAGGTTAATGATCTGCACTGGCTGCTACTGTCACAGAATGGACTGTCCAATGGTTAGGACATGAGCCTGGGATTCAATAGGCCCTTGTTCATTTAGCCTCTCTATGCCTCAGTTCCCCAAATGGGAACAATGGACCTTCTCCGCTGTACAGGGTAAATACCTTCACAGACGGTGAGCTCATAAGATACTCTTTTAAGGGCAGCCAGATAAACAGCATAGGTAGATGGATGAAAATTATACAAGTTGTTTAACAAACCCCTAATTACAATTAAAAGAGCCACCTCAGGCTTATAACAAGATACTGTGATACTGTAACAGGGGTTGGGTTTTTTCCTGGACTATACAGATAATCATGACATGGGGCTACTGGGAAGGGCCAGGCACTTGCACTTTTGAAGCAGAAGGTATCTCATATTCTGTTCCAGGGATCTACCTTCTCAACTGCACCTGGAGGAGTTTGAGAAAAGCGCCTAGTGACCCAACTGCAGAAGGGGTTCTCTGACCACCAGAATGAACAGGAGACCAGAGAGCTCTTAAGAAGTGGTGGTCACTTCTGTAAGAAGAGCAATCAGTAGGAAGGCAGCTCACCAAGAAGAAGCCTGGTAGATTGTAAGCTCTTTGCAGGCAGGGACAGTCTTTGTGCTATTTATTTGTTTGGTGTTTAGCAGAGCGGAGCCTGCTGGTTCGTGCTGGTTCACAGCTGGGAATCTTAGGTGCCACCACAATACAAATTGCAACAATAATAGTGACCTGTATCACAGAAAAGAGAATCCAGATGTCAGTCTTCCATAGCTGTAGGTGACAACTGGGGTCATGGATACTACAGAGCTATCAGCTTCCCTCAGCAGTTAATGAATTTCTTTGCCAGGCACTCATAAGAAATCTGATATAGTCCAAGATAACTACTCTGCGATACAATGCATGAAATGATGACGAAGGGACCACAGTCCAAATTCTGCCTGGTATAAAAGGTGGTGACAACCAAAAGTGTGGCCTGTCCCGGGGATAAGGCTGAAAGATGAACGTTCCAAGCTCTCTGGGTCCAGCACAGAGGCAGGCCAGTGGGCTTGGCAGTGATCGCTTCCGTTTTGCATAGCTGCTAGCTTTTAGAAAGCTTGACATCCTCCTTCTACAATCAGATCTCATAAGCAGGCCCAAAGGGAAGCTGACACTTGCTGAGAGTGGTACTAATTATTATTGTTGGCATTATATCACTGTATGAAAGCCTGAAATGAGATCGGGGCCTCTCAGATACATAGAGAAGACCCCTGTCCCAAAGAGCTGACAGTCAGACTGGACAAAGGAAAGATGTCTGCCTCCATTTTATGGATGGGGGACTAAGCCACTGCTCACTTAGAGGACTTGGCCAAGGTCACAGGGAATGTTGTTGGCATATCTGGGAAGTGGACCTAAATTTCTGCCATCCTGACCAGAGTTTTAGACACCAGATCATCTTCCCTCTTTGCTATTCTAAATAAGGCAGGACTGCTATTTGCTGGGCCCAGAAAACAAGGTATGTGATGAATTGCTCCTGTCTGAGTTTGACGGGAGTCTTGTTCATTTTGATGCCTCTTGCCAGTTTCAGTCTACTAAGCTATCATGGTCTAGGCCAGTGATGACCAACAGACCCTCTGGATGTTGTATTCCATTCACTTCTATTTAATTCTGAGTCATTTGCTCCATGCCTTGATTTAAGCTCACATGAAGTGATTCCCAGGAGTTAGTTGTTAAAATTCATGCCCAATGCCTTTTTGTTTTAAACAAAAAAGAAAGGGTGTGCAAAGGGGGAGGGAGCGGGCTGTGCTGCTGCTTTCTGCAAATACATGTGCTGGTGACAGAAAAGCCATCCTTGTCCCAGTGCTCGATTTACTTCCACGCTGAGTCCTCTTTGTGCCTCAAGAGGAGAATGCACAGCTTCTGCCACTTAAATGGGCCATTTTTCTTGCAAAATATACCTTTTAAAAAGCATTTTTGGAACGAGAGTCTTGCTAAGTATAACAAGGTAAGTTATCCTGGCATCGTTTTATGCTGCTCTCCAGCTGTTCGGAAGCTGGTGTTTTTAGGGCGTGTTTTTCCCCCCTCAGTGTCCAATTTATAAAAGATGCAAAGGAAAAGATTTTAATGTGCATAAATTAGGACAAAAACACCTTCAAAAAGGGAGGGAATCCTATTGTCAGGCCTCCAGTCTCCTAGGAATAATACTGCATTTTTGCAAATTAAACATGCTGGACTTTGCTCATGTAATGGTGATGAGAGGAGAATAAAGCAGCTGTATTCTGGATATAGAGTGATGGAAATGTCCCAGTAGCCCTAGTCTGAAATTATAGTAATAATTCTTGAATTATAGCAGTCAGAAGTTAATGTATTTCTCCTCAGTATTGTCAGTGGCAAACCAAAGTCCATTAATTTCCTGCTCGGTGTTTGTTTGAGAAATCATCCCCTGTCAGCTGCTGCTGGTGAACTTGTCTTCCAGCTGCATTCCTAGACATGATCTCTGTCTCCCAGCCAGGGTCCTATCCCTGCAGGAGATAAGATACAACCAGTGTTCACTATGAGGTGTCAACGGGCTGCTTTATGACACTTGATGAGTGATAAAGGCTCTGGAAAGGTGCTGATGTGGCCACATTAGTTAATGAGGTCATAACTAAAGTTGCTGCCCCACTGATAACCTGCAAATCCAAATAATGTGAAGATATCAGTAGGGTGTTTGGAAGTCCTGTCCCCCATATTCTCTTGCTGTCAGTCAGATTCAAGCACCCAATCAAAAAACAACAAAAAATGCTTTCAGAAGGGTAATGCTCATTCTTTTCACAGTTTCCAGAGCTGGTCCAAGCAATGAGAAAGCAGTGGGGTATGGATATTTGTGCTCAGGCTCATTACAGTCCTGTCATGAGAAGCCAAGTATTTTCTTTGTATATAATAAAAGAATTGTTCTGTTGGATTTTACAGTGCACAGTTGACTTGAAAAGGCAAGACTTTAATGAGCCTAGGCATATGTGGACAACTTTATGCTGAAGAACCAATGCAATCCAGAGGGGATATTTTGGTTATTTTTCATCAAACACACAGCAGCACATTGTATCCATAGGCAATGATTGGTTTTGTTGATGACAACATTTTTGGAAGACACTTTTTTTCCTCTTCTCCAAATATAGTGGCTTTCAGCATGAATACTTTACCTGAAAATGGAATGAGTCTCCCTGCCAATCCATGTGGAAGCTAGAAAGGAATGGGCCTCAGATTTGGGGAGTCATGTTAAAGTACACAGGCCCGTGATTTTGCTCTTGCTAGGGTGGGCTGTCATAAAACTGCATAAAACTTTACGAGCAACTAACTTGCGCAGTAGCCTAATTGTACTGCACAGTAGGGCTGTGTGAAACGGCACCGTTCCATTTCGACTTGAGTTTTGAGGTTTCGACGGAACAGTGTTCCATTTCGAATTTCATTTTGATTCGAAACAGCTGTTCTGTTTTGCTTCCTTGAAATAGTGAGGCTGTTTCGATGCAGTTTCGCTAGAGCAGGCTGGAGGTGGAGAGTCAGCCCAGCTGGGCTGACTTCCCATCGCCAGTGCTATATCAGGCTGGGGATGGGAGCTGTGCTGACTCCCCGCCTCCAACCCGATCTAGCGCTGTGGAGGGGAACTGAGCCTGGGCTCAGTTCCCTTTCCTGTGCTGTCATTGGCTTCCCAGTGGCAGGAGATGGGGAGAGCTGCACTCCCGGCTGCTGCTGGGGGCGTAGCCCTGGTTCTCCCTTGTCTCTCACCACCTCGCTTCGGGCTGCTTCGAAACTTGAAACGTTTCAAAATTTTTTAAACATTTTGACTAGCCTCGTTTTGTTTCGAGGCTGTTTTGAAGCCCTTCATTTGGATTCAATTTCACTGTTTCAAGCTCAAAAATGAGTCAAAACAGTGTCGAATCAAAACAGCCGGTGAAATTTCGCACAGCCCTACTGTGCAATAGCATGCAGGACAAAACAAGAGCTAATACACTACTGCACAGGAGCATTAGGCTTCTGTACCGTTAGTGTCACTAAAAAGCCATGCACCAGTGCTACTGCACAGCAGCGCCAGTTACTGCACATTTAGTACTTGGTTATCCAAGTACTAAACTTAATGCGCAGTAACTATGGCAAAATTAATGAACGTGTAGACACACCCAGGAAGTAGTAGTGATGCAAACTACCTTGGTGCTTGAGAAGTGCCCAAAGCCACTGGCAATTTGATCTTGCTTCAGCTGGGCAGGGCTGTTGTGAAATTAAGATTTTGAAGGCGCATCAGCAAGGTAAAAAGGTGGAGACTGTAGAGTTTCTTTAGAACGCCACCAGTAGCTGCCTCCCATAGTTATGTACAAAACTTACTCCACTGCCAAGCATGTCTGTTTTCTTCCTCTTAAATTGTTTGCTGTTTCTGTTGCTCCCCTCTTTCATCTGCCTAGAGATGCTTTCTGGCCTCTTTTCACCACACAGCAATTATTCTTGTTCAGCAGTTGTCAGGGAGAATAGGGTAGGAAGAGGACTTTCTCTTCCCTTCATCCAAAAAATACCACATGGTTGTTATGGTAGGTTTGAAAATCCTATTGTCATCTTTAATAATAGTAAATGCCTGGAATTCAGTAATCTCTTAAAATGTGCTCTATTTTTTCCCCTTTTTTTCTCCTCGTAAACAAGTCAAGGCCTGGCAATGTCTTGTCGTGCCGGTAGTGAACTTTCTGTCCTTCCCTTCTTAGCAACTCAGGTCTAATTTATTTAATCAGTGTAGCAAACTTTCAAAGGGTTCCATGCCACCTCTTTTGTGTCTAAGGTTCAGATGTATTTTTAGCACTTGTTACTCAACTGGGTCTGTGCACTGAAGAAGAATTAATGATTGTTTTGGGTTTATTTTTGTTCAGACACTCAAAAAAGAGAGATTTTGCAGACTTTGAACATCTCAGGGTCTTTGTTGTTTGGAGTTTGGGTGGTGCTGGGTTTTTAATGATTATTTGATTTTTAAAGTGAATTTACCTCTGATGAAAGGTAATGGGCCTATGGAATAAAGGCCTCAATTTATCTGCACAGTAGGAACAGCACAGGGAAAAGCACCACTCACTTCTCTAGTGTGTCCCATCAGTGTGCCCCAACCCTGAACCCTTAAGACCAGTTCTAGTGGTGAAAGGAGACAAGTCTCTTTTTAAGGGTCAGAATAATAGAAGAGATAGAAAAAGAACTGACCCAAGCCCTCACCTCACATTTTAAGAGAAGGCAATAATTTATCTCCTTTAAGATTCAAAATAGTCCTTATGACTGCCACGTTGTTGAACTCCTGGCAACTCTCTTCAGTCCAGGTGCGTATATCCTGCGGTAGTACAATAAAAGAACTTCTTGTATTTTGGGTAGAGCCAAAAGGAGAAACTATTCATAACCCCATGGGGAATATTTATCTATGGTTTCCAGACCAGTTTTGGAGACTACTGTCATAAGCATATCCCTTGATACTGGAATTTATTCCCTACATTGATCCAACAAAGCCCAAGTCTGCTAAGTCTCAGGGCCACAGATGTTTGCCCACAGTTTCATGTAAAGGAGGGTCTCAAGCAGTATGTAGAGGAACAGATGCATAAGTAGGGCGGGCGAACAGGGCAACTGCCCTGGGTGCCTACTTGGGGGCAGCTGAAATAAAATGGCTGCCGCTGGCAGCTGCATGATTGTGAGACTGCATGGAAACCAGAAATCAATACTGCCCCTGTGCCCCAGGTACCCAGCTCCATCCCTACACTACTGTAGAAAAGGTTCAATGTGAGTTAACACCAATCAAAATGTCTGTTGCCATTCCACCTGAACCAATAATTAGTATAAATTACATGTTTACATATATTGTTTTTTCCCATCACAGAATATCTACCAGCTGGCCTGAATTCCTTAAATTTATGCATTATTTGAAATAACTTGATAATACTTTTGTGTGGATATCGCAAGGATTTATTGCAAACAGTTCTCTGGAAGTATTTCATACTTTATACTTACTACCCCTGCTGTGTGCTTTATACAAGTCACATGTTACTACTTCTGTTAAGTGATTGGGTGACTGCACAGGCACTTCTGGTTTGGATAGGTATGTATGTGAATGCAGTGTTCATTATCTGTGAACAAATTTGCTCTGAAATTCACTTCGTTCCAAATGAATGTTTTGGGAGAATGTTTGTGTGGCGTGAGAATGGCTAAAAGGTGTCTGTTTAAAAAATGGTTGTGTATTCAAGGTAAAAAGTTTTTACTCTTCACCCATTGTTAGTTTCAGTTTTATTTCAGACTGATGTCCAGGAGATATTTTGGTGGCACATCCTTATAAACTGTAAAATAGAAGCTAAGCAAGACTCCAGATATTGGGTTAGCTTGGATAAGAATCAGGAAAGCATTCAAACTCTTTTAGTTGCTTATGCTAATCAAATCTTTAGAGGCTCACTCATTTACAAGGGTCCATGCACTCTTCAGTCTCTTTTGCTGAGGCTGCCATAGAGAGTGCCAATTTAGTAGCGGTAGTTTATTGCTTTGCAGTACTGGAGATGATGGTTGGCTCTGAGGTCAACAGGCGGACCATAAAAAATAATAATATAGTCATAAGTCCATGTCCCCCACAATTAATGTACCATTTACTCCAGAAAATATGGAGCTTCCGCTTGTATTCTATTTTTAAATTAGACCCAAATCACATTTCTTTCCTCAGGTCTTAAAAATCACTTCTACAGTGAGCAAGTTAGTTAAACTCCCTTAGTCCTTTTCTGAGGATACTTGTGAAGCAAGGTTATACTTTCCTCTGTTTAGAAATGTCTATTACCATCATCATTGTCATCATCATTGTCATGGTTGTTGTTGTTGTTATTATATAATGCAGAAGAATGTATGTGTGTAAAAAGGTAAAAATTTGCTCCAGTTAAGACCTGGACATAGAATAGTTGTTTTACCTTCCTGTTGCTATAGACATGTGCATGAAGAAACCTTGTTTAATGATGGACAAGCTGATTCAGAGTACATACAAATCATCTGAGTAACTGTCTGAAACTCAGACTGGACCTAATCTTCATTCAACTGACTCTGAGTCTTTAAAATATATTTAAAACAGAGAAACATTCAGTCTCTCTAGTGTATCTGATGGTTGGTGCAGATTCTGCTGCACCATTCAAATCAGAAGCAACTCCACTGACTTCCTTGTGCCAGTGTAAATGAAGGCATAATTTTCCTCAACTTAACTCTTTATTCATGACCCTAACTAAAATTCTTTAAAGGATCTGTGCAGACAATACTCCTTAACTATTTACAGACAGTACGTACTTATATTGAAATTTTGTCTAGGGCATTTCTTAGGCAAACTCTGACTGTATTCAGTGGGGTTGGGGAGAATCTAAGGAATAATTATATTTTTATCATTATAATATGTTGCTTATTGGTTTAATAGGCATGTTAATAGGTTTGGGTATGAGCATAGCAGTGCCTCAGACAGCACTGCAGACTTACCTGTGTTACCTCATTTTTGGCCTACAAGGGGTCAAACATGCCTAATGATTCCAGTTTTTAACTTACATTTGTGCTTATTATTATTTTTTTATTTTGAGCTGCCTTAATGCCTTGTAACTTTCTATGCCTACCAGAATTTATAGCTTTTTTATAGCATAAGTTTGAACAGAAAGCAATAATATCAATAACTTTGAAATATGCTTGAAAGTCTAAACCAGCCTACCAAAAACTCCACAGGAAAGCTTTTTTCAAGCAGGATTTGTGCATTATTTGCATCTTATATCTCTCCGTCCTCCCTCCCCCCATATTTTTAGCTGTACAATAAAAGCCTCTTACCACTTTGCTCACCACATATGACACAGAAGTTAACCATAGACACCATGAACAGGAAGTGAAATGGATTATAATGTTTATATCAGGCATAGTGAACAGGATGTCTAAGTCCCTGTTTAAAGGTGCCTTGCTATTTTCTGTCTTGGTTTTATCCTCCCTTTTTCCAGTGTTTATTTTTTTTAATATAATTATGATAGAGCAGTCATTTTGTGTGTTAAGTGAAACCCAGAATATATAAACTCACTGCAGGTTCCTGAGTTATTGTATTGTACCAACTAGTGGATGACTGTGGATCAGCACTGGAGCTCTCCCAACACATTCCCTTTCCATTGCAGCCTTGCGTGGGCTGAGCTAAGGGAGTTGAAAGGCCAGGAAAGGATATTATCAAATGAGATGGTTGCTATCAAAAGGGTCAGTGAAGTCCTTAAAATATCATCCCCTTTGCAGAGTGGAACCACTCTAAATTTCTCTTTTTCAATGACTGCTTCCTGTTAGCAAAGTAATGTTTTAGCATGTGCCCTACTCTGGCTCCTGGTTGGATGAAGGAGAAAGTCTGCCTTTGGGCAAACAGAGAGAGAGCATTCAGGATCTTTTGTTTCTTCTTTCCCTTTCTGTAAATTCCATCTTTCAGCATTTACTGGACAAAGTATTTCCAGGTAGTATGGGGAGAGCCCGCAATCCATTCTGACCTCTCGTAGAATTTTTCAGCTGACCTGGTGATGAGTTTGTAGATCTGAAGTTGCAAGCCAATTTTTTTAAAAAATTAAGGTAGAGGAATTCACCTTCTTCCACTAGCATAATAAAGAAACTATAGAAGCCCTGTATTCTACTGTGGGAGAATTCTCCGGAAGCAGGAATTCAGTGGTACAGTTGCAGGCTGTTTTGCAAGTCCTCTTTGTCAAAAGCAAAGAAATGAGGTTAAGCATTAAGACGCAGAGGCCTGGGGAGGAGAGATCCCCTCGGAGTGACTCTCTCTGTGCTGCTCTCCCTTTTGCTGAGCTGCCCATTTCCATCTTACACTGGGGGCTACTTCATCTGCCACGGCTGTTTGGAATTGGGAGGAAGCAAGAGTCCTTACCCTGAGAATGCAGCACAAAAAAATTATGCCCTGAGGGCCTAAAGATAAACTGCTGAATTTGTATTTAGAGACTTTCATAAGAAGTCTTCTTCTTTTTAAAACGTGCTAAATTAGTCATCATCTGCCATTGGCTTCAGTTGTAGCTGCTAGGAACTCCACACTATTGAAAAGCAGCCCATTTACCTGGGTGTCTTAAAGTTGTAGTTAAGTGCCTAAGTTCAGACATACTTTAAACAAAATGCCCACCGTTCTCCTCCCAGCAGTAGGAATTCCTCCTCTGATACCCACCAGGAACATGCATCCTTTATAGCAGACCAGGTGAGTAATGTGAAACTTTTTAATAGACAACTTGGCCCCATAAAAGGTGTCGCAGCCTATTAATCTGCCTCTCTCGTATACTTGGTCTCAAGGGCCAGCAGAGTCTTACCCTTATACTTAGCATATACATGTTTTACAGCTTGCTTACATGGCACACAAGCTAAGTTTCCCACAACATGGGTATAACCATGAAGCAGTGCCTGAAATGTGAGCATAGGCTTAGAGCTGCTCCATGCTGGTACTGCCATTTCTTAACTACTGCCCTTTATGTCCCCCTAGCTTGTCTTCTGTCTGTAGGGGGTGGAACAGCTATATTTTCAGGTGAGTTGGGCCTGACAGCTGGAGCAGATGCCAGTTTTGAGCTGTATCTTTTCTGGCCATAGCTTGCATGTGTCTTGGTGGCTCAGAGCTGACATCTCTTGTGGCTCCAGGGTTCATTTCTCCATGTTGAGGGGCATGACGTAAGTGCCAGGGTCTTCAGTAGGATTAGACTGCATGAATTATCCTGGGATTTTAATCAGTTATGATGACCTAACTTTCGAAAGATTGCATTTTGCCTGAGATAGACATATCACTGATTTGATGCTCTAACAGACATGGTTCTAAATGAAGAACCAGGCTCTCTGCTTCAGACTAGGCCAGGTTTCCAAAATGTTTCCGACATCTTCATGGAGCGTGATGACATTGCACTTCAGTGGTGAGTGAGCTCATTTTGCAAAGGATTTTATATCTGATTGTATTTCACAACACTAAAGCCATAGGTCATTTATCCTGTAAGTCAGTGCCCTTGGACCCAGTGCTGCCTGATAAAATCCAAGAAAACATGTTCCTGTTTACAATGGTACCCTGGCCAATAGGGCTCCAAATGCCTAACGCAGAGAAACTGTATAAGTAGGAGACCTTATTTGGGATTCCTGTCCCACTTTGGGACTTGACCGGTTTTCACATGAGTAGTGCCTTCTGGAAGAAGCAACCCAACAGGTCTTAGCCCCTCTGTCCTGGATCAAACCCATGCAGCTGTCCTTCCAGCTGCAGAGGCTTTCATGCAAACCTTCCTAGAAGGCTCAGCTGTTCCCCAGACCTGTCCTCTCCAACCCCCGTAACCTCCTTGTCTTCTTTGAGGGCATTGGAAAGGCTGGTGAAATAAAAGAGGTCAAAGTATCAATATGTCAGAGAACCCTGACCCTCCACGTCTCCTTCAGTTCAAGTGCCATTCCTTTGTTTTCCTGTGCCTAGCTGAAATCAGAACCAGCAGCAATGAGTTGTGGAAAAGTCATAGGATTCAAACTACCTATGTCTAACAGAAGGACCCCCATTGTCAGGGCCAGGGGACTTCTGATTGTTGAACTGTTCTGCTGTCTCAAGGTCCTTCAGGACTTCTCTGTACTGCTGGGTACCAAACAAGGTGACAAAAAAAACACTGAGCCAGAAAATGGTTCCTGAGCTTATTAGAACCAACTCTGACTATATATCCACAACCTCCAGGCTCAATGATGGCTGCTTATTGGGCATGTCTATACATTCATTAACAAGCCATAATTATGGCACGTTAACAGGAACTAACTTAATGTGCCATAATTGGCACTACTGGGCATTAGCGCAGATGAACGGTTTTTATGTGATACTAATGCTCAGTATATTAATTCTACTGTGTATTAGCACATTAGCATGGTTTTTGCCAGCCACACTAATGCGCGGTAGAATTATTCTACTTCAATGTTAGTGTCACACGTACACGTGCCCATTGCGTGTAGAAACAAAGCTCTGTGCCCTGCTAAAGCTCTCACTGGTGCGAAACACAGCAACATGTCTGCTTAATAACAGACTGTTATGAATTCAGCATCAGGATGAGGACTAGGAGCTGTCTATACGTTGAGCAATTTAATTTTGCAACTCAGGTTACTACCAACCTTATCCCAGTAGGAGTAAGAAGGCGGTTCAGGTCTCAGCCCTGCTCCAGTTTAAACTAGTGTCAAGACTCCCAGTGAGGTAGCGTAGGACTACACTGGGTCCACATAGGGCAGGGAGGTTTCCTGCTCCTTAAATATGATTCTGACCCCATGTCCCACACCCAGGAGTGCATCCAAACACCTGCAATGATGGGGGACTCCCTGTGCTGGGCAGTTTATCTGGCCTGATATTACTAGCTGAAACTACTTTCACATGCTCTTGCCAGATGTCCCCTCACCTCCAAGTACTCGGCCTTATCAGTTCTACTTTTGGTTACCTCTGTCACCTCATTCGTTGTTCCCTTTTGATTTTACTTCATGTGTTAAAGATTTCACAGTTTGACGTTTAGAGCTACTCTTGCTTGTAGCGTGACTGTTGTTTCTCCAGTGTGGTCTTATAATGTTGCCTGCATGGGTTTTGGAGAGAGCCTTTATATTGAAGTCATTTTCTGACACATACCTTATTTTTTCCATTTTTTCTCTCCCTGCTAATTTTTGCTGTTGTACTGAGTGTGAGCTAAACTACATTCTTATGTACCTCGGTTCTATCATTCTATTCATTCTATATTTTTTTTGTATCTCTCTCTTCTTCCCTCCATGGGCCCAGCCTCTGTGATTAAGTCTGCAGCTCTCCTGCTGTTTTTAATAGGCCTGTAGTCCTGACCATCTGATGAGAACCAAACTGCACAGCTTGCTCCTGAATACTTTCACTGGAATCTCCTAATGCACCGTATTAATCATTACTGTCAAACCATTCAGGCCCTAAATATGTCCACCCAGTATAAAATTATACTAAACAGGGGGGAGAAGACTGGGCTCATATTAAAAACACACAGTTCTTTGACTTCTCAGTCCTTGTGGCCCAGGGTACTGCTGTCCCATCTCACAGACAATGGATTACTCAGAGTAGGCTTTAATGATTCATATTCATAAGTTTCAAAATATAAGCATAATGAGTAAAAGGAAATATAGAAAGGTGTGGCTTCCTCTTTCATTTACCAATACATATGCCTGTGGAGCAGTTTTCAAGTGTATTTAGTTCAAATGTATCTGTCTTAGTGAACTTGCTAGGTCTTGTGTGCAATATAAATCTTCTTTTGCTGCAATTAAAATGCAGTAATTGCTATATCAGTGGCTGTCACACTGAGTTATTTTATATATGGAGTTTGGGAATTTCTTTCTTCAATATATAGCTTGAATTTGATCCTGGGAAGACCAGAGCATAGCACGTTGGGAAGGCATGGGGTTACTTGACAAGTCCCAAGAAAGGTAAAGTTGTTTCTCTGCTAGCTGAATTAGAATTATACGTATGTGTGTTAAACTGTATTTGTTCCAGATATTTCAAAGCTACCAGGGAATGCAGCCCCTAATAATTAGAAGGGTTTCTTTTTCTCCTTGAAAACACTGTTTCTAATTCTCAGCAGCAAGAATGCCTTTATTCTTCGGAGCTGGTAATAAAAGTTAATCGAGTGTAAAATAAAAGTTACATAAGGTGAGTGGTAAAATTTTATTATTACTGATGTTATTTTTATTGATGACTCCATTCAGCATTATGAGCTATGGCATACCACCAACCCAGTGTGCATGTTTACCAGTCTGGGGAAAAGACTTCACTCCACAGATTCCCTTCAGCGATGCTCACCATAGAGGATGGGTTCATTATTCAGCACTAAAGCTTTCAGGTGTACCTGGCAAGTCTATAGGAGCGTGAGATGAAAATAGCCCAGATAATAATCACAGCACTCTTGGAAATAGAAATCCCCAGCAAAACCAAGGAGGTGATTCTTCTGCTCTGCTCAGCACTGGTGAGACTGCAGTTGGAGTACTGCATCCAGGTCTGGGCACCGCACTTTAACAAGGACATAGACAAGCTTGAGAGAGTCCAAAGAAGAGCCACCCATGTGATCAGTCTTACACGGCAAGCCATATGAGGAAAGGCTGAGGGATCTGGGGCTCTTCAGTCTGAAAAAGAGAAGGCTGAGAGGAGACCTGCTAGCAGCTTACCGCTACGCTAGGGGAGTACATCAAGGGCTCAGCGAGCAACTGTTCACCAGGGCACCCAAGGGGAAAACCAGGAGTAATGGCTACAAACTCCTGGAAGACTGATTCAGGCTCAACATTAGGAAAAACATCTTCATAGTCAGGGTGCCCAGACTGCGGAATGAGCTCCCTCCAGAGGTGGTACAACCACCTACCCTGGAAATCTTCAAGAGGAGACTGGGCGGTCACCTTGCTTACCCCCAGTTATCTTTCCTGCTTGGTGCAGAGGGCTGGATCCGATTATCTGCCAAGGTCCCGTCTGGCCTTACAATCTGTGAATCTATGAATAGACGGAAAAGTTACTGGAACCATCGTTTTAGGAAGGCTGTCAAACCATGCATGTTCTGAACAGGTGTTCTTGATGAGAGAAGATCACTAACAATATTTGCCACTGTCCAAATGGACTAGTGTTTTTACCTCTTTGCCTTGTTCCATCCAGGCTACATGACTAACCTGCCCAGATTTTTCCATGTAACCCCTCCATAAGGATCCCCTTGAGTGGGCTCTCAGAGCAGTAGCCAGCAGTGGTAATCAGCCTGGATTCAGAGCCTTGACCAACAAGTGAAGGGCTTTGTTTCCATTTCACATTTTCTCTTTCTCTAATCAGTAGTAGGTCTTGATCTATGATTTTCTTTTGTTGTTCTCTTTCTTACTTACAACAAATATTTATCATCAGAAAAATGCTATAGAGATTGCTGTTAAACAGTAGCTCCCTTCTGTATTCTGTTGTTAGCTGCATTGACTTGTTTATCTGGCTAATATAATATAATAATAATTAGCAACTCCAGCTTTACATTTATTTCAGTATATGTGACTGCATTGATTTTATTTCATTCAATTTTGTTTTCAATGCACAGTGAGTATTTGAGTTCGTGTGTGTGTGTATGTGTGTGTGTGTGTGTGTATATATATATAGATAGATAGATAGATAGATATCTATCTATGTCAATGTCATGGCTTTCAGAATTGACTAGTGGGTTTGCACAAATTTTTAGAAACCCAGATAAAGACCCCCCCTCCCGCAAAATGGTCATATTTTATAAACCTTTAATATTTATTTATACCTGCAAAGGTCAACATCTTAAGCAACAATGAAAATATAGCATGCATTTTTCTATTTAGCCAACTGGTAATGTTATAGCATTCCCTACCCTGGCTCACATCTGCTGTTTACCATGGTGTGGAGAAACAAGATCTTCCTAGAATTGAGATGCAGAAGGCTCGTTGTCTTGAATCTTTACAAAAATGGTTCGACATGCCAGCTGTGTGATATGTTCAAAGTCTAGACTAAGATGAGGCAATTTCAATTGGACTGCGGTGTTGAAATAAGATGGAGAGTCCAGAAGTTTGGGAGGGAATGGGGAGGAAGAAGCAAAGTGCACACAAGCAAGAGCTTCATAACTTTCCTGAAAAGGGCCCTTTTCTCTAGTTGCTTATCTCAGTGGGCCCAGCTGCAAAGATAATGAATTCAGGGTGAAAGTAGGGGAAGTGTCTTCCTCCCCTTCGTCCATCATCTCTGAGTGATATCACTGAGTGTGGGAGGAAGGAAAAGGCTATTTATACAGGCACAGTGACACCAGTTGATATCTGTGGGACTCAGGAAATTCTTGTGTGAAAAATCTGACAGGTCGACCTAGCAGTGTAGCCCATCCTCCGACTTCAGAACAACCAGAAAGACGGCCTGTTAAACCCATCCCAGGTTTCACATGGAGCTCAGTATGTGAACACTGGGGATTTTATTAGTGAGTATTCAAATAACACAGAAATAACCAAGACTGATTATCTGTACCTACCAGTCTCCTCAAACTTAATGCTTGCACATGAGGGGTGGTTGCTAAATTGGGGCACGTTACCTGCAGCGTAGTGATGTAGTACCAAAGTAAATGTAAGCTGGAGTTGCTTGGGGTATAGTTGCATTTTGCCTGTTGTCACAACTAAATTACCGTCTGAGCTTGTCTCTGGACTGGAACCTAAAATACACATACACTTTTGGGGAGCAAAATGCATGTCCCTGACATAAAGGCCACCTGCTAAATGTCACGTGTTTTCTTCACAGTAGTGGGGATACGATTTTCTTTTCTCCTATTTTCTCTCTCTTTTAATATGGAGAAAACAATGCATTTTCTTCCGGCCTCATTATTGAAAATGGTTGAACTACTTTAGAGGAAATTTTTCAATCAAATTCAACCTGAGGCAGTAACCCAGTATATAAAATATTGGTCCAAATGACTGAAGTTCTTACAGGATCACATTCAGATAGACTCTTATAAAACTGCCAGGCTCCCTTCAGAAGAGGCAGTGCTACCTGCCTTGTCCATAATATAATATTTAAACAACAATATTTTCCAGATGCTCTGTGGTGATTTCCACCTTCTTCCACATCATCTGACATTGTCTGCTCTGAGAGAGATTACCAGACTAGATCAATCTGTTCAGGTGTGGTCACTCCTGTGGGAGAGGCTCTGTGTAGCATTTCTCCTCTTATGGATGTGTTTAAATCATTTGTACATTTACCATGCCAACCATCTCACTAGCCCCTGAATGCAGGTTTGTCTTTCAGTCCAAGACCCACGCTTCACTTGTATCACTTCTCAACCCAGTTTATAGAGGTCCCTCATGGTTGCCTACTACTACGCTGCCTTCAAGAGTTCTCCACAAAGACTGTAGACATTACTCGTCCAATTCTATACTTGTTTTAACTTCACTGGAAGTACAGGCCTATCTTCTTTTCTTAAATGTAGAGTGAAGGGAGGCAATTCCCTGCAATTAGAGTGGGGCTTGGGGCTCTTTGTCATTGGGGTCAACCCTTGCACTTCCAACATGACCACTGTTGGGAGCAGCATGTAATAGATGGACAATAGCCTAAGACAAGACTGGCATCCTGGCCCTTTACAATGCATTCAAGAGGTTTAATATAAAACTCAAGGCTTTAGGACATAAACCACCTCTGACTAATGGGGTTTAGGACGACACTTCTGTAGAGGGTAAATTGTTCCATTACTGCTTCTTGCAAGTTTAGCTGCTTGTCTGTCTTGGAGGTGGGATGCCTGGTGATTGACCTCTGCCTGGATCCATTGTGACAATTTCTTTGTTTCTTTGCCTTGTCCAAGGCAACTTTCTGACTTTCTGTCCCTGAGACATTGCAAGCACAGAGCCCTTGAGAGAGAATGTGATCTATGTCCCTCCTCCCCGTCACTTATTCAGTCATCTGTCAACATCTCCTGTAGGGTGAGCAATATTCCTATAGCCAGAGTTCAGATACAACAAACCTAGCTGTATGGGGACAAGCAGTCAGCAAGACAATTTGACCTAACAAAGGGAAATTGTGTCTAATTTTTACCTTGTTTCTTTTCTCAATGTGTTCACTTCAGTATACGAGATAATTCAAGCCAAGAGAGGGAGGGTGAGTTCGCACATAATTTAAACCATTTTGAAAGAAATGGACTCTTGGTGGCCTAAATAGAATAGAAATTGTTAATAGTTGAAAAATGGCCAAATGCTCCCTTCTGAAAAGTCACTGTGAAACAATTATAACTACTAATGCTAATATTGTCAGCTTAGGCATTCTTTTAGCTAGGCTGACTTTTAAAAAATCCATTTGCAAAATATAGTCTTTAAAAAATAAAGAAGAACCATTTTCTAAGATCAAAAGTCCCCTGACACAAATTAACACATGCCAAGGCTGAACATTTCCATGATTTTTCACATATACCGGATTGATTTAATTTTACCTGCTTAAAATGAGCCTGGGTATCTTCTCCAAGTATGCCTTTTTCCCTCGGCACTTTATTAATCCTGTCTTGCTTTCCTTAGAGAACACTATATGTACATTGGAGGGCTTTTGTTCCTTATGTATCTGCTTTAGTGGAACATGTTTCCATAACTGTATTATTAGTTTTGTCCAGCCTACAGTAAAAAGTGATACTGTAGCTGGCATCCCAGTGTTAGGTCATATTAAAACCATCTGTAACAAATCTTTATTTGCAGTTACTTTGGAGTTCAAATTTCAGCCTCTACTCCACCTGTCATCAGTGTTTATCCTCATAAACTTTCGCAGCTTCTTTTATTCTGATTTTTTTTCCTTGGGACCTTTTTCAGGATTGTTGGCAATCTCACTCTTACTTTTTTCTAGCAAAATTTCTTTCTGTTTGATTTAGCAAAGGCTCAGTTTTAATGTTATCTACAGTATCTGCAAAGGAATGAAAGGTCGTTTTTGATGTGCTCTCTAAGGAAAACTAGTACCACTGGTAAAAATGATTTCTGTATGGACTTTGGCATGGAATAATGGACTAAAATCTTTAATATTTAATGTGCTTCTCTGCAAGGCAGTACAGTACAAGCATGCTTTTGTTTTGACTCTGGTAAATAATTCTGTTCACACTCGTGAATAACAATTTAGAGAGAATACTGACAAATTATGAAGATCTATTTGGCAGACATTATTTAGCAGTATAGCCAATTGTCTTTGAGTATTGCCAAACAAATCCAACAGGTAGGTCTAATTAAAAGCAGTAATAATTAAGTAGGCAGCAAATATTTTAGAGTACAATTGCATTAGAATATACCAGGAAAAGCATCTTACCCATTTGAACATTTGAATAATTCAAATAATTATTTTATCTACTGTCATCCAGGGTAGAGTGTTATAATTGTAGCCATACGTGAACCTGTTTTTGTACTTATAGAAGCCTTATATTAATCAGTTGCTTCACTAAGATGCCTTTGTTTTGTGCCTCAAAATGAATATTTTTTGGTTTAGTTCTTCATCAAATATTTCTAGTAGTAGAGAGAGAAAAGCTTTGGTATTTTTGAAGAGAAATTCTCCTGCTCCTTTGTTTTGAATTTCCCCCCTTTTGATGAACCCGGGGGAAAGTCTCATTAGAACAAGCAGGAATTTTTGATTGAACACCCTCTTCTGTATGGCTCAGAGGAATCCCCTTGCTATCTATGTCAGATGTTTGCAATTCTACATGTCTCAGGGTTTTTTAAGCCTTCCCCAGAGGCATTGGGTGTTGACTGCAGCCAAGGTTGGGGGTTTTAACTGGGGGGGTGCTAGTGCTCCTGCTGGGAATTAAACCCAAGGGTTCCTGGCTAGGGGGTCTTGCCCCTCTGCTCAGGATCAGACTGATCAACATATTTGGGGTAAGGAAGTAATTTTACCCCAGGGTCAGATTGGTATACGGGGAGTTTGCCTTCCTCTGTAACAGGGGCCATGGTCCTTTTCCTGGGATCTCTTGATCATGTATGAACAACTTTTACAGCTGCAAGACATTGGCAGCCATGGTTCCCCTGCAGTATGTGCAGCAGGTTTGGGTGTTACATCTTGTGTTGTGTCAGGATTGACTATGTAGTTCTGCTAAGAGGTTAGACAGTGGATTGGTATAGGATGGCTTGGCTACGGATGCTCCTGCTTCATGCAGGGGGTTGGTCTAAATGGGGTGGGAGGGTGCAAATTGCAGAATCATAGAGAAGTAGAACTGGAAGAAACCTGAGGCAGCACCTTGATGCCTTGAGGTTCCTTCCCGCCCTATTTTTCTGTGATTCTGTGCAATCAAGGTGGTAGATTTCAAAGCTGTTTATCTGTATGAAGGTACACAGCAGCTACCCAGCCCTGTAATCTATGAGTGCTTTCTGTAGTAATGGAGAAGTCCGTCATGGACTACATGGAGACTCTAAAACTTTGCTCTTAATTTGATAAAAATTCAGCTTCAAGTAGGGCCGTTGTTTCTGATGTGTCCTCATTCTATTAATTCTCTTCTTTTTCATCCCTCCTACATGTCTTTTTCACTCTCCCCCTCCCCACCCTTTTTTTTGGTTTGAATTGGCAAGGGGTTGTTGGGCAGAAGGGGCTGCCCATGTTGATCTTATAGTGAAAATGCATTTTTGAAACAGAAGGTTTTTAGCATTTACTACAGGTGATCTGATTCTGGATTCACTCCATCTCCTCTGGGGATGTGTTCCACAGCCTGCTTTCCTAGCATGAGAACTGGAGTGCTCAATCCTGGGCTTTGTGATTGCTATTGCCCCAGAGCAGCATAGCTTTTTGGTGAATCAAAGACAGAAACTCGGTCTGAATGCAGCAATCATGAACTGCATTGAGAAACCGGAGCAAAGCCTTAACCTAGCATTGGCAGGTGACTTGCAAGCCAGTAAAGGTACATCTATCCAGTGCAAGGTGGCAGTATCCTGAGCTACCCAGTCATAGCTCTGCATGCGGACCAAGAGTGGTATAGCCAGAGTCTCTTCTTTGCCCTTGAAATTTCATTCAGGTTTAGCTTAGTTATACACTGTTAAATATTTATATTTCCTTTGTTTTACATGCATTCCCTAGGAAAAATGTTGTCAGCCTTCCAAAATAATAACAGAACAGAAACGTTTTAAAGAGCCAGACTCATGCTACCACCAAACCAGCAGCAGCACATTATTACAACGCCATTTTTCTCCCCAGGATACCAGTCTAATTCAGTACATGATTTGAATAGATATATGGCAGTTTTAAGGGTGAATGGGTAGTTATGCATCTGGCATTGCCTAATCCTGGAGTATTTAACTTTCTAAATAACTATCTTTGACTGGGGTTTTTAATGTAATTTGTCATAATGTAGGTTTTCTTGCTTGAACAAAACATGTTGGACTTTCCCGTCTGATTCCTAGTAGTCAGTATGTTCCATCATAACTAGGGGTGAGCTAAAGCTTAATCCCTGCTCTGAGAACCTCTAAACTTCACAATCCCCTAATCCCAATTAAATTTCTGTGGGTAAAGATGCAATTTTTGCAGTCTGTCTCCTTAATGGGTTCAACCAAAACCCAGAATGTCATTGAACTTGGGAGTTTAGGATCAGAACTTTGCATTTCAGACCCATCTCTAACCATGGCAGGGCACACTAATTGGTAACATTTGAACAAGGGATATAGCAGTCATTTGGCATGTGCGCACAGTCACCTGGCCAAACATGCAACTCCAGGTGCATCTTCTCCAGCCAAAACATCCTTTCCATTACACATACCAGGAATAGCTACAGCTGGAGGGAGAAATCTGACAGAGGGTTAATAAAAAGCTTGAGGAGGATCCACAAGAATGTGCCCAAAGAAATATACCTAAACTATTATGATGAGTTCCATGCAAAGCCTACAAAATATGTTAATCTATACCTATATTTTCGTTAAGGGCTTATTCCATGGATGGGCAATTATTTTGGGCAGAGGCCTGCTTACTGAGTTTTGGCAAGCCATTGATGGCCTCATGACAGGCAGCCAGGGGCAGATAAATATTAATTTTCTAAATTTTTTAGGGGCCCAATGGGCCAGATAGGATGGCCTGGCAGGCCACATCCAGCCTGCAGGCCGCATTTTGCCCACCCCTGGCTTATTCAGTGTGTTTGCAGATGTGGGGGCCAATGTACTGGGCTAAATACAGGCGGTCAAAAAGCCCAAGGATGAATCAATTCAGTCTTTGCAGGTAAGTTTAAACTGCAGATTAAACTGAGAAACAGCTGGAGACACATTCACTTTTGATTCAGAAAATGCAGGCATATGCCTGCAGTGGCTCAGGCCAGAAGCCAGGGAATGCTAGAGCATGGCTCTTTGGTACATAGCCAGCATGGGCTGTGTGTTTGCCTCCTCTTCCTCCTGCCCCCAAGATTTCTAGGATTTTCAGTCCAGAATTACAGCAGCAGGGCTCTTCAGGGTTGCTAATCATGTCCTCTTCCTGCTTCCAGGTGCCTCTGGGTTTTGTAGTCCATAGTAACAGCCAGCAGTAAGTCTTTAGAAGGGCAAGGCAGCTCTGTGCTTAGGGGAAGGGAAGTTTTTAATCCCACTCCCTGACCCCAGATCCCAGCTGTGGGGGGCAGTCCCTGCTTCCCCTCCTCCAACCCTTCTCTGCTGGAGCAGACAGCACAGCCCAGCTCAGCCCAGGGCTGGAAAGTATTCTGGGATGCTGGTACAATTGCCAACTCTGACTGAAGCTATTCTGGGAGATTTTTTTTCCCAACATGACATAATTTCATTAATTGTACTGTTCAACCCATTCACAATATCAAACTCCCAGATTGCTGTCAATAGTCACCAGGAGGTTGATACTGATTCCAGTAGACTCCCAGCCAGTCTGGGAGGGTTGGCAACCCTAGATGCTGGGGAACTATGATTTAACGTGAACAAGGTAGGGGTCTGGGACAGAAGTTTCATAAACTAGTTTGTCCCAAATCAGTTAAGTCTCATACTATGTTCAACCATGTTTATCTTAAACCCATTTCAGTCATTTTAAAACTGGTTTATGTGCACTGAACTTCTGTTCTGTTACAGGTTTAAATCAGTTTTTGATGACTTAAACCGGTTTATATGTAACTTCTCTTCCTAGCCCTGGTGTTCAGGTTTTGTGCTGTGCCCTTGAGTTTGCTAGCAGAAATTTAAATGGTTACGTTGAAGTCTTGCATTTTTCAAAGTGGAACACACCTCATAATTAATAAAGTGATGGTGAGCCTGTTGATGCTGTCCCATTGCTGTTTCCTGGTTCCAAGAACAGACCATACATACTCTTTAGTTTTTTCTAGCAGATTTAGTGACTTTAATATTACAGTAGTAGCCATAATACAGTAGTATATTAACAGGCACAAAAAGGCTTTCTGTAGTGGAATATTGTTGCAGGAGACATATGCCACAGATCAGGCTGTACAGTTTTGCTCTGTACCAAGCTGCAGGTCCTATAAGCCTGCAATTTAAATCCATTCCTCTAAAACACTGAATTTTTCTTTTTACCCAATTACGTCTTCACCTATTACCATATCAGTACTTACATTGACCTGAAAGCTTTTCTTTTCAGTTGGTTTTATTGGATTAATATATCTTAATTTTAGTTGGATTAATTAATTGGTTAGTGTAGGGCTGTGATTAACATGTAGAAGGTTAAAGAAAGTAGAACACTTGGAAAGCAGTGAGCAAATGTCATTGCTGTTGTTGTTGCCTTCATTTAATTTACTTTGCACCAAAGGAGATGGTTAATGGCTGCCTTGAAAATATCTTGGACCTACATTTTCAAACATGCATAGTGGAGTTGGATGCTTAATTGACACTTGAAGGGTCCTGATTTACAGGGAGTAGGTAGTTAGCACTTCCTCTACTGTCCAGCTGACTCATTTGCTTGAGTCATGCAGGTTACCATATACCTTATCAGATTTGTTCTGTTCTGTTTAAGTGCTGTAACCAAGCTATCATTCAGCTAGCATTGTTAAGTAACTTGCAAGCTTTGTTCACCAGTGGGGATACCACTGGGTAGTGGATTTTCATAGATGAGGCTCATAGTCTGTAGGAAAAAAGTTTTTAAAAGTATTTTCTAAAGCTCACCACCACTTTTTTGCTAACCTATTTGATGTTCCAGATCAGGGGGCTCAACCTCCAGCCTGCAGACCAAACCTAGCATTTGGCATATGGCCTACAAGGAACCCCATGGGTTGGGAAATTCAGTGGCAGGGAAATGATGGAAGCTCCACATGGATGGATCCGGCCCCTCCAAGGCCATTCCTGGCTAGGATGAGGCCCGCCCTGCACCTATCCAGATTAGGCTGAGCTGCTCCCTCCCGCACACTGCATGGCTGGATTAGGGTAGGGTTTGTGCATCCCCTCCCCTCCCCCCCACAGCTGGATTGGGCCCCCACCATGCAGGCCCCATGTGCCAGATCGAGCCCAGCAACTGGATCCGGCCTGCAGATGGACCTGTCACTGCCCATCCAGCCCACAGAGTGAAAGGTTGGGCACCACTGTTCTAAGTAGAACCATTTTTCAAATGGTTAATTCTTCTAGTAGTAATTAATCATGGCAGATTACCATTAACAAAACAAGATGTTTGTATGTAAGAAATCAGCCCTTCTACTGTACTGGAAGAATCATAGTTTCAATAATTCTCCATAAAATGTTTTTGACTGTGATATCTGCTGTTGTTCTTTCAAGTAGTAGCTGGGGAATAGTTAATAAACACATGTTTTCCCTCAGTGTTTCCAGGGCTCCCCAGTGTAGTAAACCCAGTAACTTGCATTCCTGCATCAAACGGTGGTACAGTGCTGAAGGAAATGGGACACTCTTGCAAGTATTGTTTCTACCATTTTCTCAATAACACTGTGAATACATTCTGAATCAGGCACTTGAATTAACAAGGTGCGTCAAACAAGTCCATACCAAGTGAATGGTGCCAGCTAAAATTGAAAAGCCAGTATCCCACACAAGGATGTAAATGGGGCTTATCATCGTCATTATTATGATTGTCTTCGTTATTGCTGCTCCTGTTGTTGTTATTCTGTGATGACTGCGTAATCAGAACTCTATAACCATTATCTTGTGAATCTCTTACCTTCACCACGTCTGTTCTTCACATCTGTCTATAGTCTCTACTTATGTGCAGACTGTAAGATCTTCATTGAAACAGGATTTTTCTTTTTATTACATATGTCTAAAAGCTCAGCACAAGTGTGTCCTGATCCTTGACTGGGGCCTAGAGACATTGCTGTAGTATACTGCTATAGTTATTAAAAATATTTTTTAATTGGTGACTAATCACTCAAGTTTGTATGGGTTTTAAAATACAGGGAGCCTCTTCCCTAAAAAAGTGGCAGGCTAATGGCCTTTTATAGTGCAATCTAACATATGTCACTAACTTTACATGTTTACAGGGTCTGGTCAATACCAATGCCCTTGGCCTTCCAAATTCATAGAGTTAGAGTCCTCCTCCTCATCTCTTATTCTGCAAGGCATCTAGCACTGTCCAGCAACTTTTCAAGTTGTGTGGAAGGTTTAATTTAGAAGGACTTGATCTCATTGTTCATACAAGGGATACTCCATCCTGACATAGGTCTTAAAGTGTTTGAGTTTTTTATGCTGTGTCCAAGTATCTCGCCCTTTTCTCAGTACTGTTTGATGCCTCTCTCCACTATTTTCCCTGTCATTCACTCATACGCCTAAGTGTCTGAAGTGCCTGAGTTCAACTGACCCTGGATCTCATACGGTCCAAGTACAGGTAGTCAAAAAGCCAAAGAATTAATCAATTCAGTCTTTGCAGGGTAGTCTAAGCTGCATACATTTAACTGCTAAGCAAGTGAACAGACATCCACTTCTGATTCCAGAAATGCATCTACATGCCTGCAGTGGCCCAGGCCAGAAGCTAGGGGGTGCCAAAGCACACCTCCCTGCTCAACTGGAGCAGACAGCTTGGGCCAAGGCTAGCCCACCCACCCTGAGAGTGGGGGGGGGTGCAGGGGAGGTGCCAAGCATTCTGGGATGTTGGGGGACTGTAAATTAACTTCAGTCTGCAGGGGATCTGGGACAGAAGTTCAATAAACTGATTTAACCTAAATCAGTTAAGTCTGATACTCCATTCATCTAGGTTTATCTTAAACCAGTTTTAGCTGTTTTGAAAGCAGTTTATGTGCACTGAACTTCTGCTATGTTATAGATTTGAACTGGTTTCCAGTCACTTATACTGGTTTACATGCAGGGGCAACATGTAGGGGGTGCACGTGCACCCCCAAGTGTGGCAGTGCACCCTCCGCAAGCACCGCCAGCGGCATCTGTGAGCGGTCCATGATCATCCCTGGTCGCTGCTGCCGGCAGCACCTGTGGGTGATTGCCAACCCCTGGTTGGTGCTCGCCCCCCCCCGCTGCTGCCAGTGCTGGCAGTGTCTACAAGAGCTCTGTACTTACCACCATAGGGTTTCTGCCGCTGCCAGCGCAGCCATGCCCCCACAGCCACCGGGGGCACGCGCCGTTCATGTTTGCATGTAATTTCTGTTCCTAGCCCTTGATGGCTGGCACTGCCAGCACTTTCTCCTCAGGCCAGCCAGAAAGAAGCATGTTCCCTTTTGAGACATGCTGCTTAATACCAGTTGAATGGACTTGGAGAAGAAATTGTTAATCACTGGGTAAACAGTACGTAGCTGAACTCAGCAGTGTATGCAGAGCTGCTTGTACAGATAAGGGGCTTCCAGTAAACTTGACATCAGTGCTGTGGAGTTACAAAAAGTGGGCTGGACAGATTCAAAGAAGTATTCAGGATAAACAGCACTGTGGTATGAGAATGGGAACACTGTCCACCACTTATATCATTATCCCTCACACTGATGTGCGTAGTATGAAAATACCCACTGGCGTATAAGCTACATGAATGACAAAACAACAAGCAATTTATGGAAACTGTTTTAGATCAAATATGACTTTACATAAAACATGGCCCTTTTTCAGAGGTGTTTAATTGTTTAACTTGTTTTAAAAAAAAGCAACAGTATTTTAGTGCATATCTGCCTTTCCTAGTGCCAGCCCGGAAAAGGAAGAAAAAAATGTGGTCCCTGAAGAGACGGAGCTCTCTCCGCCTGCAAGCAGAGATCTCCCACTTGATTTTCAAATGAAATGCACATAAGCATCCCGGCTTTGGATCCCAAGTTCCAGCATCTCTCCTATCTCAGCTCCCTCCATGTTGACCTTTGTCCTTCTGGATATTTTTTTTAATCATTGCTGTTGTCTTTATCCCAACTGCTGTTGGGATTTTTTAATGATTCTGCTGGGGCTCTCAGCTGCAGTCATAAAATAGACAGAAAACAAGCCTCATCTTTATAACACAGAAGAGTGAACCGTGGAAGTTTTTAATCTCTTTGACCTTATGGTGGGGGGAGAGGGAGGTGAAGAAATTGTGACAAACAGCAGCTCTTTAATGCTAGGTTTGTTAGTGCTTTGAGTGCCCTAAGGGTTAATGTAACAGTTTTAAGTCCTTCAATCACACCCACCCCCACCTAGTGAACACTTCCAAATAATCCCTTTATAATAGACCCTTTTCCACAGATTGTATCTAACCCCTGCATTAATGGGGCCCATTGGTGTCAAGCATTTCAACAAATATGGGCCAGCCGGCTGTCCCTCTCTCTAGCCATATACGTTAATGATCTTTTGCCCCTCTGACTTTGCTCCCCTGCTGCAAGGACAAAATTAAACTACTGCGGATGGCAAAATAGTTATTTGCTGCCCAGGCAATTACATACTTCCAAAACTCTCCAGCGCGGAAGGCCAGATGGACTTTATAGAAACCAGACCCGGGCCACAGTTTTAATTATCATAGTCCTGTCAGAAATGAGTGAAATTCTGAATGACCGCATGAAACGAACCAAAAGCCTTACACATGGATTTTTTCCTCAATAAAATTTTATGGGTTCTTAAAGAAACAGCATTCATATATTTTACGAGGCCTAATCATTTACTAATGCCTATATTGGTGCACCTGTGGCACTCAGCCCCATGGAAATTATAGCGCCAGTCTCAACTATGTTCTCTTGCATGTTATTACAAACCCCTTGTCAAAAATACAGCACATGTTCCAGGGATAAGTTGGGCTCATTTTAGTTAGCTAGCAATCATTCTAATAAGGCAAAGGAACAGAGATTTATGGGCATGTATCTACTGAACATTGTGTTTCACTCTTACATGAATAAGACCAGTATTTATAAAAGTTCCTCCAGAACACAAGTATTTACAAGTTTTGCCATAGTGAAATGGCTTGAAGATACTGCATATGTGTACCACAGAGAGTCCAATATCAGAATATTCAATGAATATTTTTTCCAGAAAATCCTGGGAATAAGCCCTGAATAATTACTTTATAAGTAGTATACAGTCCCAGAGATGGTCAAATGGTACAAAAATTATGCGTCTAATATATTATTCATCTGCTAGTAATAGTGATGCAGCGCTACTGTGTGTTCCCAGAATTATGTTCTCAAACAGTTCCACCACAAACATGTTCAATGTCTATCTAACCTCTCTCTTTTTTTCTTTTAATGCCTTTTTATATCTGCCTGCCTCTCCACAGAAGTGGTCAGATTCACGATAAGGTGTCCCCTCCACAAGAATTTTAGGTTGTAAAGCATACCTACAATTCTAGAGTGTGTCCTGGGCATTTGCTTAAGCATCTAAAACCTTGAGAACCAAAGGTATGGTTGAAGGGAGATACGCTTAGTTATGTATAACCGTCTGGCTGGGGCAGAAATCTGGGTTTAATTGCCTTTGTCTTGGTGTTCTATTATTTGCAGCTCTAATCCCTATTTATTGCAAGGAGTATGCAATACATAAACCAAAGCCATCCAGTGCTTTTCGAACCACCAGATAATCATTCTAACTTTGGTTAAAGATCTGGTTTAGTTAGCTCTTGTTTTATTCAAAGCAGTCAGCCCAACCCTTTTTTTTTTCCACCTCAAGATGTTTAATGTTACTCTACAGAAGAATCTTAATGCTAACTAAACTTCTGATGTTCGTGGCAAACATGCTGAATGAAAAAAAAAGTGTGGTTTGTTTACATTATGGGTAGATGAGGCTTGCTGACTGCGTTGTGATTGATCTAACCTAAGGAAAAAACAGTACAGTATTTTGTACAATTTGGCTGCAGTCTGTGAATGTCAGCAGTAGGTCACCAGTGTCAAGAACCTTGTATTTCAGCTTTGAAACAGAAGTCATAAATATAAAGTAAGTGGTTTATGTCATTTCTTCTTATGCGTCTTTCAGATCCACAGTAGACTTGGTGATTAATGGTGATTATCATTATCAGGAATCATAGGCCATTTTTTGAGGGCAGTGGGGAAAAGACTTGTGCAGTTGTGAATACTACAATCCCTTTGACGTATCTGCAAGTTACTAAGAGGAAAGGCAGGCCAGGCCCGGCTTACAGCGGAAGGAGGTGGCACTAAGGAATGGATCTTGTCTGGTTGTTAAAGTCAAATTCACTAATGAGGTCCATTTCAACGGCGTGCTGACAGGCACAGAACATACTGGCTGTGTTAGCTTCAGTGCTGCTGGAATGAAGTCAGCTTTTTCTCCCTATGCTTTCTCATTACTTCATGCATTTGGCAGCTGCTAACAGGCTGGACAAGCTTAGCCAAAATAAAAACTGATGTAGAAACATGGAAAGGGCTATTTAGTATTTCCAAACATTCTTGTTGGGGAGATGGCAGGAGTGGGAGGAGAGATTGCTTTTTATATGCATTCTCTCTTCTTTGAGTTATCAGACATGAGTGATTTTTGGCAGGGGAGTCTCCCCCCGCACATGCTCGGTGCATTCAGTCTAGCTCCAGCTCTGTCTCTCCGACAGGACTGAGTGGTCTGAGCATGTTTCCTTAACTTGTTGCTCTTTACTGCTCTGTAGTGTGGTTTTAAAGATACAAAGTGTCCCTTTATTGGGTATATCAATTCAAAAAGGGGCTAGTAGTAAACTGAGAATATTTGGATAAACTTGTCGGCCCTTAGGACTAGAAAAGGACTTTTGTTCATAAGGAGAAAAAAGCCATTACATTACCATAGGATCACTGGATCCAGTCCAGTAATAACTGAGCTTGGAGTAGAAAAATGATTGGGGGTGTCTAATGAAGGATCTTTAACTTCAGGTCAAATGTTTACTTTATTTATTTATTAGAACGTGAGAGCAACATCCTATTGCATAAACTTGTTTGGCGGCAAAGTTCCTCGTAGGAACACTGTCCATCAACAAAGAAAACTTTGTGTAAAAAAACGAGTGAGAAAAAGAAGAAGTGCTGCAAGTGGGGAATGGGCAATCCAGAGGTAAGGAAATGGGTCCTCAATACACCATCCCTTCTACCATCTCCCAGGACTCCCAAGGTTTTCTGTATTGTGTTTGTTCTCTGGCTACTTAATTTTAAACAAAAGGGGGTTCTGTATAAATGGGAAATCTTTGAGGTTAATGGTGTAGACTAGAGTATAAACCACCATGAAACCAAAGAGAGAGACTTGGGGTCACACACGCCAGCTGCAAGCAAATATGATAAGTGGAATACAATGGCTTTGTACGTTCTTTAAGTGAATGTAGATGATAATGATGGGTGCAAAGGGCTGCTAGAATTCTTTCAACCTCCTAAGGACTTTATAAATATTTACTTGCTTAATAGTTTATAGCCGGATTCTCCTGCCTGCTGCTGGGAACAGCAGAGGAGACAAACGGGGCAGCATTTCCTTCACTTATTACTTCCTTCCCTGATCCCATAGACAGTTCACCTCAATGGCCCATGGCCCATTGGGATAGGATAGGGAATGGCTGCACTCAGTAGTATTGTCTCTGCTCATCGTCCTAGAGATACTGCTGCAAAATTAATTTTGAGTCTGACAGTCATGTCCCCCTTAACTGGCTGAAGGAGCGCACTCTGTAAGGGGCAATGGTACAGTGGCTGGTTGGGACATATGTGGTGCTGTCCTGTCTCTGGGTTCATCTACACGAGGCACTGACTGCACGGTATCTGAATAATACTGTGCAGTATCCCATCACAACATGAACAGTGCTAATATGCTACTGCACCGTATTTTTAGGCTAGTGCACAATAGTGTCACTTATAGATTCATAGATTCATAGATGCTAGGGTCGGAAGGGACCTCAATGGATCATCGAGTCCGACCCCCTGCATAAGCAGGAAAGTACATTACCCCAGCTAGATACACATCCAACCTTCTCTTGAATACCCCCAGGGTAGGGGAGAGCACCACCTCCCTTGGGAGCCCGTTCCAGACCTTGGCCACTC
>NW_017728926.1:4832986-4850721 GCF_001723895.1 Crocodylus porosus | reverse complement strand
ATACGACATCCACCCCTCCTCCTGCGTCGAGGCGTTTTGTGACCTGGTCATAAAAAGAGACTAGATTGGTCAGGCACGATCTACCTGCCACGAACTTAAAAGGCATTCACTAGCACTATGGCCTAGTAACTCCAGTTACTCTGCATTTATTTAGTACTTGATTCTCCAAGTACTAAAAAAATGTGCAGTAACCACTGCACAGTAGTGTTTCTTGTAGACGCACCCACTGAGTTTCCTGTGCTGAGCCAATTTCAGTATTTATAACATCTATGGCATTAGCACAGCCCACTTTCTTTCTGCTCCAAAGAGAGGAAAAGATAGGGAATTTGGATATTGCCATTCCTATCTTTTACATCAGTGATAAAGCATCCAGGATGAGACATTAGAGAAAAAGACCAAGAGACAGGACTGGATGGCCAGCGTGGTTTCAATACAGAGAGGCAGGTTTGTAAATCATATGAGTAATGATGGGTAGCTCAGGTTGTTGGAGATCCCACAGAGAGGGTGTGACCAAGTGCTTCCTAAGTCTAGGAGTGCACACAAGTTTTTTATGATATAATTCAGTGTAAAATGTAAAAAGGCAAATATCCTGCAAGTTTCCCTTAGGATTTATTTGTATCTAATCACTTGTGAAAGTTTTACTGATTTTATGTAACGGATTTGCTATCCACCCATAAACTAGGTTTCCTTGCTTTAATTAAACAAGTTTTATCCATGAGGTTTTATTCACATACTAACAGCATCAATATAAACATATCTCCACCAGAGTAATTAATAAAGGCAGGCAGCTGAAGGCAGAAAAGCATGTGTGTCATATCATCCTTGTGGATTCTGCTATTGTATAGCCCTTTCAAAAAAAAGCCAAGAAATGTCCCAATTAAAATGGTATGTGGCTCATGTATACCCATATTTAATTTGGGATAATTGACTTTGTTATGTTCATCCTTAGAGAGTTCCTGAAGCTTCCAGATACATACAAGAATCATTTATAACATGGAAATGCTATAGGATTAAAATTTTAAATGCTGTAGGATTAGGTTTTAATAAAGTCTTTCAACAACATTTCAGGATTCGAATAGATGCTTGAACTTAGAATGTAGGTGCTTTCAATTTAGGTAATATTGACAGCAATATATATTTTTAAAATGTCTCAGTTCATTTAAATTATTTAGCATGCTGAAGAATTGCTAAAGGGAAAAAGTAATATAATTCCCCCTATTAACCATTCAAATCTCAAAGGAGGATGTAGCAATGTTTAAAGGCAGCTGCTCTTCAGTTATACTATCTAATACCAAAAAAGCATCAAAGTCAGATTGCAAGGAGCTGACTGCTTGGGGGTTCTCCAACTTCACAGGAGTCAGTGATATTCTAGGTGAGGCTTCCAAGGGCCTGAAAAATTCCTTGTATTATTTCAAAGCTGGAAGAGAGTGCAAAGCTGAAAGGATTGGTATAGACTGTTAAATCGTATGACAATTAAATCTTCATCCCTTCCCTTTCATTATTTAAGCATGCCCGTGCCCTTTCTTCTGGACCTCTTGCCTTGTCTTGTCTTGTTCATAGATTACAGGGGATTACAGGGAATCTCTACTTTGAGATTACAAATATGTTGGGGTAAGGAACATGTCTTATATTAGGGGCTCAGTTACCACAGTAATGGTCGTACATCACTGGAAAGCACATTAAGCAATTTGGTACTTGGATGTTATTTTAAATAGCGAACACATCCTGTAAGGTAGACAAATTGCTGGTAAAAGTGCACCTCTGTTTGACAAGTGGGAGCCACAGGAGGCTTAGGTAGTGGGCTGTTGAGTCTTTGGCAGAGTCAGGGGGTACTGCCCAAGATTCCTGACCTGCGTCTTTTGTTTTAGCCGTTAGCATGTACGTCCCGCCTTGTGAAGGGGTGGATTTGGAATGAAAATGTGTGCGCTAACTTTAGCTCCATCTCCTGGGTGGATGTGCGGCTCTGCAACAGTTTAGCATACTGCTTTGCAAAGCCAGTAGCTATTGTTTTTCTCTTCTGATTAATTCTTGGCATCAAATCAGCAAAGTTTAGAAACAGAGGTAGCATTCCCCATTGGATTAGAACAATTTTAAGGTAGATCAAAATGTTGGCCTCAGTCACCAGACAGTGTGTTGTGAAGACTGAGAAATATGCTTGCAGAAGAAAGAAACTCTTTCCCAAGACTGTCAGATTCCCCAAGTTGGACTTGTCTAGGTGTTGGAAGGAATATGGCATGTCTGATATTATGTACTGTTTGGAGACCCTCCTGTCAGAATACCAGATGTGCTGCAATGCCTCAGCAAAATAAGCCAGAGTGAAGGTACCGCTACACCTTTAATTTAACCCTTCATTCTAAGCGCCGAGTGAAGCTCTTACCTTAAAGCTGTTCCCCTAAACCGCATTTTGACACTGAGATAAAATTCCCATGCTAGTTCTTGAGAGAGATGTTTCAAAATAGCTGTTTCTCAAAGTATCCAAAAAGCAATCCCATCCCCATTCCCCACCCCCTTCAAAACCAATCCCTTGAGTCTATAATTTCATAAGTAGGGAAGCTGACTTGAGCTAAAGTTCATCCTGAAGGCACTGGAGACCAGGCATGCAACTTGTTCTTATGCTTCTTTATGACTAAAAATGCACTTCTTGATAGCTCACAAGATACTTGCTTAGTTTCAGCTGATCAAATCAAAATCAAATCAAGCCACCAAGCTTTAGAATGAAGCAGAATTGATCCTTCATTACTTGAAAAGAGGAATAAATATGGATTAAGATTTGAGAAGACTTAAGAGGACTGCCTAAAAAGTAAGAGCAGCTCTCTGCACATTGCTTGTCTGCCTGGTCAGTAAGAAAATACATGAAGGCTATGTAAGGAAGCTAATTGTTTTAACATGGTAGACAAGAGTATCAGCACTCTAAGCTCACCAAAGCAGGAAAGGACTCTGTTACTTCTTTGTGCCGTGGCTGCTACAAAGAGTCCTTTTATTCTTTATCAGGGTTCTCAGGCACTAAGATAATGATATAATAATAATAATAAGGATTCGTAATAGGGTGAAACTGGGCAGAGGATTATTTGGGATGAGTTTGATCATAACATTTTCTTGTCTCCCTATGGATGTGGTGGAAACCTCATGGCCAGAGTCATTTAAAAATAGACTGGAAAAATCACTGAAGAATATGCTGTAAGGATAATCCTCTTCTGGCAGAGATGGACCAAATGACCTAACCTCTCTAACTATTATGATTCTATAGCAACACTCAGAGAAGTTGAGAACTGGAAACGCAGACAATATAGGGATGCAATGGTATCTCAGAAAGGCCCAGTAAAGTTAGAGATGTATGGGTGCACAAATACCTCTAGAACAATGTTTTTCAACCTGTGGTTCATGAACGCCTGAGTGTCTGCTGATTAAGGGGTTTGCAAAAGATTGCTATGATCAATTAAAAGTATGTGAATACAGGCAACCCCCGCTTAACACTGTTTTGCTTAGGGCTATTTTGCTATAACGCTCATTTTAAATTGATACCTGATTAGCGCTCAGTGAGTTTCATTAAAACACTCATGGTTGTCATCTTGGGTCATTAAAAACAATTGCAGCTGCCATCTTGAGTCATCAAATACTTCGGTTTCACTTAACGCTCGGTTTTTCAGGAACCAATTAAGAGCGCTAAGCAGGGGTTGCCTGTACTCGCACTTACAAATCAAAGGGCTCTGCACCTCCATTTGAAATTTCCAAAGGGCTCTGCACCTCCATTCAGAATTCCCAAAGGGGTCCACACCTCCATTCAACATTTTTTAGGAGTCTGCAGATGGAGAAAGGTTGAAAACCGTTGTTGTAGAACGCCTCCCTGGCATGCCCACTTTCATCACTTGCAGTCTGTCCCTGCACATACTGTCGCAGAGGACATGGTGTTCTGACTGGAGGAGAGAGAGCAATGATCTGTGGGCCATGTGTTGCTGGCCTGCACACCTGTCCATGCAAAGTCCGTCTGGACAGAGGTGCGTACCTCTGCTTCAGATGCCAAAATGCACAGCCGGTTGGAAGAGCCACAAAGGTTTGGAAGCTGGATGAGACATGCACCAAGAAGTTCCCTCGCTATTGGAAGAAGTCTCTTGGGAGACAGAGCGATGAGGGGACCAGACTCCAGGCTCTGGGCGGATTGCATGACTTTGAGGGCAGGTTGGCTTACCAGTGGTGTGTCAGATTTTGTGCACCTGCTGAATGGAAATCCTGCACACCTGAGAAGGGCTTTGAGAGAGGGAGTTAATTTGCCTCTGCAGATGACAAAGGTGTCCAGCTCATGGCGTGTCTCCGGCCCTGAAGCTCTAATCTGCATACACTTCCCACAGTATTTAAAAAATGTGATTCAGCGGCATCTCTGCAGGCAGGCAAAGCAGAGGGGCAGCTTCTCTTGCTGCCTCCTCATGTTCCCTTGCAGCCAGAGGAGCAGCTCTGGTCAGGACCAGAAATGCCCTGTGACATCTGCTCAGCAGCTGCACAGCTGGCGAATGGCCTCCCAGGGCAGAGAGGAGGGGGTAGTACTTGGCTACTCCACTGCCTACTTCTGTAGTGAGCTCCACTGACTCTCTCCCCCTGCCCCTTCACATGGGATGCCTCTGCTTCATCCACCCCACCCCACCCCACCTTACCCCACCCTCCATGCCCAGAGCACACCACAAATGGGGGGCAAGAAGGCCAACTAGTTACATCACTTTGTTTCTCTGTTCTAGCCCATATTAGAGCTGCCTGAGGAGAAGCAGTGCCAGCTGTGGGTAGCCGGGAAGGAGCACCCTTCAGACCTCCTGCTAACTCTCATGTGCTTCTCTGCTTTGCAATGAGAGAGGTGCCTGTAGTAACACTGGGCTGGGCATTTCCCCCACATGGGAGGAACCTCTGGGTGGGACTGGCGCAGGCTTTCTCTTCCATTGCTCAGTCTGAACACCACAAAGAGAGTAGGACAGGGCAGAGAGGAAAGCTGTCCCCCAGTACTAACCTAGGTGAAAGTTGTGCTGAAAAGGTTTGCATTGATAAAGGCAGGTATCACAAAGCAGAAAAGCATGTGTGCCGTGTCATCCTTGTAAATATTCTGCTCATACGCTCTGCCGAATAGATTCAGATCTCAGCATCAGAGGCCCAGTGCCACTGAGAGCTGGGGTGTATTTTCACTCCATCGAGGGGGTAGGGATCTGTGTGTTAGGGACAGGAACATATATCAGCTCTGCCACGGTCCCTGCAAAGTGCCACGAAGCTCTAGCACACTGACAGCCACAAAGTCCTACGGATGCAGCTACAGATTTGTTTTTATTGGGCTTTTTTGTTGATTTTTCTTTTTGAGAGTAGTTGACAGGCAGCTTTTTCTGCAGGGTGGGAGCCTCCCGTGTTGCTGTGGAAAGTTGTGCAGCCTTCAGATTCTCATTTTTGCACCTTTTTTCAGCAGTGTTTTCAGTTAACATCAAATATAAAGAAATCACACGTTTCAGCTTTGCGCCGGGTGAGCCGCACATTATTACTACATCAAGAGAACATTTTTCTCTGGCTTGCTGTGAGATGGCCACTTTGTTTTCAAAGCCCTTTAAATAGGGGTCTTCGTGTTCCTGTTTTTGATCAGTTTGGTTGTTTAGGAGGAAAACCTACAATATCCTTTTATTCTTTTCTTTCTGTGCCAACCAAGTTCAGAAATTCATCTATTTCACACCTTCTAAAGAGCACGAGTATAGTCTGCAAAGCAGCTGCCTTACTCATTTCTGGCAAGAAAGGTTATGAGGACTCTGCTTCCTCATTCAGTTGTGGCACCTTTGAGGTGGGGGTGCTTCCTGTGTGAATGAAACTTCAGTGCAGATATGCGCACAGCAATATCAGCAGGGAGGGGAGGGTACTGCTTGGCTTTTGCTTTTTCTTTTTTTTTAAATTTTATTTTAAATCTCTCTGCTCAGAATGGTGTAAGGTCATGGTCTGTGCTGTGGTAATATGCAAGCTTTTGGCCTGTACACTCATGCAATTTAAGGTTAGTGCCGGCAAGAATTGTATGCTTTTGAATGAATGGTCTGGACTGCTTGAACACTGTGATGTCGTGTGACATGAAACTGTAAATCAGATGCAAGGCAAAAAATGTTTATGTTCAATATTCTGTGTTCCCGCACAGGGAAACGCTGTTCATGAATGTCCTTTATTTAATAAAAGTGAAGATTTTTAAAGCTGGTGAAAGGTATCAGGTTTGTATCTTTGGAAACTTAGATCTTCTGCTTATTCCCCAGACAGGGAAAGCACAGAGAGTTGGTAATACAAGCCTCACACATGCTGCCAGTGCCTGTGTATCTGAAGCTGTGACCAAGGTGGGTCACTGGAAGTGCAGTGAAGAATTTCGTAGTCATAGCTCATCCAGTTTTTGTTCCCTCTGCTGAGTTTAAACAATAGCACCAAATGCAACGGCAGATTTTGACTGGACTACAGCTCACATCATAATTGCTACCTAATCGCCACCCCCTGGTTGCAGTTGCTACTAATCTGAGCCCCACTTGAAGTGATACCAAGAGGTACAAGGCTTGATATGCACTTTACCTTCTGTAACTGCGTTTCTTGGTAAGACAGTCAACGCGCAAATGAATATAAAGAGGGTGAAACCTAGACATCTCATTGGATGGGAAGAGCTGGCATCAGTGGTATGCAAAATCAAAAGTAGGTTTCATTCTGCGTAATGGGCTTTTCTTTAGTCTTGAGAGATTTGTCCCCAGTGTCATATTGAGTTTCTCAGAACTTTTCCTACCAATAACTGTCCACATACTTGATTTCTTTAAATTTCTTTTTTTTTTTTTTAGCACTGATACAGAGCTGGGTTTTCCAAGGGAAAAACACCAAAATAAAAAAAGAGGAGGTAGCCTGTTATATTGAATTTAAATATATTCTCATCTCTGTTTATGGCAGAAGTCAGCACAGAATCTGTAATATACTACAACCCTGATTATCCAAATTTCAGTTACCTGAAACAGAGTCATATTATTCAGTATCTCTTAATTTAATAGAAAAGTCATGTAATTTCCAGAAACTAAATTTATCTGTTTTGTTTTCATTCATTATTCCCCCGTGGTACCTAGAAAATTGAGGTTATGCATTCTTTTGCTTATTAGTCATGATTAAGCAGTAATAAGGGAGTGATTCTGTGGGGCGGGAAGGTGGTGAAGGGTAAGGCCAAGGTTTTGCCAAAGAGTAGTCAATAATTTTCCACAAAAAGAAGCTAGAAAGAGACCTTCAGACAGAGTTGTTTCATACCGTTCTTCTCAGGCTAGAGCCTTCAATTGACTTTGCTAAAGCTGTAAAAAATGTTGTAATTAGTATTAGCAGTATGAATGGGCATTTGGAGTTTCTGCTACTTTTTTGGCTAGCGTGTGAAATACGGCAAATGGTTTTGGCATTCAGCGCTCCCAATAAATCATTCCGAAGAGGCCTACACGTGAGTGGTGCTCCACGGCTCCATTCCCAGCCTTTTTTTAAAAAAAAGATGCAGTCATGAGGGATAAATTTAACATGAGCAGCAGCAACCACGCTGCAGTGTGGTCTGGAGAAATACATGGGACTCTGTTGCGGAAGTTGAACTGTTATTTCTTTCTCTTTTTAAAAAAAACCTAACTTTTATTTTTTCACAGCAATGTATCCGTTTAAATGTAGTATAGCACAAGGGGGCTAAATACTCCTGGGCTTGATTGTGAGTTGTTTTATCATTGATATTAATGAGTTTGCAACGGAGTAGCACAGCAAGGCATCAACTAAGCTCAGGATGTAAGCAATGCCAGAAACCTGATCCAGGTTGGTCACAAGTGCTTACACTGAGGCAGTGGGATTTCTAAAACATAGAAACCTTGCCCCAGCAGTGCGCGAGAATGTGCTAATCAGCCATGCAAACACAGCTTCCAGATCAGGGGGTAACCCACGTGGAGCAGTACAGTGTGTTTGAGGGGAGGACTGCCTGCTAGGGTCAGTTTGTGGCATGCACAGTCCTCTGAAGAACAGAAGCTCAGGATTGCAAGAGATAGGGTATGTAGACCAGGCCGTCCCTATCCCTGGGAAGGAGATCCGGAAGAGCGTTCCATGAACTTGGTGGCAGGAAGCCTGTGTCTATTCTTAGCTCTTCCAAGACTTGTTGCATCACCTTCCATAATTCTCCTAAGCTATGAATCATTGCAGTTGACTCATCCTGTCATAGGGAGAAGTTGGTGTGTTTTCACCTTTGAAATATGCTTGAAGAGCCGTGGCTGTGTGTTCCCAGCTCTTCTGCTTTCTAGCCAGCTTTACAGTATTTGATGTCTTACCTAAGCCCCAGCTCCAGGAGACAAGGAGTTATGTCAGAATCTCGGCTTTCATCTAAACAGTAAAGTAAGTTCCCACAAGACTGCAGAGGAAAGTTGGAAAATGTGAGCACTTTGAAGGCAGAAATCAGAACAAAAATATAATTTACTCAAATAAATACCCCAAACTACTGGTACTTATTTTTATAATCTTACTAATCCTAAATTAATCATATGCTTTGCAGGGCCTAACTCATGACTTCTTTAATTGTTGAGGCTGGCAATAAAAAAATGTGTTTGCATTAAGTATACTTATCCAGTTGTTCCTTGTTATTTCAGTGGATGCCTAAGGATCAAATGATACTTTCTGAGAATCCAGGCAAATGGCTCATAATGGGTCCAAAACTGTTTTCTTCATCTCCCAAAGACAGAAGTGCCAGACTGGAATAGGCCCCTGCATATCCTAATTAGGGAAAATGTTAACACTTCCTTGCAGCAGACAACATGAGCATGTTACTGGACCTGAGGTATATGACACTAGTGCTGGCGAATGATGAGCACACGGCAGGTAAAACTGATAATAAAACTCCTCCCAGTTGCTAAATGCTTCCATTTCCTTTCACCTCTTGAAACAACTGGGTGGCACGTGTGTCCAGACAGTCAATGCTGCAGTGCCATATTTGCCTTTCACAAATTAATCGGTTAATGCAAAAGCTGGCAAAAAGGCCAGAAGACAGCTATCATCTCAAAGCCAATTAAGCCTCTACAAAAATGACTTTATATTTCCTTATATAGCAAATCTGTTCAGAATATATTCCACCAAGTATTTTGTTCAATGGGTAAGATCAGAGGGGAAGTGTGGGTCCAAAATGAACCACCAGGTGTTGCTGTTCATTTTGATTCACCTCTGTCCTGCTCACAGTGCAATGTGGAAGGAGTAATATGTGAATCAGGAGAGAGACTAGTGTAGGTGCTGGGAGCCATTCACTATGCTGGGTGAATGGCTGGGCTGTAAGACAGCTCAATTGATAGGAATCAAGGAGAAAGGAAGGTTGTGAAATGCTCTTTTCAGAAAGAAGCTCTGTCTGCAGGAGTTAAGGAGACCTCAAAAGAAGATATCGCCAGTGATTATCCCAGTCTAATTGCAGTAAGGCTCTCTGCAGTTTCTCATGTCAGTGGTTCTGTCCCTCTGTCTTCCTCCCTTCTGTTAGGAGTGCAGCTTTGGTCTTTGACTTTCTAGTTGATGCTTTTTCATTAGAAAAAGGTAGTACAGCACCATATTACCACTTTTAAATGGTATAAACCTAATTGTATCCCCAAGGCATTTTGTATCCAAGCAGGAACACCAAGATGCTAGCAAATTATGTCAGTTTTAATCCTTCTGAACAGTACTAGAAAGCCACTCATGCTATTCTTCATGCATCTGCTCCATCTGCTTAATTAGACTGGAATTAAATTGTGAGAAATCTTAAATCCCAGCCTACCTGCAAATATTTTGCAGCTTTTGTTTAGCATCTCAAGGGCTTCCACTTTAAGTACACATTTGTTTTGGTTTTTTGGGTTTTGTGGGGTTTTTTTGTGGGTTGTTTTTTTTTGGGGGGGGGGCGGGGGTTGCATCTACAAAGCCTCCAGACGTTGACAGTTAATACTTAAAGTTTAAATATGGCAGACATAGCAAGCCTCTTTTTCGGATAAAGCAAAATGCAGCATGAAGAAGGATATGTTCTGCACTTTGGAAAGGAAAGTTTTAGAGGATGATGTGCGCATGTGTGCATGTTGTAGAGAGTCAGGCAATTCCATTTTTTACTTGTATGTACAACATCTGAGGCAACCCTGTGATCTGACTCGAACATTATTTTTTTACGGTCTACTGTTTAATTTAAATCAGTGTGGTATGAATTACGTTACTGGTGGAACATGAGCCTTTGTTGAGATAAATGCTCGCCATCAGCTTGAAACTCTTCTTCTGTTTTGACATTTTTACTTTCTGGTTTTCTGCACGATGATTAGATGTTGCTGTGAAAGTTTAGCCTATTTCCCTCAAAGAGAGTGAGGTTGGGGGCAGCACAGGGAGAGAGAAATAAAAAGAGAGGGGGAAAGGATTACATTCATCGACAGTAATTAGCGTGAGTGGCACCTCTTTTGACTTACTGTATTATTTAGGGTTGGCTTCTGTGGAATGAAACTGCACCTTTAGAGCAAGAAAATAAGCAGGGATCTTTTTACAGGAGAAGAAAAGCAGAGCAGTTATTGATTTTTATCATAAGGTTTTAGTTTCTCTTCCTTTTCCCTTTGCGTAGAGGTTGTCCTGTCATGTAGATCAAGTATGACTTCTTTTAAGCCTTCTAGTACATGCTGTGTCTGGTGGCTTTCTAGAGAAGGAAGATGCTTGCCTGGAGATCCTGTTTAGTGAGCTCTGGAGGCAGCGTGTTATGTAATTATTGCTGCTGTTGCTCTCTACTGTGAGATTTTGTATTTACAATCAGGTCTAATGTACACTCAGCTGGAATCAATCTACTGTGCTTGAAAGATACATCCATGAAATAGAATAGGACACTGCAGTTTCTCAGGCTTTTTATCCCCACGCAAAGCTAACTGATACATAGGTTATATTCACTGGCAATTCTCTGCTGGTATATAAGAGAATAGCAATTAATAGTGGGCAGACCTTCAAAAGGTTTGATTTGACTCAGATAAGAGATAAGAAATTGAGACTCCTTTCCAAAGCTTTTCTGAGCTTATCCGAGTCTTTTGGTCTGGAAATTGAATAAGGCATTTTGAGGAAACAGGTTTGTTTGTTTTTTTTCCCTCTGGGATTTCGAGTAGTCTTTGGCCTTGGTTTTGGTTCAGGGTAGGAAAGGACAAGTTGCTCTTCCATACAAACACTATCGCAATAACAGCCTCTCTGGAAGAATGCTGGTATTTCTGCTCCAGTCCTTGCTGGAATTGGGTGATATGGAAGTGAAAAATATCTGACAAATGTAGAAACTTAAAAACCTAACAAAGTATTTTCATTCCAGACGGGGTTTGAGTTTTAAGTGAAAGCTCAAGTGAACTGGGTTATTTCCCATGCATTGAAAGAACATTAAACCTGTTAATAGGAATAACACTTGCCAACAGAACACAGGACCTGCAAGTCCTGCATATCTTGGTAGGAGCTTCTACCTGGATTGTCCCCTCATGCATTATTCTAGTCCGGTCTCAGTGGCTGCCACGTTTGTCTCAAGGAAGGACATTATGGAAAAATGTTTTTTGGCTTCATATGTTCTGAGCTTTTTCTGACCTTGGGTGCACTGTTCTTTATATAGATAGATATAAACAGTGGCATGTTTCACGTATGCATGAGCCTTCTTCTGAAGGTTGAAACCTCATTTACAAATATGAATGGTTTTTTCCCCCAGGATATCCCCACTACACAGATGCAGAAATGCGTGCACAAAGTGGTCAAATACTCTGATCCTGTAAGTGGTTGATCACACATATGACTTTGCTTACTTGAATAGGCCCCTTTGTAAATCACATGTGCTACTCATGTGAGAGAGGCTGTACACATGTTTGCAAGGTCAAGCCCTATGTAACATGCCCAAAAGCATGTCAGAAGTCTGTGGCAGGGCCAAGTAACAGATTCCAGGTCTTGGCTTTTGGAGCAGCCATCCTTCTTCTAATCCTCACTATACTTATCTCCACGGTGCATGTCCTGGGTGAAGAGAACCTTCTCAGCTATGAGAGGAAGGGATAAAACTTGGACAAGAGCGTGCATTTTAAGCAGCATATAATGACTGTTAGTTGAACACCCATCAAAACTCTTCCTGCGGCCCCAGCTAGCAGGGAGCTGGTAAGCAAGACTTAACTGCTCTTCCCATCAGATTTTCAGGCCTTTAACCTGTCTTTGTCTGCCATGTTTCTCATTACCTCTGTGTATGAGATCAGCAGGAAGCCTGTGAGGCGGGTGGTATGCCAAATGCATGGGTGCATCCTGGCTTTGTGTCTTTACAGTGACAAAGGAGCTTCTCTTCATACATTTTTTCTCTTCATTTTGTGATGAGAATGGACCTTTTGTTTTGGAGCCTTTTGAAGGCCATAACTTGTAGCAATTTTTTCCCCTTATTTAAAAAGAAATAAAATAAAACACAACAAAACTTCATGGCAACAGTTTATTGCCTTAAATCAGCTTGTGGGTCATTAAAGCAAAAAAAAAAAAAATCTCCCTCTTTCTCCTGCCAAATAAAATTCGTGTATCAGCCAAACTGTCAAAGGCAGATCCTGCAACTATGGGATGAGAAGGTTTATTGCACTCCCAGCTTCTGGGGAGTGATGTTATAGCAACAGGATGCTGGGTCATTGATGGCAAACTCATGGCCGCCTCATTTCTTCATGCACACTAGGAATCCATTAGGCTAACTGACGACAGATCCCTAGGCGTTCCAGTCCATACAGCACACCTCTGTTGAGGCCAGCTGTTGGACTCTGCCCATTAAAATGTGAAAGAAACAACCCAACAGAGAGCCCACAAATTAGAGAAGCAGGAAACCTCAAATGATGTGCAAAAAAAATTGTAAATGTTCAAGAGAATTTTTCCATAACTTTTGCTTCATAATTCAGCATTTCTGATGTTAATAAATTGCAAGCTGGAGTATTTGAAAGATCAATGAGCCCTTTGGATGCAGATCCTGAATCCTGTTCAGCTGAAAGCAGATGAAGCTGCAAAGTGAACCCTGGAACATGACAACCATTTCCTTTTGGCTGGATAAAGACAACTCTAAACCACAGGCTTGGTCCAAACTCTGGATCTGCATCCAGAATTCATGTCTCTCCAATGGGCCAATCCTAAACCGCTAATCCAAACATACCTGAGCTCAGGGGGTTGGGAGGATTGCCTTAACTAAATAGACTGAAGAGGGAAAGGCCAGGAAAACCATAAAAGGAAGAGGTAACAATAGTCCCAGTGAAACCAAACCATGGATTTAGCTGTGTCAGTAGAAAGGAAGAGTGGATTATAAAAGAATAGATGCCAAATTTGATGGGATCTTGGATGTGAGGAGAGCTGGAAAGGGGAGGAGTTTAATATAACTTCTGGTTTAGTTTATCAAATGGTAAAGAAAATAATGAAATTATCAGTTTTAATGGGGGAAGCAAGAAAGAGAATTAAGGAAAGAGGTCAGTTCATTCTGGATATTGTTGCATATACAAAGGCAGTGAGAAATCTGTCAGATACTGGGTAGGTTGGACAGAACAGAAGAAGTTTCCCAAGGAGCTGTTACAGAAGATTTCTTCTTATTGATTATGATTTATTTTATGAGAGCATCCAAAAGTCCCATTCTGGAGCAGAGCCCCCTTGCGCTAACCTGCAGGTTCCAACATAAAACAAGGTATCAAGCAAACTCAAGGACACTTTGTAGTAGGTACTGTGCAGATGCATGCTAAGATGAAGCCCATGCCTCAAATTGCTCAAAAGCTGAATGGAAAAGACGGACAAAAAAGGGTGAGTCTGTATCATGGCTAACTTGTTGCTTCATACCTCTGTGATTCTGTTTGCCTTTTTAAAAACACAGATAGAAAATACTTTTTTCCTCTCTTTGTCTGACTTTTCCACTCAGCTTGTAAGTAATTTGAGACATGGTTGATTTCTCAGCATGCATCTGTATGATGCCAAGCACAAAAGGACCTTGAACTTGCCCAATATCTTGTTTGATGCTACTGTAAAACAAACACCAACCATCCGTTAGCAGAACAAAAAGGTAGAGATGGTGTCTCATCAATCTGAAATCACTACTCCCTTTTTAAATGTTGGCCAATAGCATCGACTGATTTGGAAACAGTTGATACAAAGAATTTGCAAGCACTAGGTTTCTGATTTTCTTCCAGCCTAAACTGAAAGAAAACATGGTGTGCCTTTTTTGGTTATTTATAACATTTCTTTGTATGTGTGTTTGACAGAGAAAAACAGTGAATTGCTCATTTAGTATGTGATTACTAGCAAATTTTTCTTCTTTGATTTTTTTAAATTGTGATGCAACTTTCCTGTAGAGCATCAGAAGAGAACGTGGGTGTTAATAATTAGTATCTTTCAAGGTGTTAGCCACAGCATTTTGGTCTTAGTCAAGAATGCCTCTGCTGTGGAACTGGTCATGCCGTACTTTATTTCACTAGTTGATTATACCTATCTCACCATGACTTGGAAAATCTTTCTCTTAAGGCAGTTCACAGAGAGGGGCATTTGAAGCTTTGTCAGGCAAATATCAAAGCTTTGAAATGTATTTGCATTTACATTTACGTTACAAACTTAATGTTTGCCAATACATGGTATTGGCAATACCACCATTATTTCCTGCCCAAACTATGGGGGGTAGAGGCGGTTATGGCAGTTGTTGGCAAATGTCAACATCTTAATGCAGCAGCGTGTTTAAATGCCACGTTTAAAAAATCAGCCTCTGTTTTTGTAGATACTGCTTTGCCCTTTTATTTTTGCACCCACACTAAATTGCAGGTCATTAATGAATAGTAATTAGACAACTAACTACCTCTTTGTGCCTGCAAATTAGGTAGTTAAACCTATAACTACTAACATTTTCACCTGCTATTACACATGGACATGCAGAAAAGCACAGGTGTAACTATTTACTAGGGAAAAATTGTTCCTTCAAAAAGTGACGTCTAGGCTGACACCTAACTAACACTTCATGTGTTTGCCAGTCCTACCAATTAGTTAATAATCTGCACCTATTACAGTTGATTTATTCTCATTCCATATGCAGTTTTTCTTTTTCAAACTGCTGTGAAGGGCAAAACCCCAGCACACAAAAGAAGCAAAATTCAGGCTTAGCACTCTCTTTGTGGTAGTTCATGGTAATTCAGCATAGCTGACTTGTAGCTGCCAGAAATGTATTCAGCCACCCTATTATATTTAGCTGAAAGTTGAAAGAAGCCTCACCTCTGAATCTGGAAGGTGTTCTTTACTATAATCAAGTACCTAAGGCTGGTTGTATATTTTGGTAGCATATGCGAGCTCTATGTGGGATGAGGAGCCCATTGTATCAGGCACTGTGCAAACTCAAAGGAAGAGGCTCAAGTCCTACTGGAAAACAATGACAAAGCAAGTAATTAGCCCTACATTTCCTGGGCCTGTTCCATTGCCTTAGCCACAGGCTGCCTTTTCTGATGCAATCTGGGTCTGTTGACAGTAGTGATTTCTCCAGCTAGAAAAGTGCTACCTATGGTCTCCTCCTTTTCAGCTGTGTTTGCTCTGCGTTCATAAAGTTGAGAGTTGCTCACACGGTTGCTCAGCCACACAGGCTGGCAGTCCCTTGCGCAGCACAATGTACACGCTGCACCTGCCTCCTCTCCGAGGCTGCAATGGGAACTGTCCTTCTCTCCAAGTATCCTTTTTATTTTAAAAGTGTTATGATTGAAACAGGGAATACACACACTGAGAGACGGTAAAATACTGAGCAAGCCCCACTCATTGCTGGGCTTCTGCTACTGTCCTCCTGGTTTATTCACAGGTTGGAGTGAGAGTGTGTGAAAAAGAGAGGTTGCAGTTCTCAGAACTTTGTGTAAACATTTTTTCCGGTTTTGGTTCGTGGGAGTTCACGCCTCCAGAGTTTCGTTTTGGGTTTTAAAGCTAAACTCAGCCAAAAAAACCAGTGAGTTTCATGTGATTTTCTAGCGCGGTTCACCTTCTCTGTGAAGGGCTAGGACGAAGCCTGTCTCAAAAGGTTGTGAATTGCGGACTATTCAGCAAGTTGGAGCTGAGGTCTGGGCTCGTTCCACTCCAACTGACATGTCTTTATCCAACCTTCCCAGCTATACAAAAGGAGGGCTTGTAATGGAGTTTAGAGGATGTTTGTAGCCCTGGAGTTTTCCACTTAGTTTGCGGCTGTTGGCCTTGTTCCACTTGTTCTAACTCTTATGCACAGGCCAAGTGGATGATGCTGCCAGATGCTACCTGATTTGCTCATTACCTTCAAACTGCTGCACGGCACTTAAATCAGCAGCTGAATATAAAATACCCATTTTGTTATCCAGGGTACTTCTACTGTTGCAGTTCCCACTCTCTTTAGTTATGCCTGTCGTGCAAATAAAACATGCTCTTAACTTGAGCCAGCTAATCTGGTTTAGCTAACTCAAGTTAAAATAGCAGAGAAGTTATTACGCAAGATAAAACCCAACTTCCCTGATTTTCACTGTTGTTTTAACCTGCATTCGCTCATTTGGATTGGCCAACCCAAAGAACCTTTGCTCTTTTTGCAGCCACTTCATGTGGCCTCCTACCATGGACCGCTCTTAATCAGAGGCTCAAAATCACCTCAATGGCTGAAGGGGGGCCAGCAGGGTGGAAAGAGCCAGTCAGATGGTACTTATGCTGATGGACGTGTTTCAGGGTCAGGTGGCTCCTTGTTGAGGAGATGCAGGGCCTCTGCATTGCTGAGGAAAACCTGCATCTTATACAAAGTCAACAATTATCTGGAGTTTTTTCAGGGTCATTTCAAGTCCCTGCTAACAAAACTGCCCATTTCTCAGGAGAAATGCCTCCTTTGTGGAAACATTCCACATTTTTGTTGTTTAAGCTGTATCCTCACTTTGACTTTTATCTTTAACATAAATGCATCTCTCTATTTGTGTGCCGTGGGGTTTCACACTACCCGGTGCTTAGTATTCAAGTGCAAATCTAAGCAATCATGGTATGTTCTGGGAGATAGGGGGTTAATTTATTTTTTCTTTTAAAATTACTGTTTTAGATGTTCACTGTGGAAACATTTTTTTTTTTTAATGGTTGGACCAGAATCTGTAACTGTTCTTCTCTAATGCAGGCCTCACCACACTAGTTCACACCTCTGTAACCTCAAGGCCCAGTCTATTGCAGCTCACTGTACTTGGTGCAATACTTGAAGGCCATCCCAAAACTGTAGCTGGTGTGAAACGCAGCCTCTCATCTCTTGAATGTGGCGAGCTGCTCTGAGCACTCGAAACCTCGGTGCTCCGTGCTCTGAAATGGCTCCCAGCGAAGCAAGAATTTCCTCTCGTTCTGTGTCCTGGTACAGAGAATTAGATTATCTGGAGCTGGTGAGGATGCATGAACTATTCCTTTAAATTTACTTCTGAACACCACGCAGCACTGGAACTGCCATGAAAAGGATTTCTAGTGAGGCAGAAAAGAGAGCATCTAAAGGGAGGAAGCTGCCTGGTCCCAAGGCAGAAGTGACAAGTGACCAATCTGTGGCCGCTGCGAAGTAAATGAACAAATAATCAGGTGGGGAAAACATGAAATAGAGACAGGAAGTTGGTAGAAGGGAGAGTGAGACTTGAAACTGGGGTTATACAGGGCAAGGCGATAGGGAGCTGAGAAGGAGAATGAGTTGAACTAAGAGCCATTAGTGGGGGCTGACATTGGACAATGAGCAGTGTGTGGGAGCCTTGGTCTGGCTGGACAAGAGGACTGGGACAGAGAACCAGCAGTCT
>NW_017728926.1:4826374-4832886 GCF_001723895.1 Crocodylus porosus | reverse complement strand
AGGAGGAGGAGGGAGGGGAGAGAGCTCTGATGAAAATGTTGGGGTTAGCGGAGTTCAGCAAAAGAAGGAAGGAGCTGGACTGGAGAAGGACCTCAGAAGGAAGCTAGTGAAACATGATGGGCAAGGGGATTTCAGTGCAAAAGAGGACTGGTATTTGAAGGGATACTGGATGGAGATGGGAAAAGGGTACTAGAATTACCGGGGACTGTGATAAGGAGTAAGGCATGGCGAGAGAAGGGATGGGGACAGACTACAAAGGAATGGCTCAGGGGAGTCCAGCTTTGGGGAAAATGAGGTGATCCGTGCCCCTTCGTGCACACTCCCCTCCACTGCCCTTATTCCTTCCAGACTAGCAACCAAAGTGTCACTGGGCCACAGAGAGGACAGTATTGTACTTCTGTTTTCTATTAACTCAACAGCAAAGGTAAGTTAGATCCTGCCATGCTGATAAGTCATGTGGGTGTCGGAATAATACCACCTAATGCAGTTCTTCTTGGTTCAGATAGCTTTTTAAAAGTAAAAACAACAAAATTGCATAAAGCAAAGCCACATGAAAGGTGCTCTAGTAGGGTGCAGTGTAAGGCTCTGCAAAGCTAGAAAATGCCAACTGTGCAACCTTCATTTGCTGCTTCCCTACACCCCATCTGCACATGCTGTCTTTAATTGTAAGAGCACATGCTATTTTTAACACAGGGGCTCCCCTTCAGCCAACGTGGAGGATGGCTCTGCTTTGGGAATGAATCAGGGCTGTGCAGTGAGGGATACTTGTCTGTTGTTCCTGTGCTTCATTTGCTGCAGAAACCAGGTGGGGACTAAGTGAGGCGGGGGGCTTCAGGGAGAAAAGGGCAGGCTGCAGGACTGAGGCAAGAAAATGCCACTGGAACGTAGGATTCTCTCAAAGGGTGTTCCCACGTGGTGGTGGGCAAGTCACTTAAGACAAACTTTCTAGAAGTGATTCTGTGTCCTTCATTTTCTAGGTGGTGGACTGGAAAACCTGGTGTCTGTTTTGAAGAAGTGCTGAGCACTTAGAGCTGAGAGTCAAGTCAGCTAGAGTTGCACTTCAGACATCCACAGCATCTCCCTAGTGCTTAAGGAGCAGGGCTGGGGACCAACACCCAGAAATAAGCCTAAGCTACATATACCTGCTCTGTACACACCTAAGCCTGCAAATTAGACATTGCAGGCAGCTTGGGGATATCCCTGATCAATTTGGAGCAGTCAGAAAGGCTGGGGCCTGCACTCAAGGCTGTTCCTGAACCATCTGTCCTTCCCAATGTGCAGTCTCTGGTGTGCATCGCTCAGGACAAGTGGGCAGTGCTTAGTGCCTGTTTTGCACCTCAGTGTCTCTGTACCTTAGTTCCCCATTTGTAAAATGAGGGACGAATGTATGGACTTAACATCTGTCCGTCATCTCATAAGTGCATTGTAAAAATAAGTTAATTTAATACGTGTAAAACACCAGCTACTGTAGTGATGAGCACCATAGGAAAGCCTATGAGGCAGTTCATAGTTCTGTCTGGAGAGTAGGATTAAATACTTTTTGGTAAATAATGCAGGGGGCCACCCATTAACCTCTAAAGCCCCTGGCAGACGTGCAAGTAAAGGCGCCATGGGATTCTCACAGTCACTCTTCCTGCCATGCCACATGTGCATGTCAGGAGGCATGGTTGTAGGATCGTGCGTCAAATCCCATCACACCTTATTGCCAGGGCAGGGGGAGCCCGGGATCACAATGTCAGCTGAGAGGTGTCCCAGCCATGGGGGTGGGAGCCTAGATCAGCTGACAGCTCCAGATCAGGGGCTGGGGATCCCAGCTGCGGTGTCATACCCCAGGTCTGCCAATTACTGAAATGATAAGAACCAGCCCCAAAGTTATTACACATTTTTTTGTGTAGTAACTTTGTGGTTTACTTCTTGTTTTATCATGCCATTAATTGCATTAATGTGTGACTGGGTTACAGCTTAAGATGTGATTAACTGATTAATCACATCTCAAGTGAAATGTATGCCAGGGGCCTAAGGAAAAAACAACATAGCTGCTCATGAAGTGTGCCCTGAATGACACTGGGGTGCTGCAGAACAAATCATTTGTGATCATGTAATTAAAGTCTGTATCATAATGCATGGGCACAAGGTGGGCAATGTAAGGCTTCCCAGGTACCTTCTGAGTGCTGGACTTGGCACTCTTAATAATACCCTTTTTAAGGGAGGTTTTGTGCATTATTCTAATTTAGTTTCTTGTTCTTTACTTTTATCAAGTAATGGGTGCAGCAAAAGGTAGTCTGGGTGCAGGGCTGACCTGTTTGGCTAAGCCCCTGAACTGTGACAGTGCAGATAAACCATTCTTAGCCACAATTTGCATTTTACCCAGGAAGGAGTTTAAGAAAGTGCCACGTAAGTACAGCTGGTTCCTCCCATTATTTCTTTCCCATGGATACACGTATTCTGGAAGAAGGAGAAACATGCCACTAAAGCTTCACTGCTGAGTTGTTATAGGAAAGGTGACGCCAGATGCTAATCCCCTGGTTTTCAGTGTTCAATACAGACCAGTTAAAAAAAATGCAGAGAAATACTTGGAGCCACATACAGGGGGACAGGATTCATGGCTGCAGATTCTCTGCAGTGTAAGACTCCATATGCTCTAAGTTCCTGCTCCTGGTCCTGCTTTCACATCACTTTCACTGTTGCTAAAAATTTCCACCCTCCCCTCCTAACCCTACATGCCAATTGAGGACCATCTGATCATGTTCAAGGGCAGCCTGAGAGACTCAGATTAAATGCCTGAAAAGCACTTTGAGATCCTTGGATGACTGAAATAAGTTGCAGTGAGACTTTGTCTGATGTGGGCTAGGGAATATTTTGGTCTGAAAACAGAGCATCTTTAATGGTAATGGGCACTGGAGAGGTCTGGTGCCTGACAGGAAGGAGTAAGTGACAATTAAAATTGCCATGAGAATATGACTGCCATGACTTAGTTTCTTTTTCCTCCCCAAGAAATCATGGTTCTGTATAATTTCATTAATCTTATCTCCAGTGAAATGCAGGAAAAAACAAGCTTTCAAATAACTTGGTGTGAAATGCCAGGTGTCTCTTCAATGCTACATTGTCAAACTGTTCTTTCCTGTTTTAAGAAAGCCAAAGTTGTAAGTTGTTTTTTTTTTATTTCATTTTTTTTATTTGAAAAACTTTTTTTGTCACAACCCACTCTATTTTTTTCATGCCTGGACGTTTAAGTATTTGTGATGGTTTCTGTTCTGAAGATTATATCTTATGTGCAGCTGATCAAATTCTACCTCACTTAGACCTATGCAGCTCCACTGATTCCTTTAACTTTATCAGTGGTTGTCTGTATGCAACTGAGAATAAGTTAAACTTGATATATATTTATTTAATTTTGTAACCTGAAGGAAATGTAACCAATTGACCCTGATTGGTGAAGAGCTAAATGTCTGGTTTTATTTATGGTAGCAAATGAAGTGTTGCAATCTTTTTTGAATCCAGTCAGAAATAGATAATATGGAGAAGGAACCGTAAAACTACCTAGACCATTAACAGGAACAGGTCAGAGAATTTGCTAATTCTTTGGATTAGCAATATGGATACTGGAACTATACTTTTCTTGTTTATTGTGGGTCTGATTGTGAGCTCCTTATTCTGCCAGATCTCTGACTGAAGTCACTGGAGGTTGTTTTTGACCAAGGATCTCTTTATATCCAGTTTTGGGGCCCTGCAATGTAAATAATTATAAAAGTTCATTTCTTACTTGCTGATTTCCATCCTAGTCATTTCTTATCACGTGACGAAAATAATTCTTCTGCCTCCTATTTCCTCTGCAGACCACTGATGAATTGGGGAATGAGAAATTCTGTGTTGATGCTAACCAAACCGGAACTGGAAACTGGCTGAAGTACATCCGAGTGGCCTGTTCCTGTGATGAACAAAATCTAGCTGTGTGTCACATTAATGACCAGGTATGCTTCTGTTCCATTAAGCCATCATGATGTGTTAAGTTTTATGGCTTTGGCAATTATCAGGTTGCTATGTTCACCTAATCACTTTAACAACTATAGGTTAGTTTTACATTTAGGGGAAAAGCAAAATATTACAGTGTGAAAACCTGGGTGATACATTTACTAGGTTCAGTTCAGATAAGAGCCCTAATGTTTGCTTACTTCCCTGAGCCTCTCTGGTCAGGGAATTAAACTTGAAATGAAGGGGAATCTCAGGCTTTCTCATGAGATTGCTGGTGTTTCCTGAGTTACAGAAGCAGCCTTTCTCATGCTAATTCTCCAGCATTCTCTTTGCATGTTAAGCTAATACATGGCTTACATACAACATAAGTAAGCTAATTCTCTCTGTCTATATGCTTTATCTTGAAGATACCTCACTGATACAAGGGACTCATAAGAACATTAAGTTACAAGACTGTGGAAGCTGCATTTGATTCACAACCCTAGTGACACTTGCATTTCATATTTGCAGTAATTTTCTTCTTCAAGAAGCAAATTAATAAATAGCAGGCTATAAAATACCATCTTCCCTCAGTGACTAGAAGGGTACTATGAAATCACTGCGGTCTGTATATCTGGGCAAGGTTGCACTTTGCCTAGTATAAATAGTACATTCTTTAAAAAGGTATTGTTTAGATGGCTGAGTTGGTTGGAAATAGGTGATTAATTCATGTCTACAGGTGGACTTCCCTGATTGCTTTTTCCAAATTACCTGACAGGTAGATCAAAGAGATGAACTTTTGTATAAATAAGGTATGCCACTTGTGACTAAAACTCATTCTACTTCGGTCTGGAGGTGGAAAACTGTTTCAGAGATGCACCAATATACATTGGTCCATATGGTATTGGCACTGATAAAAGGAAAATTGGCATTATTGCCAGTTGGCATTTTTTGGCTTATTTGGCCGATAATCTCATTGATAAATGCTTATGTATGTGCACAGCCACAGCATGCACTTGGCCAGCCCAGCAACTTGGAGGGCAGAGTCCAGCTGGTAAGTCTGTTGTGGGGGGAAGGGGCAGAGGGAGGGAAGGGGCATGGGGGGCAGATCAAGGGCCCTGTTGTGAGGGAGGGTGTGGAGCTCGGGCAGGGGCAGGCAATGCCCAGCCCAGCCCAGCCAGGGCAGGACACAAGACAGAGCTGCAAGCGGGTCATCGGGGGGGTAGTAGTGGGGCACCTCCCACTGCTGCACACACCCCTGGGGAAGATATGGGGGCACATGCCCTTCAGATCTGTGTGTGGTGCAAAGGCAGGTTGCCACTGCAGGCTGGGGCCAGGGGCAGTGCCGGGCTCTTCCCAGCAGGTAGGGGCTAGGGCTGGCGGTGGTACTGGGAGGGGGGGCCCTTTGTAGACCCCCACCTCCCAGTGCTGCCACTGCCAACCCCAAGCACAACCACAGCTGAAGCCCCCCACTGAGAAGAGCCCAGCACTGCCCGTGGCTCCAGCCCACAGCAGCAGCACCCCCTTGCCCTGAACACATCCAGGGTGCACATGTCCCCCTATGCCTCCCCCCCCCATGCCTCCCCCAGGGGTGTGCACAGAGGTGGGAGCTGCCCCCTCCCTCCCTACACCCCCTGGATGAGTCACTCATGGTTTTATCCCATGGCCCACCCCAATTTGGCAGCACCTGCCCCTGCCCCAGCCCCTCTCTACCCTCATCACATTCCCCCCCCATTCCCCTTCCCTCCCCTTTTCCCTTCCCCCTCCAACAGACTTAACAGCCAGACGCTGCTCTCCAAGTGCCAGGATGCATATCAGGAATCAGATTGGCATTGGCCGATATGGCTCATTAAAAATTGGCCATCGGTATCAGACCAAAAAATCTTTATCGGTGCACCCCTACTATATTTCCTTAAAGCATGGATCTATGAAGGATAATGTTCAGTATCTGATGCTGTTGAATAAATACACAGAGAATGTCATACCCATCTTTCCACAACTTCCCGTATCTTGTGCTAAGTGTGTGTGGCGGGGGGAAGTGGAAATCTTTGCTTTCATGTTGATTGTTACAAAAATTGCTGCAGGCCCCACAGCTGCTCAGAACACTTATTCCTGGGGTGAGAGATGCACAAGACTTAGACTGTTAATTTACATCTAAGGCTGTTAACTGACTAAGGAAGATGGCTTGAAATCAGTGGACAGTGGAGTTCCCAGGGAGCTGAGATGATTTTTCACCCAATTTGCAGTGTAGATTTAATCAAGCGACTATGCTATTTAAAAATCTTAATTTATGAAAACAAGATTGCTCATTTTATATGTGTGTGTATATATATATGTGTGTGTATATATAATATAGTGTGTGTGTGTACACGCTAGCCAATTTCCCATCAAGAATGACAAGGATGGAGGGGGGGAGAGGGGGACGGGTAGGGGAGAAGCACCACCCTTGCCCTGCACTGCTGTCCCAGTCTGTCCCTGCCATTGCCCATCATGACTGACGGGGGGAAGGGGAGGCAGAGATGGAACACTGCTGCCCAGTGCCCTGCGGTGTTACCGCTCCG
>NW_017728926.1:4753737-4826274 GCF_001723895.1 Crocodylus porosus | reverse complement strand
GCTGCATTGCCACAGGGTGCTGCTGTATGCGGCGCTGAGGCTAGATTCACCTCCAGCCCCATGTGCCCTCCCCCACACCCCATGTCCAGCACATCCAGTCCTGTCCCTCAGTCCCTGCTGTCATGGGGGGGCAAGGGAGAACAGAGCCCCACATCTATCCCTGTTCCTGCTCACTCCCTCCTTCCCCCCTGCCACATTGGGTCCAGGCCCATTTCCCCCTTCTCCATCCCCCTCTGCCTCCAAGGAGCAGAGCTGGGGAGGGGACAGCTCTGCCATGACAGTGAGGACTGAGGGGACAGCATGACAGGGGGGAGCATGACTGAGAGGGAGCATGACAGTGGGGACTGAGGAGTCGGAGCACCCCCGCCAGCTCCATCCCCACTGTCATGGTGGCGCTCCGCCGCACTGCCGCCGCCTGTCCAGAATGCTCTTGGAGCACTCTAATTGGCTGCCGAGACAACCAATCAAATGTGAATAAAGTGTTACGGACAGACAGACAAAGTAAAGCTTTTATAATATTAGATATATATTGTGTATATATATAGTTATATATAGTTATAGAGCAGTTGTTTATTTCTGACATTAGCCATGATTTTATGCTTGTGACACTGACTATGGTTAACTGTGGAGGTGATGATGGTATCTAATGGAGGTGCCATGGGGTAGTATGAGGAGTCAGCAGCATGAGCCAATAACAGGACACAAAGCCTTTTTTTACTCTCTGTGCAAATATCTGTATCATTAAAACCACAAGGGAAAAGATAGTCAGCCTTTCTGTCCATCTATCTTTCTATCCAATAAGAAACATGCACCGGTTAGAAAAGGTAGCACAGATAACTCAGGGTCTGTCTATAGTTGGAAGCCCTGAACAAAAAACGAGCATGTGAATTTACAACTCCACTAACTTCTCATGTGGTCACCCTTAGTCTTATCTGAAAGAGTGTCTTCGGGCAGGGAACTAACTCCTCTTAGCAAAGAGAGTAAGCGCATGCACTCTGTCTACATAGGAAGTGAGGGCAAAATAGCAACCGTGAACAAAGTACAAGATAGTTTTTTCCCTTAGAAAGAGGAGTCTGCTTTGGTGTACAGTGAGCTAGTGTGGGTACCTATTGGGCTTGTCTACATGAGATGCTTTACTGTGCAGCAGACTCATTTTCTGTGCAGTAAAACATGACTGTCTATACATGCACAGCAATTAGGGTGCAGTAGATATGAGTAGTATCTAACAATACAGTAAATTACTGTGCTTAAATGCATGTGTAGGCAGTGACATTGGGATTAGTATATTCAGACTCATTCATTGCACATGTAGACATGCACAGTGTACTTTAAATTCGTTCCCTAGCTTACTGCATGTTGAATTCTCTCTGTAGGTAAGCTGTAAGAAAAAGTATCAGGTAGAAAATAACACCAGAAGAATGAATTAATAACAGAGTTCTTAAAGTGAGTTGGTTTTTTTTTTCTGAGGTGACTGCCTCCAGGAGCAGACTGATGCTACACTGGGATCTGAGCAGAACTTAGGCAATTTACAGTCCTGTTTTTAGGTTACACTGGGCATGTCTACACGAGGCGCATACTACACAGTAGCCTGATAGCACTGTGCAGTAGTGTGCCAATCAAAAAGCGTGCTAGTATGCCACTGTGCAGCGTTATTAGGCTACTGTGCAGTAGACCTATGTAAAGCGGCTAGTATTCACTTTGGATTCGGCTGATTCAGGGGACAGTGATTCGATTCGGTGATTTGAATCACTTCACTGTCCTGAATCAATTCGGCTGAATCCAAATCAACCGAATTTCCGAATCACAGAGGCCCTATCCCCTGCCCGCTCTCAATGGCTGCACGGCCCACCCCAGCTCCCAGCTCTTTGAAACCCACCCCCCACACACGCACACACTCACTGGCTCCTGCTGGCTAGGGAGGCAATCCGCACTGGCCCCCACTGGCCCATGCCCCCAGAAGCCCCAAGACCTCTGCAGCAGCAAGGGAGTGTGGGGTTTCTGTTTTGTTTTGTTTTTTCTTAAAGGGGCAGGCAGGGCAGCCATAGGCTTGTGCCAGAGCCCCCCATGGGTTGTGGGGCAGTGGGGGGCAGCAGGGATCACCCCCCCAGGCAGCCAGCACTCACTGAGTGGGGGCTTTTTTAAAAAGGGCTGGGAGCTGGGGCCAGGTGGGGCATCCATGGGGGGGTGCTGGGAGAGCGGGCAGGGGTCAGAGGGTGTTTGGGGGCCTGGGAGAGCAGGCAGGGTATGAGGCCTGGCAGGGATCCCCCCATGGTCCCCTCCCCGCTCCTCCAGTCTCCCCTGCCACACCCTCTACTCACCAGCTCAGACTCCAGGTCCAGCTCCCTGCTGCAGCGGGCGGGGACTGCCTGAATCATCGAAGCTTTCCGAATCTTTTCCAAATTGATTCAGAGGAGCTTTGAATTGATTTGGACCTTTTAATTGAACCCCTGATTCAATTCAGATTTGGAGACTTGGCCACAAGTTGGGCGGAATCTCCTCCAAATCGAATTAGCACCTGAAGCTTTGCACAGACCTACTGTGCAGTAAGCAACAGAAGAAAACCATGCACCACCACTACTGTGCAGTAGCACGAGTAACTATGCATTTAATTAGTACTTGGTTAACCTAAACTTAATGCTCAGTAACTAGGGCACGTTAATGAATGTGTAGACACACCCACAATGCAGGAAAACATTGAAAGGATGGTGAAATGTTGCTGGTGCCATTTAGTTTTCAAGATATCACATATCCCCTTTCAAGAGTTGCAATTTTCTTTTGTTTACTTGTGTCTTTCCCTGGCCCCCTTCAGCCGGGTGAGTGTTGGTCGTGGCACGCTCGTGGGGATGTTAACTCTGCTTTGTGTGCAAGTCAAGAAAATGACACATATTTTCTTTCCACGTTTGCTGCACATGATGTAAGAGGAACATAATTATGGGTGGCAGATTATCTCTGGGTTTTTTCCGAACCCATGACAAAGGGTAATATTCCCCAGTCCAGAGTTGTGATCGGTGTTTGTGTCTATACTTTGGCATGTTTCATATAGCAGCCACATTCTGGCTGAATCAAAGTGGCTGAGTAGGACATCCATTCAGTAGCTCTGCTGCTGATGTCAATAAAACGATCTTTTTAAGAGAGCTGGAATGGTGGGAATCTACTGGCCCAAAGACCTCTCCTCTAGTGGGAGAAAACTGCAGAGCATCGACAGCAAGCATGAAACCTGGATTCTGTGGTTAAAACAAAAAAATGAATGGAGATCAATGTTGGTATTTCATCGTGGCCTGAACAGTAGAAAGTGCACACTGTATGCTGACAGTGATGGATAGAGAGTCTGCTCCAAGCTGTGAACTAAGTTTTTGTCGGTATTTAAGTGTTGGGGGTGGGGGAAATGGTTCGGAGGACCGTTGAGAAAAGAATAGAAACTTAATAGGCATGTGATGGAGATGCCTGTAGCGTGTTCTCCTTGGGGAGGGGATATTACATGGAATTAATATGATTCTGATAATGATAGTCCCAGAGGCTCAATAATCTTCGCCCCTAGACAGATGACAGGGTGTTGTGAGGATTAATTAGCTAATGTTTGTAAAGCTCTTTGAAGATTAAAAAAAAAAAAGAATCGGTTTCAAGAACAAGGAATTGAGCTGGGAATTCAGCAAGCCTCCAATGGAGTGAAATTTAGGTCCAAGGTGCTGGCTCAGGCCTGTCCCTAATGAGATGAGCATTACTAATACCGTTGCTGCCTAGCAGTGCAGGGACATTTAGATGGCTGGGAGGGAAAAAATATTTCTGAAGTGCATGTGACAGAAGAAGGCATTGAAAGAAGCTGTCATCTATAAATGGAAGCCAAATTATTGATTGGGTCTGAATGCAAAATAGAGAGTAACAAACCAATTCATGTCAAATGAGAAGTGACCTCAGCTTTCACCCAAAGCTCAACCCAGCCTGACCCCAGACTTGTCAAAGACTGAAATATTTCAGCCAACTTTCTCCTCATTTATATTTTAATATGCTTGTGCATACCTTGGTTTTGGAGAGCACTGGAAATGGAAAAAGTCAAAATACTGTGAATTTCTGGACAAACATGAACTGGATAAGCTTTGAGTAAACACATTCAAACTTGGGTTCCTTATGGAAAATGAACCGCTGTATGTTTTGGAACCCTTCCACCATTATTCACAAGTCATCTTGTGATCAAATAACCCAGAGCCCCCATATTTATCATGAGCTCCATGTCTTACATCACAAACTTTGTGACACATGGAGCTGCAGGGGTCATTACATTTCCCCTTACCTATTACCTAAGTCCTTTTATAGCCATTCATTCTTGGCAGAATGTACTACAGGCAGAGTGAAAACGACCTGTGAATTCTTCTCTGTGCATCCCACAGATTATATAGTTCAGCCTATTACACTAAATTTTATCTTCGGGGATTCCCAGATGATTCAGCAGCATCAGTGCAACCCTACATACCATCTAAAACCTTCTGACATCACCACATATGCTTGTAGTCCTTTCTCCAGGTAGTTCTGTTCACTTTGCTTTAGCAATGAAATTTTGCCCAGTGAGTTACTCAAGTGACCCTACTTAACTAACACTTGGCACTGCCAGGCAGGAAAGTCACCAGGAATTTGAAGTTATTTCTATTATTGCAGTGAATGAACCAGGGACAAAAGCAGTAGAAAACACCAACACCGCAGAAGGATTGTTAGAAGAGCATGAGCCACCTTCTAAGTCTGAGATCTTTGCAAAAAATATTTTTGATTAAAAAACTGAGTGTAGAATTATGGCAATTTGACATTAATCCACATGCTTTTTGCTTGAAACTTTAAACCTTAGGCTGCTGGATTTTTCCAAGCTGGCCACATCAATGCTTAAGTTTAAGAGCCACATTTTGCCAACAGTTACAAGGCTAAGTGGTTATTCATATTGTATTTTATTTTAAGACCAATTAATTGCATTTTTCCCTTCATCTAGAAATTGCCTTTCTCTCCCTTCATTTAGAGCTTTTTAGTTCTGTGTTGTTTCAGTTAATATAATAGTACAACTAGAAGAAACAGCTGTGTGGCGCTCTCACCAGGCTTGGTTTTTTTACCTTCTAGTTCATTGCAGCCGTGCAATTGCTTTGTTGTAAACTCAGCTAACATACAGTTAAAAAAAGACAGAAAGAGTAGCAAAGTGGTCATTCAAAAGTAGAGAAATTAAAAGGACCCAGACTATAACTAGACAGTAGGCATATCAAAGGGTTTTCTCCCGTCAGCTTCTTTCCTGAAGCACTGAAGACTCTCAGGTCAAGCCAGCTGGTAGGAATAAAAGGTCCAGTGTACAAAATGCAGGAGACAGTGGTGATTGATAACCAGAAGCGCCAGACACTTTAGTGGAGGAGGGGGAAAAAAATCATAGGCATAACAACATCAAGGTCAGGATGTACTTTTTCCTAAGCAGCTGATTATGACAGTCCGGGTTCACTGGAATAGCACCAATATTTAGTGTAATTAGTGCATAGGGATTCTTATAGACTTCAGCATTATTATTTTCAATTTTAATAATTGCAGGGGCAGCTGTGTAGCTTTGCCGGTGCTGGATTTGTATTATTAACTCCCACCATGTGTTCCTCCATACCACTGTAAACACAAAACCAAACCACAACTTTCTTTTCTTGGAAAAATTCTAGCTTTTGACAGTATCTGACACTGATCCTTTTTGATGCAATTGCCAATGTATCTTCTGGTTTGAAGCGCTTCAAAAGGTAGAGACAGCTTGGATTTGGGCCTGAAGTTATTTGAATGCTAAGAAAAATAAAAGCGTTATGAGAACAAAGTGAAATAGAAAAGAAAAATCTCTCCCATCTCCTCCCACACCCTCCCCCTCCAAGTTCTGAAATATTAGTCTCAGAGGGAATATGTCTATAGGCCAATACCAGTTCCCATTGAATTCAGTGAGAGTAGATTGAAAATTTGCAACTAGCCAAAGCTGTCTTTTGGATCAGATAGGAATTCATAGACCTGAATGATTACCAGATAGCAAAACCCAGGTTTAGGAATGTCTAATCTCCCTCATTAGAACTCCAAGATAATGAAGTACGCACTCAACTTTTTCAAGTGCATATTAAGTGTTACTGTGGCTAGTTATGGTGCCTACAGTTTGATCGTGGAAAAAAATCACATCTTATGCCTTATTCTCCCTTTTTTATTGCTCTTTGTATTAAACTGCTTTTTCACATACTTCTCAACAGAAGTAATTATATGCATGTGAGCAGTTTCACTGAACTCAAGAGTATTGAAATGGATTACACACATTCATATGTTTGTAGGATAGGGGCCACATGGTTGTAGAAGCATTGATCCTCTCTTGTTCTCTTGTAATCTATAGTTAGCCTATCAAATTCACAGCTAAACTTAAATGGTTTTCTTAATCACAAAAAACTATGCATAAGGCTGTGATTTTAGGCACTGTGCATGCCTCAAGCATCCTGTTGATGTGAAGGGAGGGTGCTTAGCATCTTATAGGATCAAGCCCTAAATCCTCAAATCCAAGGTAATTTTTCAGATTATGCTTTGCCAGTTTCTACCTGGCACTTCTGTGTTAACTTCTTTTTGCTGTGGTGCATGTTCCTAGAGAGACTCTGCATAGAGAGGTCAAGGTGTAGCCACCACACCCATGCAGTAGGCACAAAACAATTAATCCTTTTTTCTTTAAACATGTAAAGAAAACGAGTTTTGTTCTAAAAGAAGACAAAATAGTAAACATCATTGTGCTGATGAGAGTCAGGATAAACTTTTAATCAAAAACATCTGCTTTCCAGCAAAAATAGTGTATGTTTACATAGGGACCCGGCCCTTTACACTCTTATTTGTACATCAATAGGACTACATTCGGATCTCTTGTCTTTGTGTAAATCAGGAACAACCCCAGTCACATCTATAGAATTATTCTGGATTTTTAGTGGCATCACTCAGAGCAGACTGTGGGCCTCTAAGTATTTTTTGAACCTGTAAAAAATGTTGCCTCTTTTCAAATACATCAGTTGTAACATTATATTCCTCAGTTCCTATTTTTAAGCTACTTTCAAATGTAAATAAATCTGAGTGTGACATTTTTGTAAACTAATTTTTACGAAGCCAAATACAGCCCCCAAAAAGTGACAAAAAGATTGGAGGAATGCTATCGACTGAAATCAGAGGCTTCCCTCCGTGAATTTTGTAATTAAAATGATCTATTCAAAATATCTGAAAATCAAATTAACATTTTATTTTGGTTTTATCTTATTTTCCTTTTATTCCTGCTGCCTTCAAAGGATTGATTTATCAGCAGTTCTTTACTGTGAATCTTTTGTAGTTAGCAAAGATGGGAAATACTTTGCAAACATTTAAATAGAATAGTACACAGTTTGTTTCCCATTACACTGTTTTCAGTAACAGCTCTTGTTTTTATGTCTATGCCATTCTCTTCTTATTTGAAAAAACAAGCATCAGCAGTTAGTAACAATACTGGTGGTAACATGAGACCCCATTTTCATCCTATAGCAAAAATACATATATTTTTTCATAACCTACCCAATGCACTTAAGTTTCTAGACACATAATAGACTGTCCTAAGAAAGGCAAATAAAATGGCAACAGGGCTTTGCAGAAACAAAAAGAAGGTTACTTCAAAGCAGGGAAACATCCCAGCCCCAGCAAAACGTGCAATTGCAGTCTGTTTAGAAAGATACGGGGCCAGCTCCTGAGCAACTTACTCAGTCTTGAGTCAGGCACATGCGCACAGAAGTGTGCATATATATCTGATTCAGTCCTTAGATCAAGAGTCCTTAGAAGTATTTTTAGTACTATTTATCAAATTTCTAACACAGCTAGCTACATGCAAGGGAAAAAAAACCCAACAGTAGTAATTCTCAGTTTAAATTGTCTTTGATTGTGTACATCACTTATATGGCACACTGATGCAGTTAGCGGGCACACTTTTTGATCTTTCACTGAGTACTGCAGCTGGTTTCTCTGTTTTCTAATGTGCTCCCATCTTAAACTAGGAAAGTGCTACCACAGTGAAGCTAAAGTAAATAGCAGGCATCATTCATACAACAGGTAAACATACTGTTTCTATGAAAGGTACTTGAATAATGAGGTAGCAGTGGAGCAGGCTTTGCTGAGTCCACATGCTTCTTCTTCGTCCCTTGCATGGCTGTTGGAAACAGTTAGACAATTGCCAGATTGTTTTTAAATGCATCTGTCGGCCTCAAGAACATTTTTTCCATTGAAACAGTGCATGGTTGTCGAGTACTTTGTGACGTGGTGTTAGTGAGCTGACTTAGAAAATGATCAGACGGTGGTTCTACGTAACAGATAATTTTCAGTTTTTGTCTTAAGTAGTTTGTAATATGTTACAGAGTATTGTGACCTGAGCAAGGACTTTCCTAGATATCACCAGCACCAGGCAAACTCCCTTTGAAATGGCTTGAGAAACACCAAACTCATGGATCAGGCTCAAACTGAATGTCGATCCTTCTTTTTTTGTTAATGCTCCATATCTACTCATATGAGAAAAATATTAGCAAACGCAGAAGCCGAAACAGGAATGTAACATTTTCAAATCTGTGGCAGAACATTTAACTATTTTTTTTTATTTCTTTCCCTGCTAAAATAATGTCAAATGACCATTAATGTGCTTGGTGCTTGCATATTTTAATGAGTTCTTTTCTTCTCTAGCAGGAAAAAAAAGAAAAAATCATAACATTTTAATGAAAATACAGCACACAAAAGATTTTTAAAGATGTAATCCTTTTTTTATGGACTATTTAATCTGATGTTTTTCAGTGCACACAGCAAACAAAAGGAAAGGGGTTTTAAACACAGCAGTAGTTTTAATTAATTCAGAACTTCAGTAGCAAAATTGCAAGATGAAGTTAATTATTATAATGAAGCATTTGATAAAATGAATGCGACTCCAGCAGAATGCAACTTTTATTCAAAGTAATTAATCAAGCTTACATTACCTTTCTTGATTGTTTGCTACTGAAATATGTTTACCTGCAACATGCTGCTGCTTATTCTGAGAAGACACAGAAAGGGAACAACCAAATGATGCTATTTTATTGAAATAGTTTTAATGACAGCTACTGCTATTGTAGCTTAAAATATATAGGGCCAAAACTATGCCCTGCTGAACATAATGCAAATGTTGCCCATTAACTACAATGCAACAGGATTTCTCTTGTGACTTTTGATCATCTGCTTTTTATAGTTGCATGTAATCTCCAAGATTTTTCTCTGTTTGTCAGTATTGGGATTATTGGCTCAAACCAGGGTGTTCCTTAGTAGGTATCTTGTGTTTCAGACTTGTTCTAAGTTCTCTTATGTAGAAGTGTTTGGGGGATTTTTCTGGGTGAAGGCCTAAAGCTCTTTCTCAGATAATTCTTCCTCTGGCAACACTCCCATTGGTTTCATTTGTAGTCTTGCCTGAGAATGGATTGGTCTAAAAACAGAGTCAGGTGTCCAGGATTTGGCTCATTGTGTCTGTTGTACATGACAGGAAAGAAGCAAACATGATCTGAAAATAAAAAACAGACTACCTGAAAAAGCAGCTTTTCAAATCACTTGTAGTTTTTCTCTGGAACCTATTAAGAATGCGAATGACTGTGGTTTGTAGAAAATAATGAAGCATATTCTGTCAGGAGTATGTTCGCTTTCTTTTTGTGTTCTATGTATTTAAAAACAATGCCATTTTGCATTTCTGTAACACCTTTCAATCAAGGATCTCAAAACACTTCACAGAGAAAGGCTCTTGACCCTTCAGTGAGGGCTGCACAGGCTGACTCGGGAGAGGGTGAGCGGGGTAAGCATGCATGATAATGTTAACTTTCAGGATTGGGCTGTTGTAGCTCTGATGAAGTAATTAATTACAGTCAAATCAGCAAAAATCTTTACCAGAGTGTGGTAGCATTTGCAGGCCAGCTAAATATGAAACGTGCAAAGGTGGGGCACTCTTCACTAGGAGATGTCCCATAAATCATTGAAACTGGATTAGATTTTTCCTCTTCACTCTTTGGTGTCATGTCCACGTTAGTGAAGCAAGACACAAATTAGACAGCAGAATTTAAAAACCTTTCATCTCAGAACATGCTTATCTGCTGTACATGTGATATTAATTCTTAAATTCATATCCAGCTCAAATTAAATTTAAAAAAAAATCATTTTTAAAGGCCCACGAGAATAATTAGGAAAATCAGATAATTTGCATTGATAATATATACTAATGATGGAAACTGTTATTTTTGTCTTTTCTGAAATGCTTAGATTTATCCTGTTATGTTTATCTACATAATAAGGATTGTTATTGTATTTCAATAACAAGTTTTCTAATCTCAGGCGTTATAATGAAGAAAGAGCTGCAAAAATAAAAGCTTCAGCCTGTTAAAAACTTGGACTGCTAGTTGTATAACCCAAACTTCCTTTTCCTTTGATTTGTAGCACTGTTGTAGTCTCTATTACATACATAATATAGGGAGGTCTCCAGAGAGACCAGTCCTCACTGATAAGATTAGGGGGAGTGTCTGAGGCTCAGAGTTTAGATAATCGAGAGAGGATCACTAAAGAAACCCCTCTACAAGAGAGATGCACAGAATGAGAATGCAGTAGCCAGGGTAGTCCTTCAGGAGCTGTCACCAGGCCTGCAGTACCAGCTGCCTCTCTCCAAGTACAGAGGATGGTTTTTGCCATCAACTCCACTGGGATAGTTTACTGGAAAGATTTAAATTTAACTCAGGCCTCTGAATTGCTGCACCTTACCCAGAGAAAACAGGTCAGACATCTCATGTATTTCTTTTTTTTTTTCCTCTGCTCCATTCTTTTATCATTTAATGTTTTTTGGTTGCTTGCCGTTTTTTTGTTCAGTTGGTTTGTTGATTTTTGGTGCTTTTGCTTGGGGTCAGGTCTTTATTTCGATTTGCAGAGTGGCGTGAAAATAATTGCAACGTTCAAGGTAAGTTAAAACTATCAAAGAGTGTTCCTTGGTGCTTTCTCCAATTATAGATACCTCATTCCATGTGTATAGTCCTAAACTGGTTTAAAAAAAAAAAAGAAAGATGAAAATGACCTTAAAACAACTGTTTAATGAAGAGCAGTGAGTGAGAGGTAGGGATGAAGAGCAGTGCTAGCAGCTTTTGGATAATTTGTAAATTCATTTTAGTTGGTAAAGACTGCCCCCTAATGGAAAATCCCAGAAGCTGTAATATAAACTACCTAAGGAGAGGTGAAGGTACTTTGGTATGCCATTTAAAGGATATAAATACTATAAAAGTCAATTAAAAAAACTAATTGCTTGCTCTTTATCACTCGTGGTTAAAACAACATATTTTGCAAGAAAGGCATACATAATATTAATTGAACAATCAAAATGTGTTGAATGGAACCTTTATCCATGAATGCTACTTATGACTGCAGATAATGTGCGAGGAAATCTTACTGAAATAGAGTGATAAGGCTGAGAGTTATGTACTTGGCAAATACATTTGCCCAATTTGTTCTCTTTTTTTTTTTTAACCTGGAAAAATATTAATTCAAGTTTATCTCTGGATCTGACACTTTGGGTCAAGTCCTTTCTCAGGCACATATCTCTCATTAGTTCAGGGGTAGACAGCCAAGTCCCAAATGTGTCCTTTAGCAATTATTTCATTTCCATGTAAAGCAGAGGTGGTGCCAACTCAAAAAAAAGCCATAACACAGAGAGAAAGGGGGAGACAAGAGGTATAATTTCTCATTAAGAGTAAGAATGATTTTTCTCCCGCAGTATCCACCCCTCCACAGACAGCAGTGCCATATACTCTAATAATAAATAATCAAGCAGTTTTGAGACATTTTACTGGCATGTTGTAAACTGCCATCTCTGTACTGAGTGGTAACACAGAAACATAATTAATGTACCTGAGATTTTCTTGATGTCCCTAAGGGATTTAATTTAGGAGGAAACCCCAGATGAATAACCATGTTCACCTTTTCCATGTTGATCTCAATGAGACTACTCACAGGAAGAAAGTTGCTTCTTTGCATAAGTTTTGGCTAGATCAAATCCTGAAATGGTGAGGGCCAAATCATGTGCAGTGCTGAACACCCACCGGTCTTACTCACATCCTTTGGAAAGGCGGATGGTCAGAACCTCTGACAGCTTGACAGTCGTTCTTTGTTGTACTGTTGGTACAGGGAGATGAAAGAGACTTTGTGAATTAAAAAAAGTCTTCCTAAGGCAACGGATTGATGCATTGTGTATAGAGGTATAAGAACTCTGTGTGTTCAGTCCCAGCTGAAACATGGAGTTAGCAGAGAGCTGTTGTATCTAACTCAGCAAACTAAGGAGGCAGTGGATACAGTCTGCATCTTATTTAGGAAAGGGATCTAGGTAGGGGAGGAAGGAGACGGATAGCTAATTAACCCAAAAAGAAAATTCTTATGAGTAAAACAACTTGGTGTTTATTCACTGCCACTAAAAGGATTGTCCTGTACTAATAAAGCATTGCCGTTGACTTTGAAAGTTAATGACTAGTAGCCCCTGAATTCTCAGGGCATGACTGTTAGAAAAGGGCAGGGCCAAAATGTTCTGAAAAACTGGGAAATGTCTTGACCGCACGTCCAAGGGACCGAACCTTTGGCATTTCTTGGCTGCTCGTTGTCTCTTTCAAATCTGACATTGACAATAGCTCAACTCCTTCAGTCACTGCCATCTCCATGCTTCTCTTTTGCTGGTCTTCCTCGTGAATTGACCTCCAGTCATGGTCTCTGAGGCGTTCACTTTTCCCACATGCAAGACTGTCCTAATCCATGCCCACAAGCTGCATTTAAATGTTAATGTACACTGCAGTGTGAGGGAAGTGTGAGTCAAGTAACCCCATGATCTTCTGCCCAGAACCATCACTCCCCCATACACACACATTGTTGCTGAGTTGTTACCATCACCTTTAATGCAGGTGTCAGGATTCTGCAGCAGTCTACACAATTACAAGTTAATGACAGTGGATTGTAAACTCTTCATGACAGGGACCAAGCTGTTTTCTTGTGTTTAGTAAAGGGTCTGACACACTTCGGAGTATGCATAATAAGTAATGGTGCGTGATATGTATGTAATCAGCAATGTCTCACGTGTCTATAATTATGTTTTAGTGTAATTAGAAGCATTACAGTCTTTGCTGTCTCAGATTTAATGAATTTTCCTGTTGCATAAATGAGTACTGTTCTCCCCTAATAAATGCACCCCTACAGTTCTGTTCTTGTTTATTCCTTATGTACAGGTGGGCAAAATAAATCCCTATGCAGGAGACCTATATAAGTTCTTACAGTTTAAGTTCTATTTTACAAGAGATTTGGATGGTCCATAGGACTGTGGTGACCCCTACCCTCTTGTGAATTCCTTCTGTGTTTCCCAGCTTGTTCTTCAGTAGCAAGACAGATATCTTAGATGCACAGTGTGGCACTCACCAAATTCTAACGTAGAATGGGTTCTGCAAAGCTGGGTTTGACTGATGGTGTACCTCAATAGAGACGGCATGTTTTAGGAGTCTGGTTAAGAAATAATAAGTCTGATTCTAAATGGTGTAAATTGGTGTAGCCCCATTGGCTTCCAAGGAGTTATGTTAATTTGCACCAGCAGAAGAATTCTTCCCCCCACCCCCCTTCAAACAACAGATTGATACTGGCTTAGGCAGGGACCCAAACTTGTGCTCTGTCTATTTTCCATTTATTTTAACGAGTATCAGTAAGTGTATTAGAAGAAAACACAACAGGAAGATTTTGTGTAATTTGGATGAGAGAGACTTTTACTGTAAATACCACTTTATCATTCAAACCACATGAAACTCTGATACACATAGGGAATAAATAAAGGCAGCAAAAGAGCTCTCAGTAGCAATTATCAAACAAATCAAGTGACAGCCTCCCCTATTAGCTGGAATCATTTGGGTTATTGTGTAAAAATGTAAAATGTGGCTTTGCATATTTAACATGTCTCCTCCGTTTTTGTTTTCCTATTTGCAGATCTATTATAAAGTTATTAAAGAAATTGAGCCAGGAGAAGAACTGTTGGTGTATATGAAGGAAGGGGCTTATTCGCTTGGGAACATGCCACCCAGTATGGAAGGTAAGATCATTATTGTTAGATAGCACCTTTCCGTACCTGGCACCAGGAGGAAACAAAAGAACGTGCAGCAAGAAACTAAGTTGCATGGTTACCTGCCCTGTTATGTAACTGTTGATTGTTCTAAGATTTAATGCGTTTTATACTGTTCTGTATTGGCAAGATAAGCTGCCTTAGTCAGCGATGCCTAAGCAGATTTTTTAACCTCAAGGCTTGCACAGATGCATTAAATATTTTTTCAAGGAATGTTGTGGTTTTGAATACTATAGGGGATGGCTTATTAATTTCCGGGGTTGCCATGGCTGTTTGTGGGTAATAAAATCAAGGCGACACATTCCAAGGCTTACAAAACACTCTGTGTTCTTTAGAGCATCAGAGCACAGAGCAGCAGTGACAGTGCTATTTTAATGTGGATGGCTCGGCAGCATCAATTGGTGGGTCCACAGAACTGTTAGAACAGCAGTTCTCAACAGGTGTGACAAGATCCTTTTAAGCGTGCCATAGATGTTAGCACTGTTAGGTGTGCAGCCATGATTCACAACATAAACCCAGGGATTTCAAATAGGAATCCATCATATTAAAACATTCTGACCCATTGTGGTCTTTCTGAGGTCTTTGCAACAAAAGAATTGCTCTATTATTGTTTGTAGTTAAGACAAGAGAGTAAATTTGGAGCAGGTATTTTCTGAGGGGTGTCTTGAGTCTAATGAGAGGTGTCTTGAGTCTGAAAAGTTTGATAACCACTTTATTAGAGCAGCAGGCTCTATTGAAATAAACTCTTCATTGCTCCACTGTCTCGCTTGGCAAGCAGATTGAGCTGGCTAGTCATGGTGCCGGGCATAAATGGACTCCCTGAGTAAGCAAATGGCTTAGAGGAACATTGTGCATTGAGCAGCCAGAGAGATTAAGTTCTTATATTTTAAAAGGCATCTTCCCCTGAATGTATTGATATTGCTTCTTAAAGTTCAGTCATTGCTCAGGACATCAAAGGAGCCATTGCATTTTTGGGGAGGCATGAGTGTTTTACAATAGTTAGAGCAAGAACCTGTGGTCTCTTGTGTTCTCTTTTTGACTGCCACCCACTTGCTATGTCTAGTTAAAGGAAACATGAAAATTGGGGGAAAGCACTGGTGTTTTTGCCCCCTTTTATAGTGTTTGAAGATGGGTGGAAAAGATTTTTTTTCCAAATTAAAAGTGAAGAGTAAGAGGAGTTTCTGCTCAACAACTAGGAGAAGGGAATTTTAGTCAGGCTATTGAAAACTTTGGGCTTAATTTTAAACTGACTAAAAGCAGCTGGCTTTAGCAAGAAACTCCAGGATTCTTAAAGCAAAGATTACAGAAAGAAAACCCAGGAGTATTCAAAGAAACCCCAGCCTCCTTGCTTTAAGAAGAAAAAAATTTGCCTATAGGCAGGGGGCTATTTAGCAGAATTCAGGAAGGTTTTTGCAGCTTCTGCCGAAGTCATTGGTGCTGCACAGTGTTAGGAACAGGCTACCAAGCTGGCTGGGCCTGTGATCTGGCCCTGTCTGGCAGTATTTGCATTCCTATGTTTTACCTGTTTACTAACATTTAACACAGTGGTTAATGCAAATGCCCTGAGGCATTGAAGGGATCTCTGCCAAAGTAGGGAAGATCAGACATCCTATTCCTGGTACAGCTAAAATAAAAAAGCTAAACAGAGAAAACAAGAGTCTGACGAAGTAACCAGGCAAGGTTTCTTTATTCTTTGGAAAAAAAATTAAGAAGGGCACAAACCCATATTTTTAAAAATCTTTGAAAAAACTAAAATGGAAACAGAACTTATCTGTGTTTGTTTAAAGCTAAGCTCATGAAAACGCCTTGGTAAAACTAGATACACAAGATATGATGTATTTTTTAGTTTTCCTGTAATTTAGTAATGACAGCAGTGGAGGGTTAGTTTTAGAAGTGGGTGAATTATCTAAAGTAAATGAATTCTAATTTAAATGTAGTCTTTTTCTGGTCAGCCACTGACTGTGAAAACAGCTCATTATTAATGTAAATATGCCCATTATTTTATGACTAATTTATAAATACATTTCTGCATATAGGCTGCTCATGAACTAATTGTATATTGTTTGGCATAATCAGCATTTGAAATTTGAGCTATTATGTTGGACCTTCTGTTCACATGCTTCCCTTACTGGTAGAAAAATGTAACTTGGATTCAGATTGCCATGGCAAACACTTAGGAAGATGAATGTGTAAAATCTGCTTTTTGCAATATTTGTTTGTAATTTGTTGTTTCAGTGAACTGTTTCTGCCAAAACACTCCTTTGCTTAAGGTACTCCTTGAAAAGTGGATGAGAAGGGAGTGAAAACACAGATGATGAAAATTAAAACATTCGGTTGATTTTTTTTTCAAGTATTTTTTCATTGTTGAGTTAAATGCTCGTGATTTCCTTAAAAGCAAGCCACAGATATAAGATATTTCTGGTGGTACTTCCCCAATTATGGTGTAAAAACTGAATACCTCTTTGATAATTTAGAAAAGAAATAGAGAAAAAAATCAGCAAGGCTTTTTGGTTTAATGCTGCATGATCTGTTTTGCTTCAGAGATTTCATATTTGCTTTTAAGTGACACTTATTTGAACAAGCAAAAAACACCTTGTTCCCTGTAATATGCCAGCTTTGTTGTTATATAACATTTTTCTGCATCTTCCTAATAATGTATCATGCTTTTGGTAGCTAATTGCTTTTAAATTATAATAGCCCAACATTGAATGTTTGACTTCTTAATACTTCTACCTTTGAGAATGCGATCTTCCCCCCACCCTTCATTTAAATTCTGAATTGCAGAAGAAAGAAAATGCAAAAATGTTCCACACAAAGATAATTATCATAAAAATCTTTTATCCAAACCCCAGCCAAATGCAGTAGACCCCTTATCACTGCAGGAATTTTGAGTAGGGCTCTTGAACTCCTTTGAGACCTGAGTCTGGTAGATTAGCATGTAGATGCCACATAATTGTGTTCCCCTTGGTTTCTCTGAAAGCTATTAGGCACTGATTTATTTTTCTGTTACATTCCTGCTTTGTCCTGAGTGTTACTGATGGAACTTAAGATAGACGCATATAACCACAGATTTGACAAACAAGACATAGAGAACTGGCAGCAATTTTTTTGTTGTTGGATTTTTCTTTTCTTTTCTTTTCTTTCCCCCCCTATGACACGGAAGCAGTAAACTGTTTTCATAGGGCAGCATATTTATTTATTGTGTTTAAAGAAAAAAAAAACCCTTTTATGTACCTGCTATAAATTGGAGACTTTGTAGCAAAGGCAGAGCTCCAGATACCAGGAGATCTCAGTTCAGTACTAAGCTTCCTTTGTGACGTGGGATCCACTCCTACAAGGTGTTGCTCTAGCCTTTAATCTATGCGTGTCATGGTTTCTTTTTCTGCAACAATGCACAAGGGTATTGTAAGGCTAAACTCACTGATAATTGTAAAATATTTGTTTTCAGGAAAATGCAAAGTTCAGAATACAAGAAGTATATTTATTATGTATCAGTTTAGGATCTTTCTTTATTCTGCTTGCCAGTCAATTTCTTCTCTTCAGAAGTGTTTACCAGGGCTTATTTCTAGCTTTTCAAAGAATTTGCGCACACATGCACACCCATTCAGCCACAGTAAATGTGCATATAGATAGATGTATTGACAGACAAACAGACAGACAGACATGCACACGCACACTCTGTGAAAATCCCTCTATATAGATTTATATTGAATATATACACACACACAAAGAAAAATTAGAAAACATGAAGACATTTTAGGGTATGTTTCTACCACAGTTTAGTCATCTTTTTTTATCTATCCTCTATGTTTTCTTTACCAAATATTCTGTGTGAAGAAAATCCATTTCCCCTCATATTGTCAGTTCTTTATGCACATGAAAAAGCTGGTTGTGCTTAATAGTAGAAGAAGACCATCACTGCCAATGGTACATGAGACTGCATAGAACAAGTCGATTTTTTAATACAACTGAAGCAAGATAAGCTTTATCTTAAAAATATTTGCCTAAAAAAGACAGAAAGGAAACGCCCAAGCTAGAGGTATTTAAACTGAGTGGGGTAATAAAGACGCACAGGATACATCTACACGAGATATTACCGCACATTCATTATTGCACGTTTATTTAGTACTTGTATTAGTACTCAGTGACTGGAGCTACTGCACAGTAGTGCTGGCAAACAACTTTTAGGTGATCCCATGGCTTAGTAGCCTAATAAAACTGTGCAGTAGCGTATTAGCACTGTCCATGCTGTGACATGCTACTGAGAAGTATTTTTTGGCTACTGTGAAGTCAGCGTCTTGTGTAGACATGCCCACACAGTTTGACTTCTTCCAGAGTTACTTAGCAGAATCCTTCTTCACTCCAATTTTCAGGTGGTCTCAATGGATTTTAACCGGTTGGGGATATGATCCCTTTTAGGGATCAGATTTCTTGTGCACAACTTGTGACCTCCGTGGTTCTTCTCAAGGTGCAGGATGAGGCAGGTGAGGGCAAAATCAGACCCTAGGCAGGCACTGTGTCATGTGTTGTAACACAGTAGGTGAGCCTATGTGTTTCCAATCTGCAGTTAACTCTGTGAGATAACATTTGCTTTTGAGAACAGGAACCCCCGGGTTCCTGTTTAATCAGCCTATCTCCATGGCTAGAAACTGGCTCAAGGTAAAATAAGACCGAACCCAAGCCATCCCGTAAGTCTTGTACAGGAACAGGAAGAATTTCTGAAGTTTGAGGAAGTTCTTTGTTAAATGTTCTCTGAGGCAAAAAGTGTCCTCCCCCCTCCAAGTTTTCTATTTTGGGGTGAAAGCTGAAGTATTACAGTGTAGCTGCGCTGGGCAGATTTTTGTCCTGCATGCAATTAGGATGCACTGGAAATTTCTTAGGAGATCAATCTTGGGATTCTCAAACCTGAGGAGCTGGGAGAGGTTGGGAGAGGTTCAGACATCATTAAGTCTTCTTAGAAGAAAAATAAAGGAGAGAAACGGTAGATGAGCAGCACGTTTTACTGAGAGATGATCTCCTTACCAGAGCAGTTCAAAACCATTCCACCCAGTTATCATGCAGATCAGTGAAGTAAATGAGCCAACTGGTTCCAGCTCATCTGTGATTCTGTGATACCCAAACCTGGAGCAAAAATGGAGGCACCATAAATACTGCAAGCACTGCTGGCACTTTGCTCTACAGATCTAGCTTTAATGAATTTCTGATAGGTGGCCCATCAAGCCCAGTTATAGATGGTACCAAGATGAGTGCAATGCCAGGAGTGCAGACAAGTCCTATTAGGGTTTTAGTGGGTGTTTTAGTGTTCCCTCAGCACCCATGCTTTGGAAAAGGTAATGCTACTCCTCCTGCCTAACTCAGCTCTATCTCAAAAGAGGTATAATTTTAATCCAGAAATGTTCTCTGTTGAAGTCTTAAGTTTGGCCAGCTAGCATCTTATTTCTCATCCTGCTGTGAGGTCACATGAAATGTGAAAATGTGACATCATAACATAACCGTTTGCAACTTTCTTTTTTAATAAGAAGCAATTGCTGGATGACAGGGCAAAAACAAGTACCACAGCTAATGCAGTTTTGTCAACCACCAAGTAAATGTAGGGAGCTTCTTGGTTCTCCATTTTCAGCTTTCCCTTCCCAGAACCATGATACAAATCAGTTACAAATTGGCACAGCTCTCACACGCTCTAATAAACCATTTCATTTCCATAAAAACTTTTAAAAGGGGCTCAGTCCAGACCCCTGGAAGGAAAGGGGCCTTTGACTCTTCTGTGCCTCCCAGATTCTGTTATGTGTCTAAACCAACTGAAAATGGGGGCAAAATTGGGAAATTGTCACTATTTCCCCTTGCATTTTTTCAGCTCAAATCCAAATACGATCAAAAAATTCTGAGAAGAACTTTAATTTTTGGAAAACCGTGTCCTTGTTTCTCCCCTCACCCTCCCGTTATCCTTTCTTCTCTTCTTTTCTCACTTTCAGCAAATAATTTTATATTTCCCTGTTTTATTTCTCTCTTTTCTAAAATGCGAGTAATATCATTGCCCTGCCCTCACAGGACCACTGTATTAACAGTATTGATATTACTTTAAATGCAAGTGCAATGAATACAGATAATGTTCTACAGTCTAGTTCATATGGCATTGGGCTATATTGAAAGGGAGGAAGAGATTTAGCTTGTGGGTCCCAGACAAGGAAGCTATACAAGATCAGTGGAGAAGATACTGGCTGGGCTTCTCGAATCCTAGAGAAGTAGGGGTGGAAGGGACCCCAGGAGGAGGTCATCTTTTCTAACTCTCTGCTTAAGGCAAGTATACTGCCTTGACTCCGGAGGAGCTACTTCTGATTTATACTAAACACACTTCATAAAACAAAGATTTAGGCAGTTGTGATATTTTGTGCAAAAGCTGGTGCCAATAATCATCTGCAGCACTTTTTAGCGAGAAAATCTCTTAAAATGTTTTATGCATCCTAGAAACACCAGTTCCCTATAGGCAGACAAAGGATTGAAATGCCTTCTGTCTTTTAACCTATCATCTCCTTTCTTGTACCACAGACTACCCGTGATGCTGTTCATTAAATTAACTCTGAGCAAACATCCCTTAAAAATAATATTTTCCTTCTGTCTCCTAACGTAATGAATTTCACTGCAGGCTTTACGCTTGCAGCAGTGTTTTCAGAGTGTGAGAAAGGGACTTTAGGCCTGCTACCGATGCAACATTTTACATGATTGGAAATTAGTCTATACCTGTAACGGAACAAAAATTCGGCACGTGTAGACTGGTTTAAAAATGGCAGAACCCAGTCTAAGATTGGCGCCCTTCCTCACCCCACCCCAACAAAAGGTTGCTTACAGAAAACCACATAACTTTAATCAAGTCCACCTCAGGCCTTTTGAATGTCTGCACCCAGCCCTAATTGCAGAAAAGCGTGTTCAGAAACGTGGGGGGTGAGGAGAAGAGGGAACACAGCAGAAAGCAACTACATGAAAAGCTTCTGTTTCAAGTAGACTGCTGGGTGGAGAAACCCTGGACTGTCCCAACTCCCTCACAGAAGTCATTCTCCTGGAAAATTTACAGCTCTGAGCTGATTGTTTGACTTGGCACTATGGTCAGGATGCTGCCTTGTAAACTTAATAATAGCTGCCCTCTTTTTAATTTGTTTGACCTTGACTACAATAATTTATTATATGCATTAGATCTTTTTTTTTTTCCAACAAAGAATTTGGCCTCTTTTTCTTTGCTGCACAGTGCTCTGTCTTCGAACTCCCCCTACTTTGTGAAGCCCTCTGGCTGCTGCATAGCAAACACTGGGGAGAAGGGAGGAGGGAAGGCCTTGGAAAGTGCAGTTCTCCAGGGTTGGGCTCTTCCTAGCGTAAATACGTGATTATCTTTTACAGGCTTTTGGGGAGGCAATAATCATTCTGGCTTGTGCAGCTGGGGGAAGGTGGTATTTTGTTTTGTTTTGTTTTTTTCTTGACAGCTTCACAGGAAGAAACAGCCATTTAAAAACACGTTGAGAGACAGACAGACAAGCAAGCAAACAGACAATCCCCCTGCCCCCGCAGAATCTCCAATACTGTGTAAATCCTGCTGGTCTCAGCTCAAAGCCTTAACAAGGCTCAGGAGCAAAAGTGGACAGTAGAGTTCAAGCTGCTGCTTAGTCAGGGCTCCTTCCAGAGTTTGGCTGCTTCAAGGCTGCGGTCTCTCCACATTGCCCGAGCTGATGCGAATGGTTCGTGTTCAGCCAGTCGCAGTTGATGTTACCTGCACCAGCTTACTTTGAAGAGAAGGATTTTATACCCGTGGCTTGTAAACATACTTTTGCAGTGATCTTCATTGACTTGCATTTTGTGAGCCAGAGAACTAGCGGATCGAACGACCTGGCGTTACGTGAACTTGCTAACCCCAAAGCTGAACTGCTTTGTCCATCTCTTTCAGAGGAGCACACATTTCGCTGCGAAGACTGTGATGAACTCTTCCAGTCAAAGCTGGACCTGAGGCGGCACAAGAAATATGCCTGCAACTCTGTCAGCTCTCTGTATGAGACCCTGAATGAGGAGATAAAACAGGAAGGCCTCAGCGATGGGCAGGTCTATGAGTGCAAAGACTGTGAGAGAATGTTCCCCAATAAATACAGGTATCACACGCACAGCAGGCACTTGCCTTGCTAGCTATACACTGAAAGCTTAAAACAAATTATCTTAATATGAAATCTAACTGTTCAAAATGTATTCGTCAAGTGGGAACTGAATGGCTCGAGCTTGGGACTGGGATATGGGACTTTTCAACTGCAGTTGCCATGTTGAATGTGGCTCAGGCCAGTAAGTTTTTAGAAAATCACTCCCAGTCAATAACTGTTTGTCACATGAGGTTATGATCTCAGTGCATTTCAACCATCCACTGCCATGTTACCATAACCGTTTTCACACCACTGCAGGAAATCCTCCATCACAATTTGCCCTAATTGTTAGCAGAATGGCCAAGGCTTGAACACACGGTGATGCAATTCCGGCTTACCCTTTCCAGGTCAACAATGAGACATGTGGCCAGGGCCAGTAACATTACAGTGCCAACCTAACCTAAAAGATCAGTTTTTTAAAGAAAAGATTGCAATCAGGGCCTGATCCTATACCATTGGATAGAGAGGAAAGTGGGAACATTGCTGTATTAAAAAAACCACCAAATACTGCAGGCCTCATGATAACATTGTTTGAACTGTCAACACTTTAAACAAGCATAGCAGAACTACAAGCTTAAGGCCAATGGTTCAAACTACAAGATTTTGGTAAAGTTGACCACTGAGTGCTGGCCAGTAGTAATCATGCTGAATGTAATTATAACATTTTGTGGCAGATGAGTAGATAGGAAATAGGAAAAGCGTTCTTACATTCCCATGGAATACACAAGAGAATCTGAAATTAAGAGTATAAATTTGTCCAAGACAATCTACTAATGTATCTTCCCTAAAATATATCTGAATACTGAGCACCTTGCGGGAGTTTTACAAGGCTAGGATGGGTAACATCATCTAGCAGTTTGATGGTATCTATATTTTCAGGCAGTTCTCCCTGATTCTTCCTCACCTTTTGTTTTCTAACTTGAATTATTCTTTTCACTCTCTATAAGTTTGCTGTTTCTTTGATTTTCTCCAACTCTGCTGGGAAAATAACACATCCATGTGATTTAAAAAAAATTCTCCAGGAAGTGGAATTCTATCTGAAAAATCTTCCTGCCTTTTCAGTGATAACAGGAGTAATTTATTTTCAGTCTCCATCTTCCTTCTTTGTTTATACTGTCCCTCTACAATCTCCCTCCCTGAGTACTAACATATTTCCCTCTTGGCAGTGCATGAACGCTTCCTGAATCCCTTTATTTCCATTGTATGCAAGTAGTATTTCTGTTGTACAGAATAGGAACAAGGCATAAAGACTGTCATACCCTTACTTCTGCTAGTAATTGCTCACTAAGGTGAGTAAGGGGTTGGTCTCTTGCCGAAGCTCAAACAGAGATGCTCTGAGCAAAGACAGGAACAGAAAGCTGATCTCCTGAACCCCTGTCTAGTGCCTTGTTCTCAGCACCACCTTCCTACTAGGAAAGGTTCCTCAGAGTCTTTGCTATAAACTAACTGTTCCTTCTTAAAACTCATAATTAAGAAAAAAGTGGGCATATGCCCACTGAGCTATCCGACTGAAGGGTTACCTTAATAACCAAATAATCATGAGCCATGCTTTTCAAATAGGACCAGTGACTTGGGCCTCTTCTGTATTTGGGTTTGACTTGAAGACATAATGAAAAAGCCAGATTCTCAGAATGATCTCAGCCTTTTTTATGCACAGCATTGAGCTATCCAAAGCCAGTAGTCACTTCTGAAAGTTGAGGCCTGAATGCCTAGGGTATTCCTGGAAGTCTAACAATGTCTCAGGTCTCTGTGAATTTTACTATAGACTAAGCCATCCATATATCTTGTTGCAAAAGCAAAACAAAAAAAGTCAGCTCTTGGCTGGCATTATGCGGAGGCAGAGAACACGCTGTGCCCTAGTCTGTGCATACATTAAATTTAGTGGAACTTTCAGAGGAAATTACCAATTCTTGTTTCGTCCCCCTATAAATCTGGCTATTCCACTTTATGAACTGAGAAGCCCTCTTAAGACAGCAAATAAATCCAGTCAACATATCTAGATGGTCTCATAATTTCTTGAAAGTTAGTTCAGCTCAAATCAAGAATATCACCAGGGAACTGAAACTCAGCACTTAGCAGATGACTAAATAAAAAAATGTTTGTGCTAATCCCGGTAGGTTATTTTCCTGTAAACATTATAATAAGTCACCTGCATTTGTGCTGTATAAACCCATAAATCACAATTAACTGCCAGAAAAAAAAATCTATATTAATGGCATTACGAACAGAGTTTCTTTTATCAAAATGGATGATTGTTCTTCATAATTAACAGCCAGCCAATTTATTACTGTCCGCTTCACAAGGATTAACCATTATAACTTTGAAAGAAGAGGATCATCCAGAGACTAGTGGGATCTTAAACTCCTCTGGTTAACAATAAATGACTTGGCTTTGGAGCAGAAGAATATCTGTCCAAGTACTCAAAGGGTGCCAAAATCTCAGCATGCACAATTGCCATATTTTGTGAACCAGCAAAATCCCTTAGCTTCATAAATATTTGAGTTCAGGTCAATGAACATATGGGCTGGGAATTTCAAGAGTCTAAGTGAAGGAGATCCTCAGTCCTAGGGTGCCTACTGCCTAACTCTCCTTGGCCCTTCAAAATCCTCAGCCTTAGCGCCTTGTCCTGTGCAGTCAGGCTATGGAAAAGTCCACTTGTGTTTAAGGGAGTTGGATTAAATTGAACTGTAAGGTTTAGCTTTCTTATGTTTTTTTAAACTGTCCTTTAGGAAATATACCCCGTGTTAAAATTGTAAAGGGATGACTTAATAACATTTACGCAGAAGATTTCAGTTTCTGTTAAACTTCACAAGTTTTTATTGATCCTATGGACTTTATCAATAAGGTTAAATATTTACAATTCTCACTGAACTGCAGCAGGATTGCAGATTTTCTTCCTTTCTCAGGATCAGGCTACTTGAGGTACATTGTTTCAAGCTCCTTGTGTACCTGGATTGCTAACAGGGCAAAGCCCCTTATGCTCATCTTCAGCCCAGGAATTTTCTCCTTTCCCTACCAGTACCTACCTCTCCCAGTAGCTCCTCTATACAAGTGCATCTGGGTTAGTGGCCAGCAGAACTGGCATGTGCTAGCACACACACTGAAGTTCAAAAGGCAGAGACAGCACTTTGGCGTAGAGGAAACGCAGCAACCTATAGCATTGTCTGAAAAGCCATCTCGGCTATGGCACTGCTCCAGCAGCCACTTTGGTTGCCATCGTCCTCCTGGCTTGAGAGAAGCTGCCAGTTGGCAGAAGTTGAAATCGCTGAGTTAAGTAGTAAAAGATGTCTGACATTTAAAAGTGAAATGTGTTTGCACCTTATCATATTTCTTTCAAATGTGAAGTTACTGTGTTCTGGGAAGTTGTGGGCTTTGTGCCCATGAAAACGGCAACCTGATCACTTCAGCAGTAACACAGCTAATATCTTGTCTTTCCCTGCGGGGATTCGGCAGGAATCTTTGTCACAAAGTGCTAGTTTTTCCCTTTTGAAACCTGCAGGCTTGGGTCAGTTTTGACTTCTTTTTTTGCTGTAAGGGGAGCCAGTTTTGCAGTAAGAAAATTCATGAAACACAGCAAATTTTGGAGAGGCCCATTCTCAAATGTGAAATGAAATGCCCCAAAAAAAAAAGATTTAAAAAAAAAAAAGACTCAAATTTCCATATAGTTGCACCCTTCATTGTTAATTTGTCGCTCATTTCATTTTAAAAGGTTTTTGAAGTCATGTTATGTGACAAGCACCATGTTGACTAGTTAGTATTGAAGAAAAAAAAACCCCGGTGGTTCTCGGCCTCTTTCTCTGTCATCATCTTTAATCACCACTCTCTATCTCAAACCTCGCTGGTACTGTGACCCTAACGGACACGATTATTGTAACTGTAAATCCACTGAAAGAAAGTGCTTGGTTCAGCCTTGTCTGTAAATTAAAACCAGTTGAAGCCTGCCCCGTTAAGCGCCATTTTCTAGCTGTCTGAGTTGCCTGCCTTTCCTTACCCTGTGAGGTAAGCATGTCTTTTCTTTCTCAGCTTGGAGCAGCACATGGTAATCCACACGGAGGAGAGGGAGTACAAGTGTGACCAGTGTCCAAAGGCTTTCAACTGGAAATCAAACCTGATTCGTCACCAGATGTCACATGACAGTGGCAAACGCTTTGAATGTGAAAATTGTGTGAAGGTACGGCAATACATTGCGGGGGAACAGCATCACCTGGGGAAGGTGAGCTGGAAGTGCAATTCAGCACACACTATAGCGATCAGCACCATTTCAGGGTTTAATGGCGGTAAGCCATCATTTAGGCTTAGGAGGCAGAAGGGAAGGGGAGCAGACAGCCTTCGATCGCTGAGCCTGAGTGGGGAAGTCAGGAGGCCCAAAAAGCACCTTTCTACTGGCCTTTCCCCAAGCACTGGATAGATCCTGCTATTCAGAAGGAAAGCATACGGATCAAAGGGGATATGCCACCGATGTCAGCGAGCATGCCTGCAGCCTGCCGGGAGGGGTGTCAGTGCTACCTCGCCTCCGTGTCTGTGTGCAGGGTGAAGTGAAAGCCCTGCACAGTTGCACTCCCGGTGGGCTCTGCCGAGAACAATGATGCTAAATAACAAAAATAGCCAGCCTTCCCTCCCCCCCACCTTCTCCCACCCTTGCTCTCAGCCACACACACCTTTGTTCCTCTCCCCTAAAGGCATTTTCTCTTTCAGGTGTTTACTGACCCCAGCAATCTCCAGCGGCACATCCGTTCCCAGCATGTTGGCGCACGAGCTCACGCCTGCCCGGACTGCGGCAAAACCTTTGCCACTTCATCTGGCCTCAAACAACACAAGCACATTCACAGTACTGTCAAACCTTTCATATGTAAGTTGTCACGGGCATCACAGAGCCCCAGCTTTCACTATAATTGCACATATCCTGAGGGGCCCCCCAGCACTGGCTGTCCCTCTGTGAGCAGCCGCTGTAATTTTATAGGTCAGAGCACAAGATGAAATTCCGCAGCAATTTTTTCCCCCCTTTTTTCTCTTTTTTTGCATGCTCCCTGTTTTTTCAGTAAACATTCGTGGCAGTTTTTGACTTCCTTGACAAGTTAAAAGCTGAGTCTCTCAGCAGTCCCAGCGATGCCATTTTCTCATATCTTTTCTTTCTCTCTTCTTTTTGGGTTTTTTTTTTTTGTTTTGTGTTTTTTATTATTTTTCACTGTGCCTGTTGGTGACATAAATAAATAGCTGACACAATCTGAGAGAAATGTGTTTCTGAGGTGCCTCAAATCATTCAACCTTTATGAAGAATTTGGGAAAGTGGCAGAGACTCAGAGGAAGGGTTCGTTTGATTTTTTTTTTTTTTTTAACAAAAAAAGCCGATTTTTCTTCTGTTTACAAAGGCTTTAGTCTAGACAATACTCTACAGGCATTTAAATGGCACATTAGCCATATTGTTTGTGCTTTTCATTTCCAGATGTGACATTTACCTTAGGAAGGCCTAAGAGTCACTATCAGGACTGGGCTTTTATCCCATCTATATAGTGTCTTTTGCACCTTGGTAGCTGCAGAAAGATACATTTGCACTTTGCCAACAACATGCAAAGAGGAGCCTTACAGGCTGCTGCTTGGCACCTTACCAAAGGGATGCTCTTACGTTTAAAGCACAGTGCCAGATATATATTCAACTTCTAGTGATGGTGTTTCATGAGGCAACCTGCCGAGCCCACCTCTGCTTCCCTGTCCCTACCAACATGGGAACAGAATACAAGTACAGTATAGGGTGTGAGCCTCAGTTTTGATGTGCTCTGAGATAATCAGTGTCAGTGGGGAAATGGAAAACACACCCACTGCTTTGGTGTGATCCTTACCCCTCACACTTATGCCTGGCACCTGAGAGAGGGAGAGAATTGGAGTCCCAATTTTTTGTTAGCCCCAAAACAAGACACTGTTTCACATCGGCTTCATGCTGTCTCCCCCATCTAATTATGGAGCTTAAGTCTTCTCTGCAGTCCAAATCAGAGTTGAAAAGAATTTGAGAGTGACTCTGCCCGGTTCACAAGTGTCAGGGTGGAGTCGATATGGAATCTGTTAACAGTGGGATAAAACATACAAAAAGTTTATGGGGTCTGTGGGACCTGCTGGCTTTGCTTAGGGAAACATAGGACCACAGTCCCAAGGAATGCTTTCTTTCTCTTTAATGGGAATGGTTGCAGTATTGTACTTGAGATAATGAAGCAAATTGGCTTTAATGTTTGTATAATCATAGAATGCAGAACAGTGACAGGCGAGAGTCTACATGGAGTTCCCAAGTCGCTGCTTTTCAACAAGTCTTGGGTTTTGTTTGTTCGTTGGTTTGTTTTTAAGCCGTGGTTTACAATAATGAAATAATCTCCAGTATCTTTAGCAGAACAGTGATGTCTTTATTACATAAATATCAAGATGATCCAAGAAGTCTTTAGGGGATAGAGAAGTGTGTGTGTATGTGTGTGTGTGTGTGTGTGTGTGTGTGTATTTTATATAAACTATTTTTTTTCCTTTGGAAAAAGTCGCTTTTAATATTACCCTTCAACTTTCCGTAAGTTTTTGTTGCATGAGATGATTATATATTGCTTATTCATTTGTGTTATACGTACTCACCATAAGAAAAGTGGTGCTTATCCCACAAACCCAATGTTCAGCCAACACATGTTGACAAAATTACATTCTGTTCTGATACAATTTGCTAAAGTAGATTAACTGTTTATAATAACCTCATCTGTATCTTCCAAACCACAGTATAACATCTTTTGGCACTTGCTAAAGGAGACATAGTTAAAATTAGAAAGGGGTAATTTTCTGCTGGAAAGAAAAATATACAAACATCTTTTAAATAAATCCAAAAATGTGACATTTCTCCAAAAATTATTAGTAATTTGAGAGGGACTTATAAATTCACACACATGGAAACACTTGTGCTCACACAGGCCCATCTACATACTCTACTGAATACCCACATACACTCTCACAGCCCTACTGATACTGTTGCTCCCTTGCAGTCTGTTGCGCCCTACTCGTGCTGGAGAACTAGAGTCAAACATCTAACCTAAAGTCCAAAGCCCTGAATTTGAGAGCTAAGTCTAGGTGCTCTATCCTTACCTTGGCTGAGCTATAACAGCGCTCAAAGAAGGGCAAGTACCTCACTGTTTTGAGATTGCCCTTTTGCAACCCCTCTTTCCTGGTCAGTAGGAAATACAGCGGTACAGCAGCAGCTGCTGGGACATAGGGCTGGTTCCTGTGATTTCTGTGTTTTGCAGACCATGGCAGATCCATCTCTTCAAACTCCCATATAAATAGAGGCTGGAGTTTCCAGCAAACCCTTCTCTCTATTTAAAACAGTTTGAGATTCATTTCCTTTTTTGCCTTTGTAAAATAAGAGGAAAAAAACCAAACCAACAAGGAAATAGATGAAAATAAAGCAAAGCAAAAAAACACCAGGAAGCTTGAAAGCATGTGTATATAGCTCAAAAGAACAAGCAAAGCTTCAGATATGAATTACAGATGGATGGAGCAAATTTGGACAAAATAGTTATCAGCTGACCTTGAACTCTCTTTTGATCTTTAAGACCATTTGGCGACCATGTTTTCCATCAGGTCTGTGCTGCAGATGCAGGTCTCAGCCGTGCCCAGGGCCAGAAGCAGAAATGCTGTAACAGCGTGAGGAAAGACAGACAGTTCTTGGGACATTCTCAGAAAGGTCCAATTCCAGAAACAGCAATACATGAGAGAGAGTCTCTCTTTGTGCGAGCATAAGATTCTTCTGAATTTTCAGGTGTTCACCTGTACTAGAAATGCCCACGTTGCTAAATATTACTGAGCATTACTGGAAATTTCAACTCAACAGGCTGCTGCTTGTGATTTCCAGGACTGCTTAGGCAGGAATACTTTATGAACTGCCCCCTTTGGCATCTTCTGATACTCACACTGATGTAAACCTGAGAGAGAACACATGGCAGCAAATGTTTAACATTTGGGTACCAATGTCGCCCAGAAAGGAAAAAGAAAGTGTTGTCTGTTGTTTTGCCATGGGACCAAGTGTCAGGGTTCCTTGCTTAGCCACAACCACGCTGTAAAATTTCAGTCAGTTCTCCTAACCTTGATGGGCCTCAGTTTCCCTATTTATAACACCCTTGAGAGGAAGTATGAAAAATTACCCCCGGGCTTCAGAGAGATGTTTGATGATAAAAAGAAAAAGGAGAGGTAGGGGATTAAACTTTTTTGACATCTGACAAGGTTTGGTTTTGGTTTGATTCTAATTTCCTCAGAACCGCCTTGCCTGGCCCTTCCCTACCTGCTGAGTCCTGTGGGAAAGGTTATAGCAAGTGACATGCTGAAATCCTGGCATTAGAAGTCATTAAGGGAAAGGCTGACTGAGCATTAACTCTAGCAGTGCTAGGGAGTCCTTATTAATTTAACAAACACGAGATCTCACCTCATTCCTAGCTGAAGTTGAGCCCTGGGTTTGAAGAATATTTTTAGAACATCCCTATGGAGCGGTTACTTACTATTAATGGCATTAAAAAAATGGTGGATTTGATTAAATGAGGCAAAGTTCTTCTCCCTTCAGCCTTGAATACTTCCTGCCATGCCAGACTACAAGGAAAGCATGCTAGCTAATATAAATAGATAGTATGATTAAAGTGCATGATGATCTTTATTTAAAATTTTAAAAAAATAGAAAAATCTCTGAGCTGGAAGAGCATGTTACATCAGATTTCTGGAAATTTGCAGGGGGACAGCTGCGTGTGGAGAGATTTGCTGCCATCAGGGCTTTTTCACTGATTTGCTCTTTATTATTTTGCCGTAAGGTAGCCCCTGCTCATCCCAGGGAAGAGCAGGGCTCCGTGGTGGGTGTTGGGTGCTGTCCAAACATAGTCAGAGCTAGAACTTGCCCCTAAGAGCTCACAAAGCAACTATCCTATTTTGAAAGTAAGGAAGCGAAGGGCAGAGATAGGAGGCAATTGGCCTAAAGAGATTTAGGGAGTCTGTGGCAGAACCAGGGAACTGAAGCCAAGTCACTAGAGCTCCCCATCCAGTGCCAGAACCACAAACCCACGTCTGTTTTAACTGTGTGGGGAAAAGAGGAACTTGGAGGTCAGAGGGAGGGCAGGATGGAGAAAACTGCCAAGGAAGCATGTGGAGAGCTGGGTAGGCGAAGCTATTGCATAGTAATTTCATATTGTTTTTGTTTTTGGTTTCTGTTGATGCTTTAGGTGAGGTCTGTCACAAATCCTACACACAGTTCTCCAACCTGTGCCGCCACAAACGGATGCATGCAGACTGTCGCACTCAGATCAAATGCAAGGACTGTGGGCAGATGTTCAGCACTACCTCCTCTCTCAACAAGCACCGGCGCTTCTGCGAGGGCAAGAACCATTACAACCCTGGGGGGATTTTTGCCCCTGGTCTCCCTTTAACTCCAAGCTCCATGATGGACAAATCCAAACCCTCACCCAACCTCAACCATGCCAGCCTGGGATTTAACGATTACTTTCCATCCCGACCGCACCCAGCGGGTCTTCCATTTTCACCTGCTCCCCCAGCATTTCCCACCCTCACTCCAGGATTCCCAGGGATTTTTCCACCCTCTCTGTACCCTCGGCCTCCCTTATTGCCTCCCACCTCACTGCTCAAGAGTCCACTGAACCACACTCAAGACGCAAAACTTCCAAGCCCCTTGGGGAACCCAGCCCTGCCTCTGATTTCTGCAGTGAGCAACAGCAGCCAGCCTGTCTCAGGAGAGGAGAAATGTGAAAGCAACCTAGAAAATTCCTACCTTGACAAGCTGAAAGCCAGGAACAGTGACATGTCAGATGGCAGCGACTTTGAGGATGTCAACACCACCACAGGCACAGATCTGGAGACCACGACCGGTACTGGGTCTGACCTGGACAGCGACGCAGAGAGTGACAGGGAAAAAGTGAAGGACAAAAGCAAACAGACTGAGAGCAAGCCAGACTTTGTCGGCAGTTCTGTGTCCACAAGTTCTGTCAGCAATGCGAGTGAGATCCCCCTTTTCTATTCTCAGCACTCGTTCTTCCCTCCCCCCGAAGAGCAGCTGCTGCCTACGACAGGGGCAGCCAATGACTCTATAAAAGCCATTGCCTCCATTGCAGAGAAGTACTTCGGGCCTGGCTTCATGGGAATGCAGGAGAAGAAGATGGGTTCCCTCCCATACCATTCCATGTTCCCATTTCAGTTCCTCCCCAATTTTCCCCATTCACTCTATCCTTTCACGGAGCGGACCCTCAATCACAACTTGCTGGTCAAGGCTGAACCAAAGTCACCCAGGGACCTTCACAAAGTGGGCGGCAGCAGCTCAGAATCGCCCTTCGATCTCACCACAAAACCAAAAGAGATTAAGCCAATCTTGCCGCCACCCAAGGTCCTGCCAGCCCCATCTTCTGGGGAGGAACAGCCACTGGATCTAAGCATCGGCAACCGCATCCGTGCCAGCCAGAATGGAGGGAGGGAGCCCCGGAAAAACCACATATATGGGGAAAGGAAGCTAATGGGTAGTGAAGTGCTACCCAAGATTTCTCAGTCTCAGCTCCCTCAGCAGCCATCCCTGCATTATGCTAAGCCATCGCCCTTTTTCATGGACCCCATATACAGGTATTAACATACCCTGCCTTAATTATTTCCTCCTGCACACTAACCTTAAGGAAGGCATTAGCCATTAGGTGTTGAAGGCAAATTTGGAAGTGGCTTAGGGAGCAAGACCAGAATAGAATCCTTGATTGTACTTGGCCTCCTTGGTGAAAGCACTTCAAGGCCCTTGAGTGGAAAGGATTTTATTGGCATAATAGAAAAACAATAGCACCACCCCCTGGGCTTGCATCCACCTGTCCATGCCCTCAGTTCACTGTTTTCATTTTTCTTTCTTTTCTTTTTATTATTTTTATTTATTCTGCTTATAGAAATAGGGGCAACCAGAAGGGAAGGGATGCAGGAGAGGACAAAATGGGTGGTTGTCCCAGGCTGGCATTTGCTCACTGACAGCCAAAGCCCCCCAAAGGCCACAGTCCCATGGCAGAGTGTCTCTCATGGTAGGACGTTTCCTGATGGGGCAGCCTTACCACAGTAAACCCACCTATAGGGGAGGGTCTGCCTCATAGATTTTGCCTCATCTCTACACAATTTACCTGAACTATACTCATCCTTTCACAGTGCTTGATGAACCAGGCATCTCTAGTACTAAATAACTGTTTAAGCACTGCATTAATCTTACTCTTTCACCTGTGAATCTTGAAAAGGTGTCCTTCTTGCCAGATTCCAAGTGTTTCTGAGTTTCAGCCCAAGTGGAAATATCTGGAGGAAAGCCTTGTTTATGGTATTTCATTGGCAGCCTTGCAGCAAGATAAAAACCTGGCTAGACTATGGCCTGAGACTCCTGAAGTGTGGATTCCTATTCATGATGAAACCTGGGATCTTTATTAATGTAGAGACTTTAAACATCTTTTTCTAAAAGTAAAGGCACTGACAGAGGTGACATTTGTCATATGATCGGCTCCATGAAAACACTCTACAGCCATGCCCTGACAGAAGTACATGGCTGCAGAATACTTAAAAAGTGCCTAATCATGTGACGAATTAACCCTCGTTACATGGACTGAGGTTGGGGGGGGCTCCAATCTCCCCATCTCCCCTCCAGCGCAAGGTGGGCAAACCACATGAAGAGCTCCAACTCCTCCCTTCTCCTCCTCCCATCATGCAGACAGCACCAGAGCTGGGGATGGATCAAGGAGCGGAGCTAAGGGAGAAAAACTGCAGACATACAGTGTCTCCTGGACTGGCTCCGAAGTGGAGCTCGATTCTCCCTCCCTTCCTCCGGAGCCAACAGGGAACGTCTGTTGGGTTGGGGGGGGGTCACCGTAACTCATAGTATTTTTTGTGAAGCGCCATGAGTTACAGTGGAGAGCCGCACATCAGCTCCCTAAAAGCATCTGACAAAATATGGGCCTCAGTCAGGTTCCATATTCCCCCGTCTGCTCCCTGTTATTTCCCTGCTGTTAAAGCAGTAGATACCACAGTAACCACAGTTCTTGTTGACTGACAAAACTGTTCCTTTTTAAAGGCATCCACTGTAAGTCAGGGTCCAGGCATCAACTGGACATGTACGCAATCAGAATGAGACTTGGGGCCCCCTCAGTTCCTGCTGAATTTCACTTCCTGGCTTTTAGCTTCCAGTTTTCAAAGTGTGGTTCACAGGGTTGACAGCCTGCTTTTGCCTTGTTTCTTGCCTGATGGGAAGAAGCCAGCGCAGGACTGTCTTTCTGAACTTGGAGAAGAGACAATGAGGGACATTGGGTCTAGTTCTAGTTCAGACTCTCAGCAGGCTGTTGCCTACATTGCCAGAGGCAGAGTTATAGTCATCTTGACCATGGGAAACTCAGAGCTTAGCAGCCTTATGGGCACATAAGCAGTTCATGTGAGCATGCAGAGGGACAAACACAAAGGCAGCCTGCAATCCTTAGTAAAAACACAGATGAGGAAAACAGCATCTGCCATGCCTCTGCTTCGCTACTATTGTAGGTGGGAAAAGAGTGTCAGTGTCTAGCAAGGCCAAGGAGCTGACAGCTAAGATGAGGATTAGTTGAGCCCTCATTGCTTTGCTATTAAGAAAGCCCCAATCTCTTGGCCGTCACTGATATGGTGTTGCTTACTTACATGGTGGAAACAGGGCTGCTCCACAAACTAGATGCTGACTGGCACCCGAGTGCAGTCATCTGCCTCTGGTGTAAACAGGACATGGTTTATTTTTGTACAAGAGCTGTTGGGAAATAAATCAGTTAGTGGGGTAGAAAAGGCAAATGCTTGGGCCTGGTGCAGGATTCCTCTACCACCGGGCATTCTCAGAAGGAATGCTAAAAAAACAAGGCCTGAAAACACACTTGCCAATTAAAATAGCAGGCTCGGGAAAACTGTACAGGTCCAGAAGATGGATGTAAGTGAGGGCATCATCTGCTGCATTCCATGGGATGCAAGTAGTTTGAGTAAGATGCTAAAATAGAAAGTCCACAGTGGAGTTGCTTGCAGCTCAAACTGCTGATGTAATGAGCTAAACAGCAGAGCATCCAAATCCCAGCTTGAAAAACATGGAAATATTTTGTTTCTAAATTTCTCTTTATCACACATCATTTGGCTCCTTTATTTTTCTCCCAAAAGCAGCTTAAATCCTTGACATTTTCTCTTGATGATATAATTTAATGCAGCCAGACAGCCAGAAATCTGTGCATTGCCTTGTTAAGGTAACGTTCTCAGGCATAGAGTTGAAAAGATCAGATTAATCCTTTAGTCACTGCAGGATTTACCTCTGATGGCCAAATCTGCTCTTCTCTGCATTTCCAGTCTTTGGTATTGGAGGGTGGCAAAACCGTGCACTTTGCTCAGGGCTTCAGGCAAATATTTTCTTAGTTTCTTTGCTGTGGGTTGGGTTGTCCCATGGAAAACCGTTTGCCCAGCACTAGAAGTTACTTCCCCCAAGGAAGAGGAATGGATGCTGGAGTTAGCTGGGTCATAGTTAGCTGAAGTTCACTGTACCGGCCATCGCATATTGGATTAGTCTAGTTCCTAGCTATTATGTCTAAGGCACCAAAATAATAGTAATAGCAGTCATAATTTTAATAATAGTGACTAAGCTTCAGATATTTTGTTTCCCTTTAGCCAAGAAAAATTATATAAATAGCACTTTGAAAGCATTGTGAATTAAACCCCTTTGGTAATTTAATCCAAACAGCAACAGTCTGAAATGCAGAACCAAATCTTGCTCATTTTGACACTGGAGTAATGGTTTTAAAATCACTGTTGTCATTTTACGTTTTGACTGAGGAACAGAGATACAATGTGGTCTAGTGTTTTAAAGATGCAACAGCATTCTTTAGAGTCAGTTTCCATAACAATTTTCCCTATAGGAAATATTTTACTTTCCCATTCACACTTCACTGGATGAGTTCACCTGATGGTTTCCTTGCAAGTCACCTGATTCAACAGGGTCCTGCGTCTATATTTGGTGCTTAAGTTTGGGATTTTTTTAGATGGATGTAAGTGAATTCATAGGGCTTGTGTTCCAAAGTGACTTAGGGAACCCAGGCCTTAGGACCCTATCTCTAGTGTTAGGAACTGAAATTTTAGGCCCTATTTTAAAAATGTTGGCCATAGGCATTTATCAGACAAAGCCAATGCAAAGCAAACCTCCACAGTGGGAGGGGAAATGAACGCAAAACATCTAATGATTTCAGCTAGCACTCATCAGAGCTGCAGAATCAGGCCCAGTTCTGAATAGAAGATGAAAACAAACACTTGGAAACCAATGGCTACTGTAGACTCCACACTTCTACCTCTTTCATAATGATGTTTAGTACGTGTTGTTTCTGATCAGAACACTGTGTAACTGTGGATCCTTTAGATCCCGGGGGGAATTGCCATGTGGCATCAACACAAGCCTATACTGACAGTTCCAGGTGTTCTCTTCCCCACCAGGAAAGCAGTTTTGTAAAATATTGCCCCAAATTTGAGATTTGAGCTCAGCCTTCATGCATTTTCCAATAGCTTTCCCTGTATTTGATTTATGGAACCCTGTCTGTAATTCCCATGTAAAGCCATCAATGTCCAGAAACATTGTCTTCAAGTATATTTAAGAATTCCTCAGCCAGTGACGCGGTTATTATGCCCTTTCCTATTCGCAGCCCTGTAGGGTATGTAACCCTCTGTCTTGTTGTCCAGCAGGGTGGAGAAGCGGAAGGTGACAGACCCAGTGGGTGCCCTAAAGGAGAAGTACTTGCGACCCTCCCCGCTGCTTTTTCACCCCCAGGTAAAACCAGTAGAAATGCAACCATGTGCCAAAAAGTTAGAGATGGAGAAGGGCCATATTTTAAGTCACATTGTTTCCTACCTCCCCCAAACCAGTGGCCTGTTTAAGCCTTCTCCCCCACTGCCTCACCAGCACCTTCCAATGCTCACTTTTAAAGCCAAGTTTTCACACCAGATCTGAACACAATGGGATCATTTCTGTATTCTTCCTTTAGCAGTAGCAAAGTGCGTCCCGCCAGGATACAAGGGAGAAACATCCTATCCAACCTCTCTTTCTGCTAAAATGCAGGTCTAATTCTTTATGGCTACAGATCCCCATGTAACCAGTTGCATCAGTCAGTTGCAACTCCTTTACACTCAATTATGTCACTGTAAAGAGCTCTGCAAAGTGCAGGACCACGGAGAATCAGGCCTTCCTGATCCACTTCATTTTAGAATCGATGTGCTGCTACTGACTCAGAAAAAGATTGTGCACCTCTCATTTTCCCACATTGATTATACTGTTGTACGGGAGCTAGGTTGTCTAAGGGGCTCAGGCACTGAGCCATCTTTGCCTCAGTAAGGCACAGGACCCCCCACAAAGGGGATGAGAAGTGGAGCCATTCCCAGCCAGTGTACTGGGCTGGGGCTAGGAAAGTCAGCCAGGTGGACTGTTGTTCCCATGCTGTACTCTCTGCAGAGGTGTCACATTGGACCTTTAACACAGAGTATTTAAAAGGTGTACCTGACACCTAAACCCAGAGCAACTGACAGCGTCAGAGAAAATCCAGCTCAGTTCATGAAAAACTCATTGGATAAGGAAAAATTAAAACCTGTAACATGTGACAATTCTTCTACTCCCCAAGACTCCCCATTATTCAGTTGGAGATAACGCTAGCAACCCAGCCATCAGTGCACTGTCCTTTTCTGTGTGTCAAGCACCGGCTCTCCTCTCTCCAAATTTGCTCCACAGTCAGTCGTGCAGTCCCTTTACATGCATTGTTCTATTTTGCTAGTGTTTCCCACCTTGGATAAATAACCCACAGGTTTGTGAAAGCTCAATCCCAGCAGCTTTCACAGCTAAACTTAGTTCCCGCATTGTTTCACATCAGCCCCAGAGTTTGGTTAATAACTTCCCCTGATTTTTCCTTCAAGCAGGCTGGATAATGGCGACAGGCTGGTCAGGAACATCCTGTGTTTGTGTGAGTTAGAATAGTGGGGATATCTGCCTGTAAAGGATCTGATAGCGGGGAGGAGCTGCCATGGCAAAGCAAGGCTCCAGCAAGATGGTGAGGAATTAACAAGGCCCCCACAAGAGCAAGCATTGGGTGGAAGGCTATTAACATTGTTCCTGAAATCCAGGCCCCCCTGCTTCCCATGGAAAAAAAAAAGATATAAGAGGCCTGGTTATCTCTAACAGCCTACTACCAAGAATGGTCCCAAACCTACATATCACTCAGCCTGCAGCTTCCTGATAACTGATTTTTTAATACAGTACAATGGGTTACTGTACAAAGGCCACTTAAAAGAGAGTAGAATAACTGAATGATCCTGTGGTTCCCATGTTATGTCACTGATCTGGTCATGGGACTATGCTAGGTGGAAGCAGAAAGACAGAATGCTTTCATCTCTTTCATCTCACATTGCATGAAATTCATCCACCCCGCCGCCCTCACACCCTGCCCTTGCCTAAATCCCATGCAACTCATGGGTGCCATGCATCTCTACCACAGTCTTCCTGACTTGAATGTACGTCCCAAAAGTTTAGAGTCCCATATCTACAGTCCAGCCATAGCATTCCTTTGACCAAAAGCACAATTGAGAAATCTGTGCATTTCACTCCCCTGATTCTGCAGTCCCTGCTGGCATGGCTAGTCCCACTCGCCCCACACACAGTCCTGGGTGATGCATCGGGCAGAATCCAGCCTCAGTGATAATGACTGGATGTTCATAGGGCCTTTTTTCTCTTAAAAGCCAACTAAATCTTAAGCAATGCTGATCTCTCTTCTAGTGCTCCTCTGCAGCCTCTCTTTCAGGAGTTGAATCATTCTTACATTGTCTATTTTAAACGAAACTCTAGACAACATAAATAAATGGTACAACTTTATGATTGCTTAATGACAAACCTTTTCCCACCTGTTAAGTTTCTTTTCTCCTTCCTTCCTTCCTTTTTATTATAACGAGTCACTTTTTCCCTAAATAGCAAAGTGCCTTTACCACTAGAGAGGCCGTGGCCAGCGTTTAGAAATTTCAAATGAGCCCACAGCTATCATGCCAGCAAACATCTCTGACTAAGTGCCTAAAGAGCAAAGCACAACAAAAGATATCTCCAGGTACTCCAGCAAAGGGCTGAGTGACATGGCTTTGAGAGATCCAGATAGCATTTTAACATGATGGTTTTGTTACATGACTGGCAGCTAGGGCAGAGCTTTTGCTGTAAATGAACAAGTAACCTTTTCAAGTGGCTGGCGCTAAGTGTTACTTACGATTTATCATGGGCTGTGAACCTCCAACTCAAGGGCCCCAGGTCTATTAACAAGAAATGGTTTTACTACTCCTCTTTTTGTTGAGGTTTATGAATGGTTGTCAACTTTGCACCATTTATTCTTGGGTGATTGAGACAACTTTTTTTTTTATAGAGATACATTTAAACAATATCTTGGCTCGCTTCCGCCCGCCCCTCTGAGACCTGTGTCATAAAGTGTAAACGTGTAAAAGGTCAGCCCTTCCTGTACAATAGAGCATCTAGTTTTAATATATGGCTTCCTACTACCTTCCGCTCACTCGCTGTCTCCCCTGCTTTCTCTGACTCTCTAGCTTGCAGGCTCCCACTCCCTTTAGTGCTCCCTTTTCCCTTGTGAGGTCATCACAGCTTTATTACTGGCTTGTTTGCTTCCTTCAAGTTTTCAGCCTGGTATCTCAGAAAGGCTTCTTCTAAGCAGGGAAGCTGAATGCTGATAAAGTCAGCTCAGTCCTCCAAATTACATGTCTCCCTCGGATTATTTGCACTAATGGGTGTCACAACATCTCCTTTCATTACTGCATTTGTTTGGATTCCTTTGCTGCTTCCCCGGTCTGTTTATCCCTTCTACTTTGGTCATTGAATCCTGCTCATGAGCAATTGCAGCCTGAGGAATCATGCCTCAGAGTAGCAGAGATACAAGAGATGATGCAGGCATCTTTGGGGCATCTGTCCCCCTGTTCACACATATTCTCCACAAGACAGTGGCTGTTAACTGAGTATCCCTTTGTTGTAGCTTTCTGAGTCCTCGACCCCTGTATTCTGCCTTCCTCTCTCTCCATGCCCCCATCTGTAATATTTCAAGATACTTTCCCAATTCTTTACTTTTCCACCTACAGGGAGCCCAGAATATTTTGCCTAGAGTTCCCCTCCACTTCAGGAAATGGTATCACAGCCACCCTTCTGTCACCTTCACTTGCTCCCTTGCCTTTTTTTGTCATCTAATTAAAAGGTTGACCTCTTAGCTCTCCAAACTCTCCATGGATTGACTCATCCTGCGCTTAACCTCAGCTCTGCCCACTTCTCATCTTTTGTTGTTTCTTCGGCCTCTCACCCATCACCACAGTCAGCAGTAACTCCTTTACTTCGGCTTCCAGACCCTCCAAACCCACTGGAACTCTTGCCTTTTTTCATGCAAGTTGCGTTCAGCTTAAAACTTCCCTCCCCTCTTCCTACTGGTGTGGCCTGTCTGTCTGGCCCTCCCTCTCTTCCTCTGCATCCCTCACGACACAAGGTGAGGGGAGTAGAGTCTATATCAAAAATAAAACCTGTTGAACCCTGATTCTGAACTGTGTTGGCTTTGGGTTCAAGGGCAAGGTTTGCTGTGTGACTTGGGTCTTGTATCTAGTTTCCCCACCTTGGCCTTGGAGAGGGGAAGCTGGGTATTTGGTGAAGTTGCTGTTAATACGAAGAGTAAGCACATGCAAATAGCCTAAGGTAGACACGTGCCCAGTACCATTTCTAAAACCTTATGCAGTCACCTCAGTCAGACTCTGCTATATAAGCTGTTTTTTCACACTATTTCTAGGAGCCTAGGTTAATCATTTCTAACTTCATTGATTGGATTCAGTGCCCCTGACTCTGTAGAGCTGGCTTCTGAGGACAAGAGCAGCAGTCAGCTACAGCCCCTGAGATGCACAGTGCAGCTTATAGACATGTTTTGTGCCTCAAGTGTTCTTCTTTCAGTGGCTGCTCATAACACGGTGTTTCTACTTGTACAAACAGATGTCAGCCATAGAAACCATGACAGAGAAACTGGAGAGTTTTGCAGCCATGAAGGCAGACACTGGCACTTCTCTGCAGCCCCTCCCACATCACCCCTTCAACTTCCGGTCCCCACCTCCCACGCTGTCAGATCCCATCCTGCGCAAGGGCAAGGAGCGCTATACCTGCAGGTAAAGGGCAGGGCAGGGCTTTGTGCTGCTGGGAGAACTAAGCAAGGTAGTGGAATCACAGCTCCAAGTCAATAAGGCAACAACAAAGAGCATGAACAGGACTTAAAACCGTGTCGGACGGGTGCGTTACAGGGCACTCTCACTCACAGGAGTTAGCAGGCTCCATTGGGGTGGGAAGCAGCATGAGAAGAGGATTCTGGTGATCCCTTCACTCTAAAAGAGTTGGTTTGGCTTGGAAAAAATTCCTCCTCCTTCTCTTCCTCCTCAAATGGGTCTAGCTGTTCTTTGGCCAAACCATTTTTTTCCAAGGCAATTTGGGGGTGGAGGCTAGGGGGAGAGGTTTGGAAGGGCAGAGCTGAACTTAGGGCTCTCTAATGCAAACTTACTGCAAAATCAGCTATGCAGAATATTGCTGTTTAAAGAAAATACACAACTTGCTACTTTATCTACACCCATATTCATGGATCCTTTGTGTCTGCAAAATCTAAAACCAGAGCTTGCAGCCTGGGTAATAAGGATCTGTAGCTCCATGCCCGTATTTTTATACACAGTTGCCAAATTTCCTTACAACAGTTGCATCACATTTTGGAGCAAATGCCAAAGGTGTTACATGCATTTTGGTAGTACATCCATTGTGTCCACCTTTGCAATGTAGTTTTTGGATCAGGTTGGAAGTGGGTATTCAGAAAGCTATGGATTCCATTATTTACCATGGGAAATCCATGCTGGTTCATATTTCGCATGTGGAAATATGAGCTGCAGAGTTTTATGGTGTCAAAATGTAATTCCTTTCCTTTAATACTTCCCCTCCCCCTTTTCTGACTACCCTGGTATACGTTTATATTTAAATACGTGCCCTCCCCCCTTTTGTGTTCATTGCAAAATCCATTTCCCTTTCTTATTTTCCTGCTTTTTGGTGCCTTGCAGTTGCCAAAAGCAGAACTGTTTGGTTCCAAGCAGATGATCTCACAGTTCCCCCACACAAGGGTAATTGACTGTCCCGATGGGTATTTGAGCCGTCTTTTTTGTCCGTTCTCAGAACTGGACCCGTAATTGAATTTCTCTTGTCCTGTTACTTTATTCTGTGCCTCAAATGAAACAGATCGTACCACCCCCTTGACCACTCACGGCTTTAATGCACTGATGAATCCTTTGGCTTTCCCCCTTCCTAGGTACTGTGGTAAGATCTTCCCACGGTCGGCAAATCTGACAAGGCATCTCCGGACACACACAGGGGAACAACCCTACAGGTGAGAGTTTTCCCCACATGGTATCCCTGTCTCTGCCTGCCAGTTCCCTGGGGTGTTATTCTACTGCTTGCAATAAAGGTCTGCCGGCATGCTCGTGGAGGAATGAGGCAATACACGGAGTGATTAGGAAGGTTGTTTATTATGCAGATGGGTCAGAAATGTCAGACTTGGCACCTTTCATTTAGGCCCTCGTTTTAATTTTGTTTAGATATACATTGGCACAGAAGCAGTCTGAATCTGAACATTGTTTCATACTCCCATTAATGGTTTACTTCAGGGAGGGCTCAAGGTGTTGAATGCCTCTAAACACTGCTGTTATGGGGGAGTTGTTGGTGAGCTGGTTTGCGGACATATCTGGATTTCTTTTTCTTTTCATAATGTGTCAGAGTTGCCTAGAATCAGAGACCACAGGGCCTTTTTTGGTATATCTGCTTTGAAATCTGGATGTGTAAATTTGAATTGGAATACTTCAAATGTTAAAGCTCTGGTCACAGCGAAGGGGCGGATGTTCACCCTGAGGTCTGCACTTGCCACACACACAAGGTCAGTTGTATGCAAACCTTCTGACACCTTCCTTTCACATCCTTATCCCTACACATGCCCAACAGATTCTGAAGCTTGCATGCTTAAATGGTAGGAGCTTCATATACAAACCCCACTCGGAACAAAAGTTTTAGATATTAGTGGAGTGAATGAGAGAGGTTACACTGAAACAGTTTTCACTGAAAATGGAGGGGGGTGGAATTTTTGCCAAATTTTATTTTTCCTTCCATTTCTCTCCAGGTTGGTCAGAAAAATATAGATAAAAAGATGTTTGGCTGGCTTCAGTTTGAGTGCAAGTGTACAGTTCTGCACAGACTGTGCTTAGACAAGTGAATAACAAATTGAGGCTTGAATGTCAGGCAAAGAGTATATCAAAATAATCATCACCCGGCATTCTGTTTTCTTTGATTAAAAAAAAAAATCCCCATTTTTTGGATTAAAAAAGTAACCCCACATTTTTGTGTGATTAAAAATGCACAATACAGATGCACGTTTTTCTGTGATTAAAATGAAATGCACTCTCTCTCTATATATATATATAAAAGTGGCATATCATTTTAATCACAGAAAAATGTGGATTATTTTGGGTTACTTTTTTTAATCCAAAAATTGGGGATTTTTTTTTTTTATCAGAGAAGACTAGGATCCCTGATCATCACTAGTTTTGGTAAGTGCCATGGTCACTGTTCTGGAGACTTATAATATTATCAACAGTTAAGATCTTTTTCACTTTTGTGATACTGTGCTAATAGCTAATATCACAGGGATGTCAATGCACAGTCCTCAACTCATTACAAAGATAATGGGTGCATCTACACATGCAGCTAGCGCATAGCAATAAACTCTGGCACAGTTTGCACTGGAGTTTATTGCTCCTGGGCCCAGTGTTTACACATGAGCCTGGGACTGCAGCATGTTGAGCCGGGGCAGAGCAGCCCAGGCTGGCAGGAGGATGGGGGGGGTCCACCTGTCAGCCTGGAGCTGCTCTGCCCTGGCTCAACCTTCTGTGGAGAGCCTGGCTGGAGCATGAGGGTGCTACGGCGTGGGGCTAGCTGACAGGCAGCCCCCGCACTGAAGCACCCCTATGCCCCAGCCAGCCCCAGTCACTGTCTACACGTGCGTTTCAGTGTACTAAATAACTGCACTGTAGGATAGTACTTGTCCTAGACTGCGCTATCCTACAGCAGAGTTAATTAATTTACTGTGCCCTAATAGGGCATGTGTAGATGCTGACACTTTACTGTGGAGCTAATTAGTCAGCTCTGCAATAAAGTGCCTCATGTAGATGCACCCAATATGTGGTAATGACTGTATAAAGAGAAGCATGAAGAAAAGTGAGGAACAGCAAAAAGCCATCTGGACAAATATATTGGATTGTTGGGGGGACTTGCGGGGTGGGGAGGGACTGGATGGATAATTAGTTTAACTTAAGACTCTCCTTTCTCCCTAATTTAAACTTCAGCTACCTTTCCAGAAACTGTCAAATGTTGATTGTAGACATCAGGTAAATTCTTTTTAAGGACTCTCTGAAACGGGCAGAAATGATTTGAATGAACACTGTATATTCACTACCCACCCTTATCTGACTAAAATGCATGTTCCCGATTATTTACAGATTGTTAGTCCAGTTTTCTTCCAAAAAAGGAGACTTGCAACTTAACAAAGGTTAGGAAAATAAAGATTTATTTGATCTGGTCTTCTCCCAGAAAATGGTCCGTGTGTGTTTTTTGTAATAGAGGTTTGACTTCTGGACAATGTTGCATTGTAATAGCACTCCTGAGAATTAGTGCTATGTTTACAGAAGAGTTTAATTATCATTGATTTTCTTTTGCTCTCTGAGAACTGTGATTTCCAACTTCAGCAACAATAATTGTTTTGAAAGCTTGTTTTGCAAATACTGACTCTGTCTGGGCAAAAGCAGGTCACCAATTCTCAGGATTTATTGTTGTTCTTATTGTAACTTTTCTTTCTTGTTTTAAGTAGTTTCTATGTTGACTGTGGCAATCAGGAGAGTTATTTGAGCAACCATATGCACAAACCTGAACAGAAACCCACACACGTGAATACAGTCCCACAATATAAACATACATAATGTCCAATATAGATGCAGCAGGTTTTACTAGAGCAGGGAACAGTAAATCATAAGGTCTAGGTTCTAGTCCTGATGGTCACTGATTTACTTTGTGACCTTTGCCTTTCTCCAATATCTTACATGGGGATTACATAGATTGAATAATACTGTTACGTGCTTTGAAAATGAAAAGTGCAGTTTATGTTATTAAAGATGCATGCAGTAATGCACTATGCACATTTTAAAACAAAATGGTTAAAGATGCTTCACCTGCATCATGGGGTGTGTGTGTGTGTGTGTGTACACACCTAGGCAATAAAGTGCAATTCAGTGGCATTCTTTTCTATTCATAGTACTTTCCCGCAGCCGACCAAAAATTCAGCAGTATGTGTTTCGAGACCCAAGAATAAAAGCAATTAAATGTAACTATTTGAATTTTCTTCTGTGGAGGGCAAAATAAATTGGGCTTGTTGTGAAATAACGGCAACCTTTCTTGGCAAGTCAGGAAATAAAAAACAAACAAACAGGACTTGGTCATCCTTCTCCTAAGCCTTATAGTACAGGACTCAGAGCAGACAGTTTTGAATGAAGCTCTTGCAGATAGAAAGGTATGCTGTTGTTGTGTTTCTCCCTCTGTGTTAGAACAATGTATGACCAGAACTGAGGACAAGGGAAGGCTATTTGATCCAAAAGGTATTTTCCCTCTTTCAAAAGTCCATTCCCTCCAGGATGTCATCTAATTGATTCTTGAATTACACCCAATCCCAGGGCCCTAGCAATGTCGCCTGTTCAGCCATTTCCTAGATCTGCGATTCCCTCCATAAAGATGTGCTTCCTGAGGTCTGTTTTGAATTTGTTTTTCTTTAATTTCCTTTCAGGCCCCCATGCCCTGTTATCTGCATTAAGCTGAAACTAACAACTCGAGCTGACATTTACCATGTTGTTTAAGATTGCGCGTAGCTCAATAAAAAGCTCTTCTTTCTTGCTTTCTTTTAAACCTGGTGGAACTCCATTCAAGACCAGGGAATGATGTCGCGAGGACGACGGGCCCACTTGTTTATGGGGCTGTTCCTGTTATTTTGACTTTACAACTCATGTTGTTTAATCTTCAAATAAACCTAAAGTTTTGTAAGGGAGACTGTGCAACTTGAAGTTTTGAAAGCACAAGAACATATGAATTCTAGCTGATCTGTTACCAGACAGTCAGAGTCTTACAGTGCTTTGCTTAGTAACACACTTCTATATATCATTGCTTTTGCTGCCTTTTTTTCTCCAAGTGGCTTTTTAAGCCATGTCTCCATGTTCCCTTGAGGTCAGATGGATTATCCACTATTTCTTTGCATTCCTTCTCAAAGGTTCCCAGCTCTGGCTCCTTGCTAGCCATCATTTGTTCCTGCTTATTATTTCTGAATCCATTGCTATACTATTTTAAACTGTTTGGCAACAAACTTCACTAGTAATTTGTCAGTGTGTCCTACAAAGCATATGTGATTCCTTCTGTATGTTATAGACCTACAGCTTCTGCCTTTACCTCTTTCTTGCATTTAAAGCTAGTCCCACTGTCTAGGCCATTTATTTAGATTAAAACCAGCAGAGAGCCAAGTAGTGACCCCTCTGGGACCACATATAATACAGTACATCTCCTTCATACCTGCTTTCGCAGACATTAGATATTGCTCCTTTTAAATGGCCCTCTGTTTTCCATTTTTTTAACAAGCTCTTTATTCATTCTCTATATCCTACCTTGGATCCCCATAGCTCATAGTTAGAGCAAGGGCCTGTCAAGTGAAACCTTTCAAAGACTTCCTGAACATCTAAATAAACTGGCTTGTATGGGGCCAAATCCCTTTTACCTTACTTTACATGAGTGCCTCCTTTGAAGTCACAGGGACCGCTTGTGTGAGTAATGGGAGCAGAAGCTAGCAGGGCCCACAATAGTCATAGTACTAGTAGCAGTGAGCACTGCTAGATGTACTCACAGGGTGCATCTACACAAGATGATTTACTGTGCATTAGGCTAATTTAATGTGCAGTAAAGTGTCATCGTCTTTACGTGGTCAGCAGTTATTACACAATAGATTAGTATAATGCACCATTTTCTAGTACCTGTAGATACAGGTACAAGAAATCAGCACATTAAACTGATGCACTGAAGCGCATGTGTAGATGCTGACTACTTTTTTGTGCCTCCAAAGGCATGTTGACTATGGGAATGGGAACAGTCAGAGCTGTGATGTCTGTCTCTACCTCTTTCCCCCCCCCCCCCACACACACAGAGGCATACGCATATGCATGCTACATGTATATAATGCATCCTACATATACATACAGAAATCTGCATCCTAGTCATACACCAACACGCACACACAGCATCCCTCAGCTCTACAATGCCTCGTTTAGGGCTTGTCTGAGAACCTCTAGATTGCTTTACAGAACATAAATCTTCTAACTCATTCCCTAGTGTGGTTGCCTCTGTTGGGAAACTGCAGTTGGTTGGGCTGTGAGTAGAGAGCTTCTTTGATTGCTTTTTAATATAGATTTTTTTTTTGTTAGTTAATCCAGGGATGGGGAGGGGAGTCCTTACCAGTTTTAATTTGATCTTTCTTAATTTTGTTGTTTTGCCATTTTTTGCTGTGCATTTAGTTCTGTGTGGGCACATCGGTATTTACAGAAAAATAGTATTGATAAACCAAAGTGCCAATTTGCTTATATTGTCCTGGATGCTGCTTTTACTATAGTTTAAAAAAAAAAAAAAAAAAACAGAACAGAAAAATCAGTAATCGGATGGCTAGGGAATGTCCAGAACATTTGAGTATTTGGGCCGTTTGTCCTAGATTTGCAGAAGTGCTGAACACCTCAGTGGAAGCTGAAAATAATCATCATTTCTGAAGACCAGATCTTATACTTCCAAGGAGGCAATTGGAGCTGCAAACATTGTGAATAATTTTTAGTATATAATATGTGCTGGATTTTGCTACCATCAAAAGCAATTGTCCAAAGAGGCGTCATGTCCTGTTTTCTTCAGTGGTTCAGCTGACCTTTGGTAAAAGTGAGGTTAGAAACAAGAAAGGCATTAGGAAAAGAATGCTGAAGTCTGAGGACAATGTAACATGACACAAGAGCTTGTTTTTTCCTAGTATGTCCAGAATGAAGTTCCATTACATGTAGCTTCTTAATTCTCCTTGGTGATTTAATGGTAGGGATTTCATAGGTGGACATGAAATCCATAAACATTTGGGGAGAGTGTTTCATAAATGTATCTCCTGTTACTTCCAACAATAATAGCAATGTATTTTTAGAGACCAAATCAGAGCCACAGCTGTAGCACATCTGGAAAGTGTGTGCATGCATGCAGCATAATGGTGATTTTTGACACTTCCAACCTCCCCCTACCCCACCATTTGAATCCTTTATGTTTTAAGAAAACAACATTATGTCCTTACTATCAAGCTGAGTCTTGTTTCAGAGCTTGCAAGGCAGACACACAGGGTCAGATCCTGCTTGTCTTCCTCGCACACAAAGACTCCCCCTGAAGTTAACAGAGCTGATTACATTAGTAAAATGAGCATGATTTGGCCCACAGTAGGTAGCATTTAGTGGGTCAGAAGTTTGCAGCATGCAGCTAGAGTAAGTGGAGTTAGTCCAGGCTTTCACCAGGCCAAGAGCAGAAGTTGGTGCAGAAAGTCTTTAAGCTCAGCAGAGAGTGGCAGAGATGGAATGATTCCACTTTTCTGATTTTTGATGGTGGGGCATAAGGAAAGGAAATCTGCTGGGTATTGAGATATAAACAAGACATTGGAAGAGGGACGTTTCTGAGATTCAGGCTGGAAAGCTGCAGCACTGGAGTCCTTCCTTGTGGCTCAAAGCTGCCCTCTTCAGTAAAACAGGCACACTCTTGTTCCTCATTACAAGCCAGGCCAGAACTCTGGCTTTCTCAGGCACTGCTGCATTTGTAGAGCCCTGGAAATGCCTTCTCATGGTTTCAAATCTACTGAATGCAAAGGACTAGCATGTTAAATGCAATCCCAGCATATTAGCTGTGGGCTCTGATGTGACTGGCATGAAAGGGAGGGCATTTGGCATGAGCCACTTTCTAAACTTTCTTGCTTGGCTCCTTTCATTCAGCAGCTTCCCACCATGGGGAAAAATTTCCCTGCCTCTTCATGTTCTTTCCCCTGATCATTTCCTAACTAAATCATAGTTGTAATGAATTCTGGACTGGCTGTGCTCCACTGGGCAAGAAGTACATCTTCCTCTTGTTTGGAAAGTGTCCTTCCTGTCTCAGATATTACATAAATTCGTATAAGAATAATTTACCATATCTACCTGAATTCAAGACAGCTCTGAATTTAAGGTGACTCATCAAGAATAAGATTCTAGACACAGAATATTTATAAATTTGTTATAATTTTCCATGTCTGCAATCTAATTTTTGGAGGGTCACCTTAAACTGGTTCCCTCTGTTCCTACCGTGAGGCAAGCAGCATCAGGGGCAGTAGGTGGTAGTGGGGCAGGCAGCAAGGGAGTCAAGCAGCTTGACCCCTGCCCCTTGCTGTCTGTTTCCCCCCACTATTTGACCCCCCCCCCAGCTGCCTGCTTCCCCCCACAGTGACTATTCAACCCACGGCTGCCCCACATGGTGCCTGTACCCCCTGCTGCCTGCCCCCCTCACTTTCACCTCTCCAATCTGCCCCCCTGGTACCTGCACCCCCTGAAACCTGCCTCTCCTTCCCATGCCTACACTTTCGGGGAACCTGTCCCGCACCACTACTTTCAGCTCCTACTGTCTGCCTCTCCCCTCTTGCCTGCTCCATGCACCTACCTCCTCTCCCCTCTCTCCCTCTCCTGCTGTCATTTACCTTCCTCTTGCAGCTCTGGCTCCAGCTGAGGCCTCTCTGTGGCTGGGAGCAGGGAGCATATGCTGCCTGTGGCCCCAGCCTGGCCACACAGCAGCTTCAGCCCCAAAGCCAGGGCCAGAGTTGATGGCTGGGCTCAGCATTGTGCTCCATTCTCCCTGCCCCAGACTGGATCAGGACCTCAGCCAGAGCTGGAGCTGTGAGTGGAAGGTAAAGGGGATGGGGGAAGCAGAGGCAAGGGGGAGCAGAAGCTGCAACGGGCAAGACTGGTGGGGAGGGGTGGGCAGTGGCAGCATTTGCAGTTTCTGCGCTGACCCCAGGGTTAGGGTCAGTGTTGGAGATGCAGCTGCTGTCATCCTTCTGCCCAATTCAAATCTAAGATGAGGGGCTTTTTTCCCCATGCTGAATGGAGGGGAAAACCTCACTTTAGGTTTAAGTAAATACCATATTGTATTATTGATATGCTATCAGGCCCATCCCTTCTGCATATTTTAGCCTTCCACAAGGAGCTCAGTGTTGTTTTCTGTTGCTCCAGATGCCTGTGTCATGTAGGTATCTGAGTAATGTTTTTTTTTTTCAGTCTTCCTTTAAACCTCCTCTCTCACAACTCCTCCTTTCCCCACAAAATGAGAGACCTGGGAGACATAAATTCTCCTTTCATGCTTGTACATTTATATGTGGAAAAGTAATTATTTTGTTTTAAGTTCCTATTTGTTTGGACTGGCTAACCTCTTAATTAATCCTAATCCCCTCTTCCTGTGTCTTGAATAATAATAATAATATCAGAATTGTCTGGGATGATTAATGCCCCATGCTTTCCAGGTCCTGAGCTGAGGAAGATTTATAGAGCAATGTTTTCTGGTAGTTAGGGTTTCCTTTCTTCTTTCTCCCTCCCCCTCTTCCCCCCCAGCCTTCTTTTTCCATTTTTGCATAGCACTCATTGGGATTTGCTTTTGTTTCTCAGGTGTAAATACTGTGACAGATCATTCAGTATTTCCTCTAACCTCCAGCGGCACGTCAGAAACATTCATAACAAGGAGAAGCCATTCAAATGTCACCTGTGTAACCGATGCTTTGGGCAGCAGACCAACCTAGACCGACACCTGAAGAAGCACGAACATGAGAATGTTCCAGGTAGGAGAGACTGTCATGTGCAGCCTTTATGAGAGGCAGTGGAAGGAGAGCCCTCTGGGACTTCACTCTTCTTGCAGCCTCACTCATTTCTTGCCAGTGAGTATCATCCTCAGGCAGCAAATGAGAAAGTTCACATCTTTGCTTCAGATACTGTCTTCCTAACAACGGAGAGAAGTACTGTTATCACAGCGTGTAACTCTCTCTCTCTCTTTCACACACAGACATGCATGTAGTTGGACAAGAAAGCAGAGTTTTATTATTTAGCTAGTGGAAGAAGAGATAGCAGCTCTGGATTCAGTTCTCAGCTCTGCCACAATTGCCCTGTGCAATTTTGGAGTTTAAAACTGTCTGTGACTTTTCCTTGTCTCTCTGCAAAGGAAAAAAAAGGCAGTGATCATACCGCATGCCTCAGAAGGGGCTTCTGAGGACACATTTACTAATGATGCTGAGATGTTCAAGAGCAATCGGCCCAATAAGCATTTATCTAAAAGAATCACTTTAATGCAAAAAAAAAAAAAAAGACTTAAGCTGTGGCTCTGATTTAAAAAGGCGGGTAGAATTTTTTTGAAAAATAAGAAAAAGTGGGGAAGGGAACCTACACATTACATTAAATGTGTTTCAGCTCAGAAGAAATAGAAAGAGAATTTTAGAGTGGACACACCTTGGCAAGTGCATTTATTCCATACATGCTAAATATTAACAAATGAATAATCTCCGGGCGTTTTAAGTTAAGAAAAAACATAGTTATACTATTTTTAATTTTTGAAACTTCTCTAGTGTTTAAATTCTCAATATACACTAAGTGATGTACTGCATAAATATTCCTCCTGGACTCTCTGGGTAGCAGTTTTGGTAGTATCTGATTCTCTCCCCTGATTGCTCTCGTGTCCAGTGAGTCAGCATTCTGGAGTCATCACAAACCACCTTGGGACCAGTGCCTCCTCTCCAAACTCGGAATCCGACAACCATGCACTTTTAGACGAGAAAGAGGACTCGTATTTCTCCGAAATCAGAAATTTTATTGCAAATAGTGAGATGAATCAAGCATCAACTTTAGCAGATAAAAGGTAAATAAGTCAATAAAATCACATTACGATACCCATGAGATAACTGGCTGATTTACGGGAATATTTAGGACTTAAATAGAATGCGTAAAAACAATGATCTAACTATACTCTCAGTCTAGAGACTGTAGAAAGTAGTCACAATTCATGGAACCAACTAGTGGCAGTATATCTGGGGAGAATGCAGCCTAGTGGTTGTTCCCTCTGTATCCTGCAGAGTGAACCCAAAAGGACTGTCCTGTAAAAACCTTATTTTTCCCTAACTAAAAAATCTAGTGGTGTTGACCTTTCACCTGACCTCACACAATTTAATCCATCTCACTAAGGCTGGGAGATTATTGCCTAAGGAAACAGAAGCATGCAATCTCTTTGTCTCATTTCTAGTGTGCCTGCTGTAATGGGTGGGAATATGGCATTATTGATGTCAACAAATCAAAATGTGTAGTGACCCAGGTATTTCCCACACAAGTGTTTTTTTACCCTTCATGGATAGACATGAACCCATTTCCATGTTCCATTGCTAAACCTGATCTTAAGCCCCTGTTTGCAAGCTCTGTAGTCAGATGTCCCACTCCTTCCACCCAAACACTCTCCATATAAAAGAAAGTGTTCCCTCCTATAAAAAGGGCTTGATAATTGTCTCATTCATGGCAGAGGCTTAAAATTAACTGAGGCCTTGATCCACCAAAAATACAGGGCTTCACAAAACCACCAACCTCTCTTCTTCACTATCCTCCACTGCCTTAATGTGGTCCTGTAGGATCAATTCATGATTCCCCTCCTTCCCTACTTTGGATCCTTTGGCCAAATCTAGACCTCTTTGAACATGATGCAGTTCCCCCAGCTTCCCTGAAAAGTCAGCTGCTCACAGTAGGTCTTCATTTTAGCCCTTTGACCTCCCCTTTCATTGGCTCCCTCTCTGAAAGTCACTCAGTTTCAGACTAGCCCACGCTGGCATTGGATCCCACATACCCCTACAGTAGGTCACCACCATCATGAACCTCCATTAAGTTAACAAGCGGAGAAATTGGGCAGATGCTGGATGTCTCTGCTATGTGTAGCTCTGAACTTCCCCGCTTGGCAGCATTATGTTCCCGGCTGCCACCATAGCAACAATATCCTTTTGGAATTTTGCGTGGGGAATGCACTACTTAGCTTCACCCAGAGGGCTTGTAAAAGTGTTAAATTTAGATGCATTTTCATTTTTTTCCCCAGTTCTGTGGCTTTCATTTCAGGCCTGGATCAAATACAAAACAATACCGTCATAAATAGATTCCATACAAGAGTTTTTGTTTAGGTTGCACACTCAGAAATAAAACAGGGGAAAAAAGTTCACTGCCATTTCCTGGGGGAAATTCAGAATCTTTTGACCTTGTGCCTGATGTAGACAAAAAAATAGACAAGAACAGAAGTCCTCAGCAGGCTGATATAATTGATCCACAGGGAGAATCAAATTTGGGCCTGTACCTTAAAGAAAATTGATCAAAATTCTCTAAAACAAACATGCTGCTGATGTGTTTAGACTAAGTGACAAGATCCAGGGCTTGGAAAACATCTGAGTTTCCCCTTAATTTTTTAAACCTTATTTTGACAGAGTGATATTTAATCTACAGAAAGACCCAAAAGGACATTCTGTGTTGTACAAATGTCACTCCACTCCAGGCCAGTTGTAATTATGTTGCTGCTACTCTGTTGTTTTCACAAATAGCCATGTAATGCTGATATCAAGTTTGAAGTGTTTGGGGTTTTTTTTTAAACCAAAATGTTTCTGTGGGAGCTCTGCATAATGAGTATAACCAGCGTAATCCATATTAAACAAAAGCCTTCAAGGACATTCTTGATTTTAATATTCACTTTGCTGTGGAAACTTTCTGGATGATGAAGTTAAATTTGTATCATTCCATCTCATATTATCTCAGTGCATTCAGTTTATGTATCATTACAGTCAGGACATTAGTAATCTAACATGGGGTATTTAAGTTTTACTGGCAGCTTAGATACCCTTTGTCCACATAGATTTAATTAGGAATAGTAGCAAAAAAGGGAATTTAGTTTGGTCATTCAGGTTCACATTTAGGAAATTTCCTCTGTATGACTGTAGAACTTTGTCCCTAAGGAAACTATTATTTTGGTCTGTACATCAAAAAGCACAAAGACATGACTCTTTTCCCACAAAATGTATAATCTTAAAAGGTGGAAATAAACATTGTCTCTAAAACCCAAACCAGACAAAATCTAGTTTTAAGAAGCATCTAGGAATGGAGTATATTTGATTTGTCTCATCAGCCCATAGAAATGATAGAGAAGGTTTTTTTACTGACCATACAAGAGTGGATTATCTCACAAGTCTTTTCTGTGTCCAGCTTTTGAAACCATAAATAACAAATGTAGAATTAAATGCCTAAGTCCTGCATCCAAATGGAAGTGTATTACTGTACTCAGCTGACATCTTGATTATCTTGTCATCAAACCTTTCAGGCCAGAAATCCAAGATATAGATGGCAGCTCCCAATGTCATGGATTAGCAAGTGAGAAAGCAGAAGATGTGGATGATGAAGATGAAGAACTGGAAGAGGAAGATGATGACAGCCTGACAGGGAAATCGCAGGAGGAAACAGTATCGCCCACAACAGAGCCCCGAGGAACATTTGAGGATGAGGAGGATGAAGAACCCACATCCCTCACCATGAGCTTTGACCATACCCGAAGGTGGGTTAGGCTATGTCCTCTGTAAAACATGCCCGGGTTTAATTTCTGGCCTTGTGTTGTTGACAGGTCATGAGCAGTATCACTTTATTTTTACACCATGACTCATACCTCCAGTTTGAGCACAGCATCCACCCTAGGTATTTCATTTTCACCATCATGGAAATCAGAAGGGGGAAATGCACTGAAAGGCAAAACTCTAATAAGACACAGACAAGGCCTGAAAAGGTGTGTGCCAGGAAGGTAAATAGTTAGCACCTGACAAAAAGGAGCCTCCTCAAAATTTGCATGAAATCTTCTTTCTGCACAACAGATAAAGTCTGTTTTCAGAACACTTGTCAGGGAGAAGGCAGTGCCAGGTGTGGATGATAGGAGCATGCAAACTGTCAGGTTTTCCAGTGTACCATCCATCTTATTTACAACAAAATGGCAGTGTCTTATTATCTTGGTACCTGGGGCACAGAATTGATTTCAGTGGAGTCAGTGGGGTCACTCTTTTCTGGGCTGAGTGAATGTGTCCCCATGCTCTTGTTTCATTTTTGTGTCCATGCGTGCTCTGTATCCTGGTTCATACACCACCAAACAGACCTGTTCAGGACAATATCTTAAAATGTAATCAAAATATTGAAAGGAAAGGAGACCTATGCTGCTTCTCTTCTGTTTTGTTCCACTTCTGAGGCTGAAAATGCAAAGCTTTGTAAGCCAAGATAGCTGACTGCCTACTGCAGAAGAGTGTATGTTAAAATGTATACTGCAAGGCAGAAAAGTGTGAAAGGATAATTTTGCATTGGAAAACACAGCAAAATATAGTTGTTTGACTACACAGAAAGTGAAGGGACTCTCTTTCCTTTTGATTGCTTAACTACTTGCATTTCACACTCATTGCATCTGTGAGCTGGCATGTTGAAGTCCATTCAGGGTGTGGTTCAGTGAACAGGGCAGAAAGAAAGGAGTTAGGGGATGAAACCTTTACCCTGGCTCTGCCACCGATTTGTTTCTGCATGAATTTTCACTGAAACCTATATTTTCAGGAAAGACTCTTTTGGATGCCCAAGTTTGGAGTGCCCAAGTGACCATGACTATGACCAGTATTGTCAGGACTTGCAAAAATCAGGTCCCAAGAGTCTAAATTTGGGTCATAAATTGAGGTATCAAAAATGCAAATCCACTTGCAAAAATGTGGGCCTTAGCTTGCCTGGTGCCATAGTTCTCATTTGTAAATGAATGATGCTTTGTTATCTGCTGATGCAAAATGCTGTAATATTCAAAGTGTTTCCAATTAAATATCCTATTACTCATGGAGACAATGAAGCAGCAGCTACCCAGAAGCTATTGTTGATGCCCCAGGTTTTTTTCAGGAACAGATAAAAACCATACTTCTAAGCACAGGGAATCTGAATGAAAATGGTCTCCACACTGAACGACAGAACATGTGCTTGCACTAATGCTTGCAGTGTAGGCGCATAACCATGCTTTCTGTTTTTGGTTTGCTCCCAGTATCATGTGTTGTTTTCTTGTCCGTTTGTCTGTCTATTCATGCATGTGGCTTGTGGGAACCCCATGTTATGTGCATGCAGGCGCTGAGTTAGCAAAACTCACATTGGCTAGACTGTAAACGGCGCGATGAGCTAACAACAGGTCAACCCCTTCCCCTGGTCATTGGTACAGGTGTATTGAGGAGGACGAAGCCGGCTTGTTAGATTTGGAGCAGATGCCGAATTTTGGGAAGGGGCTGGATCTTCGCAAAGCAGCCGAGGAAGCATTTGAAGTTAAAGATGTGTTTAATTCCACCTTAGACTCTGAGACAATAAAACAGACTCTGTACAGGCAGGCTAAAAACCAGGTAGGTATATGACAGAACATTTCACCTAGCTTGCCACCAGCATTGCCACGGGAATAGTGATCAGCAGTGTGTTCCCTGAGCTCGGTTGGTTTTCTCTCTGCGCTGAGTTGGAATTCTGATGGTCACTAATTTGGGAACTGCGTCTGCTTGCAGCTATGTTGCAGTCCAGAAGAAACAGGAGTGGGACTGTTAACTTAGGCCGCATATAATCAGCCTCCTTGACCATCAACCCTGTAGAGTGAATATGAGTTGTGTGGAGATACAGGGGCATCAGTTGATCTTTCTGTATATAAATGTATATAGAAAGGTGATAACTACAAGCTTTCAGCCAACTCACCCACTGATATGTATTGGAATAGCTCCAGCTAAGGAGCTGTCCTATTGAAACCAGTACAGTATAACATAATTTAACAATAGGGATAACAAATCTAATGAATAATAGTTTTTCTAGACTTTCTTGGAGAGTAGCATCTATCCAAGCAGAAAATGCAACTTCCTTGTGCATTAGGCATTATCTTTATCTCTGTACTGGTTGCTCCTATTGAAAAGAACTTCAAAACAAAACTCTGCCTCACTAGCAATAAGCCATGAACCATGTAGACACAAACAAAAACCAAGCCCAGCTTTCTGTCAAAACTCAAATGGCATCCTAATGTATCTTGAAGTTTGAGAGACTCTGAAGAACTCATATTTAAAGAAAAGCTGTATGCTCTGTGCTCCCTGATTTCACTTGAAGCAAAAATACTGCTCAAGTCTCTTGATACCTGCACCTTATCCAAACAGAAAAAGGTCTTACCAGGAAGCTATTCTGAGTTATCTAGCACAATTCCTAGAATGAAGGGCACATTTTGAGATACGCCTCAGAGAAATTGTCTAACCGAAACTTCAGCTTTTTGCCCTCAATCTGTCCTTCTGAACTGCATAAAACAAACCCATGCAGTTTCAATATTTCTCTTCAATACTAATGCAGATTTGAGCATACTTAACAAAGTGTCTGCTTCAGGTTTCATTTGGGACAATCAGCTACTGCACTTGGATTTCCTTTTTGAGCTCCAAGGAACAGGATTTGCAGTGACGGCTAACTTAAATGACCAGCCAGCTGAGCTGCTAAATTCAGTCATGTAACACAGATAGGTCTTTAACTAAGGTCAGACAGAATTGTACTGGACACCCTAAAGGTACTTTATTGTGGTTACTTAAGCTTCAGACAAGGAAAGGCACTGCCTCCGGGAAGTGATTGAAATGGTCTTCACTGTGGATTTAGATGCATTTAAGGGGGTTTGGCATATGAAGGAGGGAGAGAACTTCTTTTCTGGTAAAGAGCATTTAAAGTTTCAAACAAGGCACTTGCATGCCCTCTGTTTGTGTCCTTTTTACTAATATGCTGACTCTACTAACTATCTTGGGACACCTGTTTTTTTTCTTTTTTTCACTGCAATAGTAGGTGTGATGTGTCATTGTTTTTAGAAACAGTTTTGTAGAAAGGGAGATGGAAGACATACCACATATTGAGAGGCAGGGTCACTCAAATAGTTTCAGACTCTCTGATGCGCACATGTTAAATGCAGGCAGTATGGTAAAAAAAAAAAAAGCACACAACATTTACTCAGTCAGCAAAGCATGGCAGTCTTACTGTTCAGTTCATTTTGTTTGGCTTTCTCTGTAGCAATTTAAATAGGCACATGTTCCAAAAGGTTGGGTTTGGAGTTCTGTTTACTACAATGATGATGATTATGATTAAGTTTGTTTTACAACCACAACTAGAGATGACTGTGCTAAACATTGCAGCGATGTAGAGGAAAAACACTGTGCTGCCCGGAAGAACTTGCAGTCCTGGTCCTCTATCCCACAAAGACTGATGCATATATATCTTCTTAATGTTATGGGTGGCTCCCTTCAGTTTCACATCCTCATCATGTAAAGTTCCTGCATAAGTCTTTGAAGGATTGGGGCTTAAGTGTTAACAATGCAAAAAGTGGATAAGACAAGCAAATGACAAGGAGAGAAAGGTCTAGAGAACAGTAAAACAAACCAATTATCATGCCATAACCAGAAGCCCCAGCTTATTTCTTCTCTAGACATTTTCACAAGGTAGCCTTGGAGGAAAGCACACAAGCATGGACTTGGGGCCCTGATAACATACCTGCAGATACTGCACATAAATATACCCCATTCCCTCTGCACAGGCTACAAGTCCATCCAGACCTAGCAGAGTTGCTCAGCAAATTAAGCAGATGCCATATACAAAGCTCCTGTTCTCTAAGCCATACCCTGACCTTTGCTGTGACGTAGCTGAACCTCATCTAGAATTATACTCTCACCTGTCCACAGAAACTTCCAAAAGCTAGTTTTTCATGGCAAGGAATTCCTGTCATGTACACGCATGTGTCCTGTCTTATCACACAGTTATACTGATCATGACCCTACATGGGAATGTGAGAGTGCCGGGGGCTTGTGCTCCAAAACCTAGTCCCTGTTGAGGGGCAAGACTGTATGTGAGCTGGCAGGGGGGCACCATGCTACAGTGCAGCTTTATATTTTGGCAGTCACATGCACTGTGATATGTCCGTTTTTGAAAACCATGTAAAGGAAATGGGCCAAAGTGCTGGCTTCTGGAGATATTCCCTGGGAGGAGTTATGTCCCATAGGAGAGGGGCCTGGAAGCATATGTCAGGATTTGTTATCAAGTGCCAGGCCCTGGCACAAAGGTGGGGATTTGAGGAGACAGAGGGAGGTGGCAGGTTTGCCTGTGTAGGCCCATTGCTGCCTCCTAAACTCTATGGCAAAATCCAAAGTTTGTGGGAGGACAAGAACTGACTGATAGGCAGGGCTGCCAGCCCAGACCAATGCTGTCTGCCTGTTTGGCATTCTGGAATGTGAATAGTTAAATGAGACTGTACTTGCCCTGGGGGAGTCCAGGATGTCCTGAGTTTGAGTCACCCATTTATCCACCTGTGTTTTCCTTCTCTAGGCTTATGCAATGATGATGTCCCTTTCTGAGAATGCTCCCCTCCACACTTCCTCCCAGAATTCTCTGGATGCTTGGTTGAACATGGCAGGAGCAGCTTCAGAGTCGGGGACCTTTAACCCCATTAACCACCTCTGAGAGGTCGAGAAGGCACTGGGTCAGAGTCCAAGTGAGGCAGCCGCGGTGCTGTGATTGCCCTATCAGAAATTCCAGCAATCAGAAGATGGATCCCAGGGCCTCGGGCAGGCAGCTGGGGAAAGAAACCTGTCATGTGTGATCTGCAGCTCCTGAAGTTTTCTCTCTCTGCAGCTGTTCAGTTCAAACGTGTCGGAACAAAACTCTCCAAACCGGATAGCCCTGAAGCTGCCCTAGGACCCCACCATTGCTAAGGATAGTGTTAACAAGACGGGAATTGCATTGGTGCAATCAAATATTGGCCCCCTCAGAGTTGCAAGACAATACCGCTGAGCCAGCTAGCGTCTCCTTCTAAACTCACACTTGAAACCATGTGACTCTCCACCATCCGTTCAGTTCAGTTGACTAACTGCAACAAGGAAAACATGAAACTAGATCACATCCGTCCCTGGTGTAATTCTAAATGTGGTTACTGGAATTATACCAAGGAAGAGCAAAGTTGGGCCCATTTTATTTAACTTGCCTCTTTTAAAGAGATTGAAATTCTGCATCTGCATAGATTTCCACCCTCCCCTCCGCACGTCCGCCATCATCCCCAACAGAACATATACATGCAAGGCAAAATGGTGCAGTGAGTCTGCAGTGCAGGCAATCGGGATCCCCTACAGCTGGGATCATATCTGCCAGGAGTGTTGCTGGAGCTGGGGACTTAGCTGCATTGGACAAAACAGTGGACTGTGCCTTGTGAGCTCTGCCCTGGAAAACCCACCCCTCTGTCACTTCTCCCAGAGGGTCTTTAGAATGAGAGCCCTGCTGTATTGGTGGGAGCCTGGATTTTGGCAGAAACCCCTGCCCCATGCCCTCATGTTGGTTTGTTGGTGGTTGCTTATGCACAGCACCCTGCCATAATTCGGCTCATCATTTTGATAACATGCCTAAAATTTCTTGGCTTTTAGTAAGCTTATGAGTACAGATCTACTTAAACAAGTGGCTAAGAAAATGTATCATCTTTCTGAATCTAAATCTATTTGCAAATTTTTTTATGGATGATTTTAAATTGCTCAGAAGTCTCAGCTTTTTGGCTGACACAAAACAGCCTCCAGGAATATTGCAGCGTGTCTGTGCTATTTCCGCGTTGTGATAGCCACCTGGTATTTTAGCTGGTATTTTATAGGTAAAAACTAAACTTGAAAATAATTATGACAAGGGGGGTTGAAACATGACAAGGAATTACATTGGCAACACTGATGATGCTTGTGGCTTACGTTTGAGAAATTCCTAGGTATTTTATCATAGAATTAGGGCTCTCTCTGGCCTGAAACTTTAATAACAGCAAGGGTGCCACAAACTTGCCCATTCAATGTGCTGTATCAGCGACTTACTAAGGTCCTTGAGGTGCACTGATGACCCAGTTGCTTAAAGCCTTCATTCAAAGTCCATTGGTGTCAATAGGAGTTTTCCCATTGACTTCAGTGGACTGTGGGCCAGGCCGCTTCTGAGTATCTGCAGAACTGGGTCACTAGCCAACTTCTGAGGAACTAACTCACAATAGTAAATGCATCTGCTGGTCAGTATTTATAAATTTGCTCCCTGCCCTGGTATTATCTGTAACGGAACAGACTGCAGCTGCTATGCTATTGAACATGGAGAAGGCGATCGCTGGAGCAGAGGTCCCTGCATGCTGTGCTTCATCTTGAGGTAGCTGCTCAGGTTAGGATGGAACATTGTATTCTGGGGCCTGCAATCTTAGTGGGCCACACTTCAAGACATGAGGCTGGGTTTTAGCATGCCAGGAGCCTCTGTTGGATGGCTCATGGCACTGTGCTTTGTGTGCCTCTCGGGTAAAAGGAATGAAAGGCTCATTAGCAGTATCAAATTATTCCCCCCGTTCACTCAGAGAGGGACATCTCTCCTGCATGCCTCTCCAAGTCACCGCATATAAGTGCCGAAGCTCCAAATCCAATAGCGATATGTAACTAACTCCCCTGTTTCAAATGTTTGCACAAAGCTCTTGGCGAGGTGTAGCCCAAGAACTGACAATGTCAGGAGAAACCAGTCTCTAGGAGTCAGATGGAACATTCCTAACCCTGGCACATCTGCCTATGGTATAACATAACAGTACTTCCCATTCACTTGGGCTTTAAATTATTCCCATAGGGGCCAATTTAAAATAATAATTAATTGTTCTTTTCCTGATGGAATTTACCTTAATCTGTATATAACTTGTAAGTTTTTCTAATTCTTTTCTTATTTTATTTCTTCCTTAACAGTATTTTTTGCATTAGATATCATTATTGTGAAGAAATAATGTTAATATAAGTATGTAGTGAAGGACCAAAATTGTGTAATTAAGGTTGTATGTTGTATGATTGATAACCAGGGAGTAGGAAGATATTTTTATGTGCCAAATGACCCTAAATAATCCTGCTGTTCTTGCTGCCGATTTTCCAGACAATCATGTATTTTGTTAAATTTGAGTTTCAATTACATTTGCATTTAGAATAAGTGTTCTATTTATTTCTTTTATTTTGTTTGTTTGGGGGAAAAAATATCATAACCAGAAAAAAAACCCTCCCCAAATGCCCTTAATAGGACAAAATAATCAAAACTCAAAAAAGCAAGGAGAAGTGTAAATAAAAACAACTGTGAAAATCCATATTGTGGCCAGGATGCCATACAATGCAAATGTGCCATATGTTAAAAACTAATCAATGCTTATTTATATAAAAGAGTGGAAGAAAAATCCTGCCAGTATAATTTTTTTTTTTAAATATAAACAATCTACACTTTGTAAATACCTGGAACACGAATCTAGAAGTGTAGATGGGTAGTTGCAGGATAACGCTGATTCCATTAGAGTTTATAGCCATTTGCAAAAGCACCAGGTCTAATTACTAGAGCTAAAAGGTTATTCTTCTGAAAAAAGAACTCCATAGTCCATAGCAAGGCTGTCACCCACATAGGGTTGGTTTAATCTTTGCTCTGAAAAACAAGTATACCCTAAAAGGACCTTCCCAGGTGAGAACCTCAAATCTGTAGACACTTACATGTCTGTAACTGTACTCACAACTGTACTTGGTAGGAGTACTTATGTGATCATCTCTAGGACCGGGCTTTAGAGTCTCTCATTCCTGTGATCAGCAGTGGGCACTATAAACCCCTAGCTTGGCAAAACACCTAAGTGTGTACCTAACTTTAAACTTAGAAGTAAATCAATCCCTGTTCAGTTAAAGTACTTACGCATGTGCCTAAATCTTTGTGAAGTCAATGGGACTATTCATGTGTTAAAGCTAAGCATGTGCTCTCATTCCTTTCTGGATTGGGGCCAGAGTGCTCTGCCACTTGTAGGATCAAGTGCAAAGAGCAAGAGTCCTTTGGTGTTTTGTTTGAAAGTCACTGACACCAGTTCTCCTTAGCTTTGCTCCTCCGTATGAGGGGATGACAGGGCAGCCAGGTGTCTCCAAATGAGCACAGAGGCTCTAACAGAAGTGTTACACAGACCTTTTTTGTCTTCCCTCCAGGGTACAAACTCAGCCCTGCTGTTGTTTGCATTGCTTCTTCAGAAGAAGAATGTAGGAAAAGCTCTGAACTCTGTGTCCCTTTTCCCTTAGTCTCTACAAAGGAGGCTGTGCCATCCCTGCTTGCACTGAGCAGTCCTGCTGATCTTCTGATCGCTGTGAGCAGGGGCTGACGCACACTTTGCCCTTCTTTACAAAAATGAAAGATCTTTTAAAAATCATAAAATAATTTATTTTTTTCTTTTCAGTTTCCTGTTACTTTAAAAAAATATTCCTATAGCTGGTCTCTCTGCCAATGTTAGGATCTCTAAACCAGTTCTGATGACCTGTTTTAGGGTTTTTTTCAGTAACGTAACAAACACAATGCTTAGTTGAGTTTATATTTATCCGTTAACCCCTCCTTCAATTGCACTTAAAATGTGTTCCAATTTGTAGCTGATGTTTGTTTTTTTCAGGTTTTTTAATCTTACTTTGAAGGATGTTTCCTGAGACTTGCTTACGTTTAGAATAAATAGAGACAAGACGGAGCCTACCATCAGAATTGAAATTATTTTTTAGCGCTAGCCATGAGAAAAACCTGGGTCCCTAGTTTCAGTTGCATGTGGAGCAGTGCAGCTCAAATATACCCTGCACCACTAATGCATTATGCTCAGGAAGCAATGCTATCAATGTGATATATCAGACTGTGTAGTTAGAGCAAATGCAGCTTGGTATTTCTTTGAAATCAAGGGTACCATCGTAGACATGATCCCGGCCACCAACTATTGGGGGGCGGGCACTACTGCTTTAATCTGTTTTTGCAGCTCCAGTAGGTAACAACATTGCCACCATAGCAAAGGGAGGGAATGGGACGCATTACATCATTGCTTTTGTCACAAGGGATGAGCCGACAAATCGATCAGCAGCTGAGGCCATGGACGAGCCTCTGGCTGTGCCAAATTGTTCCGTACTGCTGAAATGGAACCGTATGTTGATGGGCCCTTCCTTCTGTTATAGCTACTTTGAATGTAGATACTTTATAGACGAGCTAAATACAAGCGTTAAAAAGTGGTTTGCTGTCCTTGCTGCTCCTTTGTGTTGCTCACTCAGATACCAGCCTTCGAAACAATGACGTCAGTCATGGGATTGGTGCAGAGTATTCCCAGAGCAATGCTGTTGCTGTGCTACTTGGCACTCCAGTACATCTAGGTCGAATGCATCCGCTTTGTTGCTGGATGTACCGGATGAGTCCAGGATTTGTTGTTAGATGCACCAGGAATGTTTCTGTAGAGGATGCCTGCTGGGCTCCTGCAGGCTTCAGGTGCCTACTTCCAAATGCACCGGCTGTGTCCTATGTTCCATTGATTTCAAGGAAAAATTACTGCTGCTTAGACCACAACAGGTGTGACGGCAGTGCACTAGCAACAAGCAAAACAAAACAGGGTTAACAGCCACACATGAGCTGAATTTGCTATGCTGCGTTCGAGGCAAAATACAAAGTTATGATTTCTGTCCTGCTTCAAACTGATTAGCAGAACTTTTCAATTTCCCCCAAATCAGCACTTAGAATTTCAACAGACTTACTGAAAACTGCTTCTCTCTCATTTTATATGAAGCATTAATAAAAGCACTTGCACGATGACATATTAACATGTTTAGACTCTAAGCATCAAAGCACTGGACTGTGAGCCCCCTTCAGCCCCTCCAGCCTACTTCAATCTACTGAATTACATTCAATTTTTATGTGCTGTATTTTTGTATGTGTGTGGCGGGGGAAGGGGGAAGCATCATGGTGTAGAAACCTGCACTTTGCTGCCCATTTAAAAATGGGCAGGGAGTGAAACAGTCTGCTCAGATCTGTGCTGGTAATATGAGGGCAAAAACTTTGCCCCTAAATGGTCAGTAGTGTTTTTCACCAAGCCATGAAACTGTTTCTCCATAGTGTTGAGTGATACTGTGATTAAAATGTTATTGAATTATTCCAAGATTTCTTTTGTCTTTATTCTGTCATTGATTCCTATTACCACTTTTGGAAAAAAGAAAGAAAAAGATAGAAAAAAAAAGGCAGCTCTGATTTCCAAATGTGCAATTCACATGTGAACAAAGTAATTTTGAAGATGTTTCTCAATGTATTTTACATTCTCATTGCTCTCTTGAAAGCAAGAGATGTTCTGCCCTGATGTCATTTCCAGCCTGCAGAAGATGTAATTTAAAACATATATATATTGTGCTTGCAAGAATCATAAATCCGTGCATCCTATGTCATTCTTTCTCCCATTGTTACAATACAGATTTGATTTAGTTTTTTTTTCCTTTAGGACTGTATAGTGTTTTTTAAAAAAAAAATCAATTGTAAATGTCTGGTTTTCATAAAATGTTTAAAAAACATTGAGAAAGAGGATGGTGCTTGTTCCATATCATTCTTGATTGTATATTGCTTCTGTTATGTTTATAAGTAAACTGTGCATGACTTGTGTTTAGCAGTCATTATTGTGTCTGTTTGTGAAATTTTTATTAAAAAGAAAAAAAATTCCGTAGATGCACTTATTGTATATGTGATTAGGTTTTGCGTCCAAGGCTAGAAGCCTTGAACTGCCAAGGAGGAAAAAAAAAAGAAAAAGAGGTGGCAGTTATTAATTAATATGAAATCGCTTTGTTGGGAGCATAATGAAATAAAAAGAAATGAAGTGTAGAAAATAATTAAAAAAGCGATTTTACAAATTTCATTTTGATGCTTGTGATAAAAGACAAATGTACTTGTGTAGAGAAATTCCTTTAAAATAATGACTAGGAAAGCTGATTTTGAGGTTAATGCTGTAGAATAGGAATGTATACCAAATGTAATCTTTCCAATGCTACAATGAATTTATACATGAGATTGATATGCAATAAACCTGTGTGCTTTTCTAAGCCATGGCCCTGAGAGTTTTCTTGGGCAAAGCGCAGTGCCACACGTGAGAAGGGGGATGCTTGGAAATAGTCTGGTGATCGGGCCTGGGTTTTGTAATGCTTTTACATTAAGGGAAAGTGTTATGGAAACGTGGTTTTAATTTGTGAAAGACAATATCCACCCTCCTTGTCCCTCCCACACTATGCTGTTTGGTTGCTAGATTCAAGGGCAAAGCAGCTCTGTAACTCCCTCCATTGCATGTGACATGTCACATCAACAAAGAGAATCAGTCCTCCAGTGCTCACCATACCACATTAAGGGCTTCGAAGGAGCAGCAGTGCTACTCCTCATGGGAGGACAAAGCACCACGCTGAGGGTGGGGAAGCATCTAACCATCTGCAGCATTTGTGGCAGTACTCGCACCACAAACTCACTTGTCAGTTGTCAAGTATTTGTGGTGGCCAGCTGAACAGCAAGCACCCTAAGTTGGCAGGACACTGACTTGGTAAATAAGTATGGTAGAATGACTTTAATGAGCCTACTTCATCTCCACAGGGGCTTAGCTCACTAATATTTCACTTGTCTTAATCTGAAATGCAGTGAGTGATCTTTTGAACAGATCTTCTGGAGGTTTGGAGAAGGATAAAAAAGGTAAAACAAGCATCTCGCCTCTTCCCTTGAGTCTGCTCCATGGTCTGGCAATGGCCAATGCCACCAAATGTCACAGCATTGAGAGGAGGCACCTTTTTATTAGAAAATTCTGACTGGTGGGGGAGGCTATCATGGGACAAAAAGGAGAGGAGATTTTGGGGAGGAGGTATGATTTTAGGGGAAGAATCTGTGAGCTGTTTAAGTAGGTTGAGCATATTTTTTCCGTAGCACTATGAGCAGAGCATTAGAGAACTATCTAGTGATAGCCGTCAGATGTTTCAGCGGGGGCACTGGGAGCAAAAATGACTTGAAAGCAGGGTCTTTGAACTAATGATGTGAATTTCAAAACTGATGAATGGTCTGTGCTTCAAAAAGTCATTCATAGTGATCAAATGATGGTATCCAACATACAACATAATAGCGCTTCCCTGGAGTTTGCCATATAAGGGTTGCAGTCTTTGCTGAATTCTGAGTTGAAATCCTCTGCATCTCTGTGGAGGCTGGCAACCTCTCTCCTTATTAGCCCTGGAGGGGAAGGGGGGAAAAAAAGAATCTACTGGCTAAGAAAGCTCTGATAATAGAGCGATTGTCAGGCAGGCCTTAGAGGGAAGAGAACAGAGACTTTTAAGAGAATATTGCTGACAAGTGGACTTTGTCGTCCAGAAAGCACGTGAGCCTCACCATAAACCAGCAAGAAAAAGGCCCCATTTTTAGGAAAGGGAGAGGAAAAAAAATCAACAGGAGGGGAAGAGGATGTCAAGGAAAGCTCTGTTCCCAGGGAAATGTATGTTGTCAAGTTGTGTAGATCCACACGGTATTGTGGACCGTAGTCAGGTTTTACTGACATATTGGGCCAGCTACTCTGAATGTGGATAACCTCATATTTTGTCACACACGCTAATACACCTTTTTAATTGTGGGAGGCATGCACAGCATTTGAGATCCATGCTTTCTCTGTGGGCTGCAATGTGCTGATTAGGCCTGTCACAAGAAAGGGTCCCTGCTTCTTACAATCTCAGCCAGTGAGACGGGCAGGCAGTGCAAGGAAAAGTGTGCAGTCAGATGCGTAACATCAGTAGCATCACCCAGGAGCAGTATGGTAAGAGAAATACTTGTGAAGGGTGTGCGCTTCAGGGAGTCGAGTCATGGGCTTCTCCTAAAACACAAGATTAACTGTCCTGCTCACAGCCCAAGGCCACAGCATCTGAGCTGGATCCCTCAGCCAGGACTCTCAGCCCTAATCACCAGACCATGCCTCCTCCTCAATCATCCTGACCCACCGTCTTGCTTTTTCTAAAGCATCTCTCATTTGTAGACAAATACACATACAACAAATACCTTCCTCCCACCTCCTGCCTGTCTCATCTGCTAAGATTGTAAGCACTGTTGGTCCTTTGCACAAGGTGACCTTCACGTGGGAAAAAACAGGATGACAGCAATGCCATTACCCCTGAGATTGCCCTGATCGTTACAGGACAAGCTGTAAGTGATTTTGCAAGCCTGCCCATGAGGATAATAGAAACCCAAGAGTTTGTTCCCCTCCCCTCTTTTTTAGATGGGAAAATATGACACCTGACAGCCATCTAGCACCTATCCAAACCCCACAGACCTGCCAGAATCTTGCTAGAGAAAGCCTATCTTGTGAGGCCTCTGGTCCCTTCTCATTGACAGCTGGACATAGCAGACTACAGTAATGTCAACTCCCACTCTTCCAAGTGCTTCCACGTCCAGAGGAAGTGTAGAGATGGCGCAGAAAGTACTGTGTAAGGATAATGAGAAATGGGCAAGGGTGAACTAAATTTTATTCAATTTGCGGTGGAGAAAGGTCAGCCTGGGTCTGATTCTGTATCTTTCCACACACAGGGCTCCTTGGAGCTAGGGATGCAAGCTGGGCCCATGTCTGAGAAGAACAGCTCTTGAAAGCAGAATAAAGTCCTTATCAACCTCTCAAACCTCCCAGTCGTATCAGCTTGATCAAGCTTCCTTGGCAACAGTGGCACTTCTGGATGCCAGCACGGCACTTTTTGTATTACTAGAGATGGGCTAAGGAACCAGTCTGAGAAACGTTAACAGACAGACATGCCCTGTTCAGTCACTCGCTACCCCCACCACTATCACCAAACAAAGCAAAGACATAAAGTTTCTGTCAACAGGCTTGCTAATGGCCCACTGTATCATGTTAAGGTCACTGCAAAGACATTTCCTGGAGACAGCCCAAGGGGGGAAGATGCCCATATGAATATTGGCGCTATGTAATAGGTCAGGAAAATAATGAAGAAAAAGATCTGCAATGAAAAGCTTAGTTGTTGTGGGTACGATAACGCCCACGTCAAATTCCTTCCCAGTGCAATCCTCATCACAAAGGAAAATGCCCCTTCCCACAGCAGCTTGTGCCCATGGACAGCAGAGCCTGGTCAGTGATCTCATTAAGGGACAATGGGGCAACTTCCAAAGGTAAGGAAACGTGCCTGCTTCAGTGACCCACACTAGCAGGCCAATCACAGCCTACCCTCAACTCCTCCAGAGTTATGCTTTCCCCTTTCCCAGCTCAGCAAAATGCAAGGATGCAGAGGCATTCATGACGATTTGTATTACAAAAATAATTTAAGGTTAATTGGACAACAAGAAATGGTTTTGGATTCAGGTTAGGATCCAGGCTGGGTTGAAAGTGCAGCTCTGCTTTTACTTTCCCCCAGGCTGGCACATCAAGATGTAGAAGCAACATGCAGAAAATGCTGAGGAACCAGCTGCAAATGACTGCCCTGGGAGACACAGACGGGGAGCTTCAGGGGAAATGACAGGAGTCACAGCCCCAAACACTGCTGCTCAGAGGGGCTGGAGGCAGGTGGCAGTGAGGGAACAGAAGCTGCACCTTAGATTAGAGGTGCTCTGAGTGGTAAGGCAGATGTCGGGTTTCCGACTGGCACCACAGGTGCCTCAGTGATGGGTGCCATGGACGAGAAGGCACAAGCTTGATCATATGCTACCACCTCTACCAGAGTGGGAGTGAGCCTGTGTTATTATCTGACTGGCCTGTCCCTGCCTATGGGGTGCACTAGCTCCAGAAAACGCTGTTATCCGGCTGTAGTACACGTGCCCCAGGGCTGCAGCCAGCCTTCGAGTATCACGACAGAGTGACCAGAGCCACCCAGCTAAGCCTCCCGCACCGACAGCATCAGAGCTGTTGTGCCAGGGTCAAGCATGCCCAGTGCAGGCAGAGCCTCGGGCAGGTGTTACACGACGGAGTTAGCACCTGTGCAAAGGGAGGCAGGGAGCTTCCGAGCTGGGCTGCACGTGCTATGCAAGTGACACCAGGAGGTGGGCTGGCAGCATGGCACAGAGCAGTGCTGCCCCGACAGACTTCAGCCCCATGTGCGTGGAGCGACAGTGCCCTCCATGGCCTGGCCAGAGCAGACACCATGAGGGTGCTGCAGGCTGAGGTGCTGGCTGTAGCCCAGTGCCTGGGGGTGCCACCTCACACTGCAAGTACCGCCCCCGCTGCAGCCACTGAGGGAGGGAGGCTTTGGCTGGTGGTGTGGGGTTGGGTTGTGGAGTGGGGTCTGCCTGCTGAGCCGGGAGTTCAAGCCCTGCTCTCAGCTTGGGTTGGAGCCCACTGCTTCCCTCTGCTAGGATGGGTGTGGGCACCGGGCCACTGGCTCCCCTGGTTGGAGGCCTCTTCTTTGAGAGGCTGTGAGGGCACCGACAGGGCAACAGCAGCTCAGTGAAGCTGTCTGGGAGGTAGCCGCTGGGCCACTTCACAAAGACTTTGGGCCAGGTCCCTGCCCCAGTGCAGACGGGCCCTTCCCACAGTACATGCGCACACCCATACAGTCCAGGTGCACAGATGGGAGCTGTGCAAAGCAGAGGGGTGTCAGGGACCTCTTCAGGAGGTGAACTCTAGGCCAGCTGGCCTATGCTTCAGGGGAGCACCTGGGCAGGAGTGGGGCTATAGTTAATTTGTCCTTAAGGATGTGGGCCCTGGGTGGGGGTCCCAAAGACCCTGGCCTGGGAAAATAGTGGATCAGCACAGTCCTAGGGCTCACAAAATGAAATGAGGAGGTAGGGAGTTCAAAACTAACAAAAGGAAGTTCTTGCTGTCACTATGTGTGATTCAGGTGTGGAGCTGCTAACCCAGAAGTGGTGGAAGATCACAGTTCAGCCACATTCAAAAAGGGATTGAGGATGTGGGGAGAGCAGTGGATGTGATAAACTTGACTTTACCTCAGCTTTTCATATGGCCTCCTGCAGCATTCTTGCGAGCAAGTCCAGGTTGGATGAATGGACTGTAAGGTGGATAGAAAACTGGCTGGACATTGGTCTCAAACGGTAGCGATCAATAACTCAATGTCTAGCTGGCAGCTGGTATCAAGTAGAGTGACCCAGAGGTCGGTCTGGTTTTGTTCTACATCTTCACCGATGACCTGGAAGATGGGATGAAGTGCACCCTCAGCAAATTTCCAGGTGACTCCATGCTGCGGGGAGTAGTAGATATGCTGGAGGGCAGGACTAGGATTTAGAGAGACCTAGACAAATTAGAGGATTGAACCAAACAAAGTCTCATGAGGCTTAATAGGGAGAAGTGCAAAGTCCTGTACTTGGGATGGAACAATCCCATGCACCGGTACTGGCTGGGGACCAATGGTCTAAGCAGCAGCTCCACAGAAAAGGGCCTGGGGGTTACAGTGGACAATGAGCTGGATGAGAGTCAGCAGCGTGTCCTTGTTGCCAAGAAGGCTAATGACATCTTGAGCTGCACTGGTAGGACCATTGCCAGCAGATTGGGGGAAGTGATTATTCCCCTCTATTCAGCACTGGTGAAGCCACATCTGGAGTACTGTGTCCAGTTTTGGTCCCCCCCACTACAGAAAGGATGTAGACTAGGGGAGGGGACAATACAGCCTGTAGGGTGAATCTGGCCCATCAACTGATTTCTGGGCAGGTGGGACTGTCACCACACGGGCGGCTGGGACTGCTTCTGCCCAGTGATGATGCAATGGCATTAGTTGTGGACCCAGGCAGATGCCCTGGTCCCTCCTGCTGGTAGTGTCCACAGCTGATGCCGATGCCTGCCCAGGGTTGCTTCTAGCACGTCAGATGGGTGCTGGAGTAAACTGCAGACACGACTGGCAGGTTCCAGGTTGAGGTGAGGCAGGATTGAGGCGTGCTGCAGCTTTGGGTGTGATGGGAATCAGGGTGTGCTGCAACTCTGGGTGGGATTGGGATTGGGGCATGCTGCAGCTCTGGGTGAGGTGGAGATTGGGGCGGGATGGGGATTGGGGCGTGCTGCAGCTCCGGGTGGGCTGGGGATTGGGGCAGGATGGGGATTGGGACGGGATGCAGCTCTGGGTGGGCTGGGGATTGGGGCGGGATGGGGATTGGGGCGTGCTGCAGCTGTGGGTG
>NW_017728926.1:4707506-4752650 GCF_001723895.1 Crocodylus porosus | reverse complement strand
GGACGGGACGGGACGGGACGGGAGGAGCCGGCGCCGCCCGAGCGCAGGTAGGAGGGCAGGGGCTCCCCGGGCAGCCTCCCCCCGCGCAGGGCAGGAGCCCCCGGGCGGCCTCAGCCCTCGGGCCCGTCTCGCCTCAGCCGCCGCCGCCGCCTCTCCGCGGCGCGCTGAAGCGGGCCCGCGCGGCGACTCCCAACGGCTCTGTGCCCCCGCCTGCTCAGCGCCTGAATGGGAGACTCGCCTCGGGGAAGGGGGTTGTGATGTGCACCCACTGTTGGGGCCGGGGACCTACCGTCTGGCCTGGCGTGCCCCTCTGGCTGGGCCGCTGGTGCGTGCCCTGGAAAAGTGGGCTTTGACTACACCGTGAAGCGGCTGGTGACAGGTGCTAGGTGGCCTGCGGCTCCTGGAGAGCTCTGACTTCAGTCTCGCTTTGTGCATGTCCCTGCAGGCCAGCAACGTGCCCCAGGACAGGGGCCAAAGCTGTTTGCCTGAACCTGCCTGCACCAGCTCTGCACCCTCGGAGTGACTTCAGGGGGTGCTTGCAAGTCTCTAGGTCCTAGCTTGGTAGGGCAAGGGGTGGGCTCATGATTGCTGCTAGACAGTCACGTCATTGGGAGAGCTGTGCTTGGATATTTGTGTTTCTTTATCAGTTTTGTCCTTTTTTTACACCGTCAGGCATGAGAGCTGATCCCAGGAGGTACCCTTTCTTTTCTCAGAGTGGCATGTGTCCCCTGGGAAGTGCAGCACTGAGTCTCAGACTCGGCATGTAGTTATATTCTCACAAATGTCTTGGGGCAATAATCTGAGCCTGCTCACTTCCTGGGACACCGTGTAGTGATGACTGAGAGAGATATCTGTTACCATGGTCCAGGCACAGCGATGGTATTGGTGTCTGGCTGTTATAGTGTACGTGGAAAGTAAACCTCTCTCACCACTGGGTTTGGACCAGCATGGTTACTGTGGTTAGATGGTGTGTCTTGGGGTCTGTGTTAGTGTTTTTATTACCAAAACACTGGTATTTGTTGTAGTTGTTTAGATTTAGATTTATATCGTGCTGTGTCCATGCTTACTCAGTCTCATGTGTAGACATAGTTTGCAGCCTTATACCAACAAAGGGTGTTCCCTACCCATTGGGTGGGGTAGGTAGAATTAGCTGCAGTTGTGGCTGCACTGGAAAGGGATGTTGTGCTGCTTTGACTGTCCTGGTAGACGTGAAGTAGCATGATGTCCGTGTGTGGACAAGCCAAGAGTGTGCAGTGCTGCTTTTGCTGTAAATGTAGAGCCAGTGCTCCAGGAATCTTGCAGCCAATGCTCACGGCTTCCTGTGCGCATAGGCCAGTTCTCTCATATCCCTGTGCCTCCACGTCCCGTGGGAACAAACCCTAAAGACAGTCTTTATTTGCCTCCCTGGGAAGCTGGGCCGTTTGATCCAGGCCTCGGATGAAAGGGATTCTAGCCAGGTTATACAAATGGCTGCAGGGGATGGAGCTGTTATGGGGCTAAGACCTAAGTTAAGTCTCCTCAAGCCTTTAGGTGCAAAATTGCAGAGTGGAGCTCTGTGACTGGGAGTGTTTGCAGGCCAAGGTGTCCTTCACCCGAGGAAGCTGTAAGAAGTTGGCTAGGCAAGCAATGCCACATACTAGATGGGTTTCTGGGTGTGATTTCTTTAGAGAAACTATCCCAATCTCTCATCTGTTCCCACCCTTGCCAAAAGGGATCTTTCCCTTCCTGCATAAGTAAGGACTTTCCCTCTGAACCAGGGCTTGGAGGGTGGGCTGGCTGGCCTAATGGCTGTCCTGCAGGTTGTGGGGCGATTCCTCCTTTGTAATGGCTGGTTCTGCTTGTGATAGGGCTAGTCTTCTGTGATGCCTTCCCTCTGCCAGTGGGGAGGAGTGCAGAGCGTCTTGCTGGGAGGCTGCTTGTGCAGTGCCAAGCCCTGCTTTATGGTACTTGCTTTGCAGTGGACTTTGCCCTTAATGTCAACCTTTTTCCAGCCAGCATGCATTGCTGGCATCTTCTAAGCAGTACCAGAGCCTCATAACACCTCTGACTGCATAAGTGGTGGAGGATGAGCCCCTATTTTGCAGATAAGTAAGCCATGACCAAGGTCACACATTGAGTCAGTGACAGAACTGCCTGCTTCTGGAGAAACTGCTCTGAGCTGAAGCAGTGTCTCTTAGCAGAGTCTGCAGCTTGGCGGAAGCTCACTTGTCCAACCAATTCCCCTTGGACTGTGAAAACCAACACTGCTTGGCTCCAAAGTCAAATCCAAAAACACACAGAAAAATTGCTGCTGAACTACTGGAAGTCAAAGCCAGCCTTTCTTTCCCAGCCTAGGAGCCAGTCCATCTTCTGAGGCCTCGGTATTATATCCTGTGTGTCCTGACTCCCTGTCCAGTGCAGACTTCCAGAAGTGATGGATCATGGGGGGGGGGGCCCAAAGGAGCACCTCTATCTGAAAGTGCTCTGCATCCTCCCTTCAGGGGTCTTGGGTTGGGCTTCATAAATCATCTCATGGTTTGTCCGACCTTTGGGGCAGTGTTGGTCTTTCCTTTGTTGTCCCATGCAGTTCCAGAGGCTTTGCTGGGAGAAACAAATAAGTGATGCTTCCAGTGGAGGGTCTCAGAGTGCGGGCAGATAGTCACGACCAGACCTCCTGTATAGCTCTCTGAATTAGAAACAACAGACCAGCTGCTGAGTTTGCCTAAGGTTGACAGGGAAATGATGGCCTCAAAGCTGTCGCTGAAGGGTCAGTATTGTTTGGGGGCAAGAGTGGGGCCAGGCCCTTGTGCGATGTCATACAGCCTTAGGGTGCGGGATGCAGCATTGTAAGAGAGGTCATGGGTGCTTCATGGGTGTTGTGGATCCCATCGGGATGTTGGGTCCAAGGTTTTTGCCAAAGTGCAACAGGGTAATTATAAGCTCTTGCTGTCATGCAGCTGCTGCCTTCCAGTTGAAGGTGCCTGTGTTTCAGCTGTGATGCCGCGTGGTCCGTGTATAGAGATTGGGTACGGGTTGTTTCCACTTGTGCAGCCCATGAGGCTGGAAGCATGGATCAGAGGGCACTTGTCCTTGATGTGAGCACCCCTCTGGAGCACAGCAGGGTGTTGTGAGGTTTCAGTCCAGGTGTGCTGGGTGCTTTGAGATGCTGGAAGAGGAGAGGTTTCAGAAGATCAAAGCACTCTTCTTGTGTCCTGAGTCTTTCTTAAGGGATCTTGGCCAGCCCAAGGGGGAGGAGGGGCAAACAAGCTTCCTCCATCTTGTCCTCCACTGAATAAATTGGGTGGTATTGAATTGGTGGTTTTGAGACCAGGAATATTGGTACCGAGTGAGCAGGTCTCATGCTTTAAGGCACAAGCTGAAAGAAATCCCAGCACTACATAACTGTCCCGAGTATGTCGTGGGCTCCTAGGACCCAAGCAGAGCCCCTTGGGGCTATCAGCCGATCCAGTATAACAGGTTCTGGGTTCCAAGAGATGCCAGTGAATATTTATCTGTCAGGGACATGGGAATTGCCTCCATGGGACAGACTGGGACATTAGCTTGGCATCCACACCCTGCAGGAGGAGAAAAGAAACTGCTGCACTACTGGGGAAGCCTAGAGGGAAGGAAAAAAAAGAATTCCTTCCAGGTCCCAGCCAGCAATCAGCTCATGCCTTGGAGCAGGGACTGACACTGCACAGTGACCTTGGCAGCAGGCATTCTTCCTTCTTTCTGCATGCCATCCTTTTAACTGTAGCCCTGGGGCTCCTTAGAGCTGGGATGTCTTTTCCCTGAAAAAGTCAGACAACCTAGGTATATGAATGGGGTTGACCTAGTGTCTGAAAAGTCCCCATAGGAATGAATGGGGTTGACCTGGTGTCCGAAATCCTCCCATGGGAATGAATGGGTCTCACTTGGTGCCCGGATTTTCTGCCACCCAGGGTCTGGCTCCCAATTGTCCACGCAGGATGCAGTTGGGTAGGAAGGCACAGAGGACCTATACTACCACCAGGGTCTTAAGCCTCCAAAAACAACCTCTCCCACCCAGGCTTAAGCCTCCCTGGCTTCTACCCCCACACCTTTTCCCAGTGCCCCCCTCTCCACTAGCAGCTCCAGGCACCTGCCTCCCTGCCTCTGTGCATAAAAGGAGGGACCTTGTGTTGGCAGTACCCAGTTCAGTTGGAGGGGTGGGTTGAGGTGTCTCTGGAGCCTGTCACTTCCAGTGGATCCAGCTGGGTGAGGGGTTGGATATTGGAAGGTGGTGTTTTTACATTTAGCATCCTTGAGAGCTCAGGCCCTGTTGAAAGAGGGCAGAGCAGAGTGTCTCCATACCAAGCAGCTTCTGTGTGCCCACAGGCTGAAAACCCTTATTACCCCTTCCCCCGTCTTCAGCCATGACTGGGAGATGCTTCAAGGCATGTCTGAGCATTCTCCATCTTCCCGCCCCTCCCCATCACCTTCCGCACGATAGGGAATGTCGGGTAGGAGCAGCAAGAAGATCCCCCTGCCAGCATTGACACAATGCCTGGTATTTCCTGACTGGCTCAGCTGTTCCATCAAGGAGCTGGATTTTGTTTCTTTCACCTTCCTGTGCTGCTCCCCCACCCCCAGCCTCTTTGAGGTGATAATATATTTGTACGCAGTGCACAAAGCCCTCTTCGGGATGAGTGTCCCAGGGGAGCAAGGGGAAGCCTGTACTTGGGACTGGAAGGCTGAAGTCACCCTTGGATTTGGACTCTAGTGGGGAGCCTCATCCTTAGTGCTGGGAAGGCATTTGGAAGACCTGTTTTGCTCCTCACACAGCGCTGAGCACTGAACAAGAGGCTCCATACTAACACGGTGTAACCAGAGAGGTGGCTGGTATGTCCCTGGGGGTATCTGTGTCATCAGATCCTGCCTTCCGGAGCTCCCTGGGAACTGCTAGTATCTCTTGTGTGGCGACCCTGCAAACACTCACGTCCCTGCTTCACTCCATAGGCACATGCAGTCAGCTAGCTCCAAAGAGGCTGTCCACCTGGGTGAAGTGTGTTCAGCATTTGGGACCTGGTTTGCAGGCTGAGAACTTGCAGGATGGGGCTGAGCCACTTCCTTGGGGGTTCAGGAGTGCGAGAGGGCACAGCAAGGGTGTGCACTGCAAAGACAGCTGGCGTAGAAGCAGGGGTGGAATGAGGTTGTGCAGGGAGTGTTGTGAGTGATCCCACTCCCGGTTCTTTCCAAGTCTGCTCTGCTAAGTCCCGAAAGCGTGTGTTGGGCAGCTGGGCTTTTGCCTTTGTAGCTTCCTCACCAGGAGGAGCACAATGGGTCAAGAACAGAAGTGTGATGATAACCAAAAATGCTGGTGAATGCAGGCACAGCCTGACTAGCTTGTACCTAGCCCAGCCCCCTCCTGCCTGTTCCTGTTCTGATGCTGGCAGCAACAGAAGTTGTAAGGAATTCTGCAATTGCCAGACATGATATAACCCTCTCCCTGTCCTCACCTCTGTCCTAAACCAAAATACTGGATCCAGACACCTCCAGACTTTTGGAGATTCAGAGTCTGGATTGGGTGTGGAGTCTGCAGCTGACTTGTTGTTCAGCTGAGTAGGGCCCAGACATCTCACCAGCCTCTTTTTGTATTGTGTCAGAATTCAGACCCTGTTTTAAGTCTTTTCTTGCTACACACCACTGCTCCAGAGGTATCTTCTCCTTGTTTCCCTGTGGCTTTCTCAAAGCTGAGTTGTGATTCAGTGCCAGACTGGGACTTTTAGTTCCTAGGTGTGTGCTCAGAGTATCAGCCCCCACCTTTCCATCCAGGAGCACTGCAGCACCTGCCATGCCCCTAGCAAGTTGCTGCAGCTCCTGTTTTTTAGTGTGTCTTATGATGTGTCAGCGGGAGCAGAAAGAAGACAGCAAGGTAGGGTCCTTCTCTCCAGTTGGCATTAATGAATGGAGCATGGCAGCTCTTTCTCTCCTCCAAATGGGTGGAACTGAGAAGCATCTTTCAATCAAACGTGCTTTTGTGGACAGTGCCAGCTTGTCTGCCTGCCAGTCCTTTCCAAAGGAGACCGTGTTCAGTTTCAGCCTGTGCTCCCTGTTCAATAGGCTTTGAAAGATGCCCAGCTCCGTGAGCTGTCTGTACAATGGGACCTCAGTATGGGGAACCTGGGGCAGGGCATTTCCCCTGAAGTTCTGCAGCAGGGTGGGAAGGGGAGTTGGGCGAAATACGCTAATTGTGTTATATAGTGTGTTAGTACTCACGGAAGAGCAAGATGCTGTTCAGAGGGGGGCTAGGAGGACAGTGCCCCTCGTCACCCCACACTTTACAGCACTTTGCACCTATACCTAATATTCCAGGCAGGCACCTGACTTGCAGAAGGCATTTAGGAGCCTAGAACCTCTGAGGGAGATGGGTGGGGGTCAGGTGAGGGCATATCCACTTTGGCATCACATTTTTTGCTGTGACTTGGTCTTCTTGGTCTTCTGCCAGTGAAGGGGGCAGGAGGGATGGGAGCAGAGTAGGAAGTGCTCGGTCAGTAAAGCTGGCTTGCTTTCTTTTTGCTCATATTCGAATACATCTGCCCTTCCAGCAGAGAGCTGGATCCTGCTGGTGCGGCCCTGATCACAGATTCCAGCACAGGAATGGGAGGAGCTCGTCACCCAGTCAGACTGGCTAAACTCCTTTTGTTAAGCAATCCTGTGCTCTCTGCACACAACTCTACCTTTCAACTCACCATAGAAATTTCCCAGTGCATATGAGACATTTGGTGTTGTCTGTATTGCGGCAGCACCTGCAGCCCCCGTTGCTGATCAGGGCTTGGCTGTGTTTTGTGCTATGCAAACATATGGCCCAAAGATGAAATGCCTGTTCTTCCTAAAAAATGAGGTCATCTGCCTTCCCCTCTCCCACCCCCTCCCCTTGCTTGCCTGATGATCTCAGTACTAATGGTTTGCCCTGTGGTGGCCCCAGGTGCGCTGCCTTTCAGTCCAGCCTAACTCTTCTGCAGGGATCCATTGATTCACACCTCTCTGAATTACTGGGAGGCAAAAATCGTGACCAAACTGCAAGGTGAAATGGCGAGGGCAGCCCGTGTGTGCCGTGTGAGTGGAGCCTTGATGGGAAAAGCAGGCGCTGGGGTTCACTGCTGTCTGCTCTGGGGGGGATGTGACAATTCCTTTTTAGATGATTTCTCTTCTTGAATGATAGGCCCTTAAGAGGGATGGTGTTCAGGGTGCCACTGCAATTTCCAGGTAGGAGCATAAGCTTTTGTCACAGGCGGTGTGTTGTTCAGGCTCGCTGTCTCCTGTTTCTTTGGGTCACTTGAGTTTTCAGTGTTGAAGGAGACGAGAAAACTCCTAGGAGGAGGAAGTAACAGTGGGGTCAACGATAGGGCCCTGCTTCAGATTGGGTGCTCCTGGGGAATAATGGTGAAATGGGGTCCCTGGCGGAGCTGTGCTGTTTGCAGGAGGATGCGTGTCTGGAGAACTGTGTCCCTGGCTTTCCACAGAGGCTGCTTTTGATGGGAGAACAAACAGCCTTTGTCAGTGCCTGTGCGCTCTGGTGAAGACTCCCCAGAGCTTCTGCAGGCTTCAGCAGCACAGAGTGAGGCTTTACAGGCTTACACGGGTGCTGGAGTGGCCCCTCAGCCCCCCGTGTGTACCTGGGTGCTGCTGTATTGTCACATGGTTGCAGTAGGGGGGTGCAAACCTCTTACAAAGAGAGTTCAGTCAGGGATCGATTGCTGAGTGCCTGTCTGCCGGCACTTGGATAATGCAGGCCGCTCATGGTGTCTGTTCTAGTAGGCTGATAGCCTAAGTGCTTGGCTTGGCTCTGAGATACCCAGAGACACTTCATTTTCCCTTTGCTAAACTCTTGGTTCATCTGTTACTTCCAGATTTCCTTGAAGTCTCCAACATCAACTGGGACTGAGGAGATCTGGAGACCAAGCCCAGGTCTGTTACTCATCTGCTGTGTAACCTTAGGCAAGTTGCTTGACTTCTTTGCCTCAGTTTCCCCTCCTGGTTTCTGCCTTGTCAATCCTTGGGCCTGGGGCTATCTCTTACGGCATTTGCACACATGAACTAGGAGACTGGGATTGCAGTCTCCAATGGGCAACTGTAACTGTGATCTGTTTTGGGAGGCCATATTGTTTCTTTACTTTGACCCCCACCCCATCCCCAGACTGCTGGTCTACATATTGATTCATTTGCTGAGTGTTTGCTTTTTGCTACGTCTCCCCTTGTGAATCCATGAGGTTGGTCAGTGCTGTCCTGTCCACCCGGTTCAGAGTGGACTTTGGTCCCTGGTTGCCCTGCACCAAAATGATACTAGGATGTCCGGAGGCTGGAGGGGTAGGGGTTGCTTATTTGCCTTTTTTTTTTAATCAAAAAAAGTCTGTTTGGATCATTAGACCCACACCTGCCCACTCCAGGTCTCTGTGGGTTGGTTCTGGGATGTTTCTCATGAACACCTGTCTTTGCAGCTTGAACTGCGGTGTCTCTGTTCTGGCAGAGAGGGGAGCACTCACATCCTTGTCTCTCGTCCTGCAGGGCCCCGGCTCCCCACAGTGCCAGCATGTCACTGAGACGCTCCGAGGGCGAGGACAAGGTCTTTCTCGTGGAGCGCAAGTTCCGCTCAGAACTGCACATCAGCCCCTCTGGGCACCGCAGATCCCTGCTGGCAATGGACAATGCCTCTTTCTCAGCCCAGCCTTCACCGTCCCTGTCCCCGTTTCTGTCCCCCTCCCCCTCCCCCTCCCCCACTGACTCCCGCCGCATTATCCTGAGCACAGAGAGCCCAGCTGCACTCAAAGTGGGCACCCAGCAGATGATCCCCAAAAGCCTGGCTATCTCATCCAGGCCCAAGGCCCCGGCTCGCCACCAGAGCTTTGCCACAGCCCCACCAAACAGGGAGATGGCTCGATGCGACCCCAAACGGATGTCGGCCCCCAGCATCTCTCTGGATGAGGTGGAGGTCAATGACGGGGTCACGCTTAAGCGCAATCTGCGGAATATGTCTTACCGGGCAGCCATGAAGGTGCAGGGGGGCAGTGAGGAGCCTGAGCCTGTGAAAAGTATCGCCAGCCTGAAGCCCTTGGAGGAGGGCAGCACACAGCCAGCACGGAGCCCAGGCAGGACCAAGGTAGGTCCCGGTGCACACAGCCATTCCTCTCCTCAACTGATGGTGTATGTCCATGTGGGGCTGAGGGAACAGCCCTGGCGCTGATCATGGGAAGGCTCCTTCAGCTGTGGGACCTCGTTCTCAAGCTGAAGGCCAACGGGCAGTCCCTCGGCCACTGGGGACCTTGTGTCTGTGTGGGGCAGGAGCGCTACAGGATTGGGAGTTGCTTCCTCCACTGGCCAATTTCCCAGTGTAGACAGAATTGCTTGGAGAAACCGGTTAAGTGGGGTTTTAAAACGGTGCGGGGCCCTCAGCTGCTCTTAGTTCACCCATTTCCAGTGGGTTAGTTGCCATTGTCACACTGGTTAGGGAAGAGCAGATGATCCCTGTTGCTCATGCAGCCACGGGTGGAGGCTGCTGGGAGATGCCCCTGCCTGCCTTCTGACTTGTACACTTGTGAGGAGCAGCTGTGAAAAATGGGGATGGGCTTAGGAGTCATCTCGGGGCCTCTCAGGGCAGCCCAAACTCCATATCTGAGCCTGCTGCTGATGTGCAATCCAACATGTTGTTTGAAAGTAGCTGCGTGATAGAGTCCAAGTCCGATGCCAAGCCCTGCCTTTGGATTTACGTGCACTCTCTGAAGCTCCTCCTTCCCCCACCCTCTGTCTTGTTAGCAGACTCAGCTCCAGCAATACTTGAACTCCACTCTCTGCAGATGGTGCTAATTGCTGCAGCCTGGACCCTGTGTCTGGCCAGATGGGGTCAAGAGGCCAGAGCACAAAAACTGATTTAACTCCCAGGCTTCAGGCTTCTGGTGCATCTCTAATATGCAGCTCCCTCCTCCCTTCCCCCTCCAAAGGGCTGCTGTGTGTATGCTGAGCTGAGATTAAATGAAGTGTTCAGGAGAACTGCCATGCCTCCCCCTCTACTGTTGGACAGCGCGGAGGGGAGATCCAACTTGATTTGCGTAAGCAGGCTTATGCAGAATAAAAGTATAACTCCTAAGGGTCTGCATTAGTAACTAAACTTGCCTGATGTTAGAAGGCAGGGAAGAAACAACCTGCACGTGACTGATTTGCTTCTTGAGCTAACCTGCTGTGAAAGAGCTGATCTGTTCTTTGCATTAGCTCATGTCCTGCATCGAGTCCTTGGCTGGCTCACAGATGCATCTGAGCGTCGTGGCTCGTGTATTATTTGTCCTGAATCATTTTTCACTTTGTATACGTGTGACCCCTCACAGGTAGTAGGGCTGAGCGGGGCTTACTGGTCACCAAGCACACCAATGTATTCAGAAAGGTGGGTTGTGCTTGCTGACTACAGCAATGGGAGGATCAGTGTCATTCAGCCCCTTAGCCAGTTCACCACCCTGCCAGAGTTGGTGCTGTTTTTCTCAAGAACCACCTCAATCATACACTTATTGGCAGGATTGGGTCTCAGGTTTGCATCCTCTGAGATAACATTTAGACTTTTCAAGATGAATGGAGCTATTCCAGAAATGACTGAAATGGCCTTTAACACAGGCTATGTACAGGTGTGACTCATACATGCGCTAGGACAGGGGTGGGCAATTATTTGGGCTGGAGGGCCACTTAGGGAGTTTTGATGAGTTGCTGCAGGCTGGGTCAGCCCCCTGCACCCCCACCCACCTTGTCCTACCTGGCTGGGTCAGAACTTCCCCTCCCCCTCCCCCCACCCAACCTGCAAAAGCTCGTCAAAATTCCCCAAGTGGTTGATTACTATACCAATCCAGGGGCACTGGATGGAGTGGGCAGGTGGCATCTTCATGAAGGTTGGTCTGGGACCTCTGTGTGCAGGGCGTGCTTGGCTGGGTGAATGGGATGGGTCTGCAAGCAGGCAGGGCAGAGCCGTGATCTGCTCCCAGCATGGCCCCATGCTGCCACTGCCCCCCCAGTCCCGGCCCCATCTGCCCGTTCTGCTCATGGAGGCTACTCCCTGCCCACCCACAGCCCCAGCCCATCCGCCCGACCAAGTGCGCGCTGCCTGTAGGGGTCCCAGGCTGGTCTCTATAGAGACCCCACCTGCTCTTTCCAGCACCACCAGCAGTGGGTTCAAGGCACGATGGCTGAGGTGCCCAGGCAGTAGGGCTGGGTCCAGTGGTGGTAGCGACACTGCCAACGGCAGCCTGAAGGAGGTGGAAAGATGAGTCTGGCTGTCACACTGCCCCAGCCCTTCTGCGTGCCCAAGGGTGGGGGGACTGGCCGCATGCATCCTGGCTTAGGCTGCCTCCCTCGCCTGGGTTGGGTGGAGCCAAGGGATCTGCCAAGGGCTCTATAAAATCCCTTGGCAGACTAGATCTGGCCCGCAGGCTGTATTTTGCCCACCCCTGCAATATGATAAGAGCAAGAGGAAGGTGAGTCTTGGTGAAAAAATAAGCATTGGAATAATTTTAAGGCTGTTCTGACCACAAATAAGGTAACTAGAGGCTAATACAAGCCTCAAGAAAGCCAAGCTCTGTACACAAGTGTATATATCTTTTGTCTTGAATTCTTTTTCCATTAAAGCTCAAGGAGGAATGGTTGGTGCGGTTCATTTTTACTCATTTTCATAATTTTAAAATCACTTCACCTTTGCCCCTCACACTCGTCTCCCTGGCCTGACCCCCTCCATCCTGTCCCTTCCCTTTGCCTCCACTGCAGCTGTTCATTCTGTACCGCTTGCTGTCATGGAGTTGACTCTGTCCCTGTGTCCGGCCTCTCCCCATGCCCTGTGTTTGTTGGGTCTGGTGAGGTGTGAACTCTTCAGGGCAGGGGCAATTTCCTGCTCAGCCACTGCTTGCTTGACCCTTTGGCCATGATTATTCTCATACCAGGGCTTGTTGGTCAGGAGTTGGCCTCATGGGGATAAAGACTGAGGACAAAGGAAGCAGTGAGCCACCAAGGGGAGGGCCGAGGCCCCTTGTCTGCCATCCTGTGTCTTGCACTTACTGTGTCTCTCTCCTGCAGAGAGCCTTTGGGAAGAGACGGATGCAGAGGCATGGAGGCTCCTTCAAGGATGGTGAGTGGTTCTGCTTATCCTGGATAAAAAAAAGCCTTAAATGCATTCTTTGACTGATTCCCCGCTGCCACCTCAGTGGCAGTTCCACCCTGGGTGTGGGGTCAGAGCAATTTCCAGGTGCTTCCTACCAGCAAGGGGACCAACAGGTAGGGACAGGGGGAAGGGTCTGCAGACCATGTGGGATGCTTTGCTAATGCGTAATAATGGCTACAGGCAAGGTGCAGCATGATGCAGCAGCAGGCTTCTGTTGGATCAAAGCAGACTCACTCGATCCAACACGACTGGGCCTGATTCTGAGACTCCCCACCAGGTCTGTTCAGTGGAGCTGCTAGGCCTGTACAGTATCTCCAGTGTAAACACTCCCCCTTTTGTTCCCTCCCTATAGAGCCCTGAGGGCACAGCTTCACTGGCGGGGCCCCTCCTGTGACCATGTCACATTCGGCACTGATTTGTCACCCCTCTCCACAGCATGCAAATTCACCTCCATGCCCAACCATGGATCCTGCTCTAGCTAAGCAAAGCCATGCCCTGGGGGCATTGCAAAGGCTATCAAATGCAAGGGGCTTGGGAGCCCAGCAGGAGCCCCAACTCTTCAGCCTCCCCTCCCTCTTCAACAGGCCTGGGGGAGGGCAGTGGGCTTCAGGGGGAATGGGGATTTCTCACAGTCTGGTTGTCATTCCCTGCCTCATCCACTGTCCCCAGACCCCCAGCTGTACCAGAAGATCCGCGAGCGAGGGTTGAACTCCATCCCTCATGAGTCAGACGATGACTTGCTTGAAGACCCCAACCCAGAGGAGCAACCCACTCCTGATACTGCCATTGTGGTGAAGAGCTATCGACCTGCCCAGATGACTTGGAGCCAGCTACCTGAGGTAGGCAGCAGGTGCCCTGGGCCCACGGCAGCCAACAGGAGGTCTGGGAAGGGGTGTTTTGGTTTGCTTATCTCACTTGTGCCTTTGTTCTACTTTGTTGTGAAGTTGTGCCTTCCAGCTTTGTGGAAAGACAGCAAGCATGCCTCTAATGCTCCAACCAAGCCTGTTTCTTTGTCTGTTGGTTGGCTTCTGAATTTTTTCTCCCCTGGTCTTAAAATCTCCCACAGGTCATGGCACTGAATATAGGGGGCTGGGACTAACCGTCCTGGACATGGAGACAGGAAGTGCTCAGACAGCATGGACTTATTCAGGGCAGTGTATTAATATATAACCAAGCTGTTGGCTTAGTTGCTGCAGGGTGGTGAATGTGTTGGGGTTGAAGGTCTCTTCTCTCTTGGAGCTCTTCGGGGTGTTCTCACTGGTTGTTGACCTTTCATGGGCTTAGCAGGGTTTGACTAGTGCTGTTTGCATTTGCATGAAAGCTGGGTTTGAGCTGCTGTGATTCCCACTGAGTCCAGAGAGGAAGATGAACAGCTGCCTGCTGCAATGTAGGTAGCTGCTTGCACTCACGTGAATTGTAAAGCCTTTAACACCCTGCATAGGGGTAATTAGATCTGTCATGGCCTCACAAGACCATAGAGAAAGGACTTCACTTCCCAATGCCATGGATTCCTATCTGTTTCTTTCCTGATGTCTTATCTGCCAGCACCCTTTAGACAACCTTTTGGTAGTCACAGCTGCAATGGTAGAAAATAGCTATGGATTTTCATCCATAGCTATAACTAAGAATGACTCTCTTGCAGCTTGGATCATGGAACCCCAGGGCTTTGGCTGCAGTTCTTCTCCATGGTTAAGCCACTTTCCTTGGCTGCCCGACCCCATCTAGGAAGTAGGCTGACAGACTGGGCATCTGGTCTGACATGTTGGCTCCTGCATCACCAGACACCATGGGCCAGGGAGTCCCTGTAGGAAGCCTCAGACAGTGCTGGTTGCAAGTGAGGAGTGTGGCATTGGGAAAAGTGCAGTTGTTTGTGATCATCATGACTGTTCTCCGTCACTCAGGTGCAGGAAATGGACATCCTCGACAAAATAAGCCCTGCAGAGCGCAAAAGGCAGGAGGTAAAGCGGGGCCTCTGGGATAGTAGTTGGTTGGGACCTGGGCTTAGAAAGAGGTTTTCGGGGGTGCTATCTGTACCAGTGAGTGAGTCAGTGAGCTGATCACTGGGGACAGGTGCTGCATTTGAAACACCAGTGACTACGACTTTCCTGCCATGGTGCCATGGCAAGCTTGCAGCTGTCTCAGTACCAACAGGGATGCCCTATTAGCACTCTCTGTCTCATAGGCTGAGACAAAGTAGTGGGCTAGGCAGCATGCAAGTGGTGTGGGACGGTTTTGCTTTTACTGTGGGTGCTTGGCATAAAGGAATAGGACTGGAGTCAGCAGCTAACCTTGCACTGGCCAAAGAAAAGTCCTGAGATAGGGACAGGTTGCCTTGAGCGTTTAACTTATCCTGCATGGAGGAGAATGGCTCAGAGTCTCCTCTGGCAAGGAAGAGCTGGGAATCCCACCTCCCTTCACTTCAGCATGCACAGAGGGGCCACGCGTGGCGGGCTGTCTTAGCTCACTTTGTCTGCACACAACTTGTGGCTGAGATGTTTCGGACCTCACGTGCTTTTTGTCTGTGCTGCCCTGCCCTGCAGGCCATCTTCGAGATCATCATCTCTGAATATTCATACATGCACAGCCTCGACATCCTGGTTTGCCACTTTATGAAGTCCGAGGAGCTGAAGGAGACAATGACACAGACCGAGCACCACCACCTCTTCTCCAACATCGGGGACATTCTGAACATCAGCAAGAGGTAATCCTGGGGGGAAAGGGGGTAGTCAGGGCTCCCCAGGGCTGATCTGAAGGGGAACCAACCCTAGCCATGTGGTCTGAGCTCCTGTATAGCATAGATCAGAGGACATGTCTCACTAGCTCCTGCACCGGATCTGTCCCTTCTTTTTTGGATCATATACAGGGTGTGAGCTGGCAGACCCTGTCTGTCCCTGAGTGAGGTGTTCTGCTGGTAAGGGCTCCTCTCTGTTTCAAAGAAATCCCTGTTTGCTTGTGGAAAGGATGGCCATGGGAGGCATCTGGACAAACAGCAGTAGCCCTTTGGGGCGAGTGTCAGAGGTTCCTATCAACACTGCTGTGTATCCTTCTCCTTCCTGCTTGCCCAAATGGTGTGAAGGCACAGGGGCCACCTGAGCACATTGGCATATGGCTGCCACAGTCTGTGCTTGCTCTGGTGCCACCAGTGTTCCCATCAGGATACAAGCTAGGGAGGCCTGCTCTGGGCTGAAGAGTGTAACCTTCACTGAGCAGGGGGGAGCATTCACAAGGCCTTGTGGTGCTGCTGCTCTCCTGTGCTAGGCAATCTAGCTCAGTCCTTGGACTGAGCTGGAAAGCAGTGCTGGTAAACCTGGTCTTGATTTACCCTGCCTTCCGCCTCATTCCTGTTCACATGCCTTTCAAAAGTCCTGTTGTGCCAGGAGTCTCCTCCCTCCATCGCTTCACCCCTTGGGAGTGGGCATGGGTGGGTCTTGTCATCACCTCCCCAGAATATCCCAGGTCATGCTCTGACATGACTCCACTTGCATCACGGAGGAGCAGAGGTCACCATGAACCTTCCCAGCAGGTCCCGGCTTGCCCTGTGTGGTGTTCTTCAGCTTGTGACTGAGAAAAGCTGAAAAAGAAACTGCTGCACCTTAGACCAGCAGTGCAAGCCCAGGCTTTGCTGCTCGGGAGGGAGGTAAACTTTGGCTGAGCGCTGAACCCAGAGCGCAGTGGCTGTTAGCAAAGTGGGCCAGTGAGAAACATAAACAAAGCCGCCCCCGGTCTTGGAGCTGGGGAGAGGGTGTTCTCTGGGCTTGGCGCCCCGAAGAGCCGATGGCTCTGCTGTCTGACTGGCAGCGCTCTGTGGGAGGGCAGGGCTGGGGTATGTGCGGTCAGAGAGGAGGAATGCGTTTCAGCAGGAAGCAGACAGGAAAGCTCCTGGAGCAGATCACTGAGCTAGTAGCTGTGGGGTGGGGGCAGGCTGAGGAGCCAGCAGTCCCAGTTCTGACCTCAGTGCTGTCGCTGGCCAGGTAGCTTTGGGGTTGCCCACAGCGGAGTGGAGTTGGTCTGCTGATTTCAGGGGTGATTTGGGGCAGGTTTGAAGGCAAGTGACGTTACAATAATTTATTGTGTGGGTGCTTTGGATTCCTGAGCAGTAGGCAATTCAAATAACAGCCCTGCTAGTAGGTGTCCTCGCAGCGGGTCCTTTCTGTCACCACATAGGACCTGGAGAAGGCTTGAGTTGGTCAAACGCTGTTTTGTCTCCCTCCTTGCCTAGCTCTCCCAGTGCCATGCTGGGTGACTAGCTCCTGTGCCCCTATCCCACTGAGAATGGGGGTGCTGAGCTGCCCCCAGCTGCACTTCAGGCCAGCCATTGCAATCCCAGAATTCCATGCGTCGTCCAGCAGGGAAGAAGGAAATCCATCACCCCGTCAGCTGGAGCCTGGCCTTTTCCAAGAGCTGCTCAGGAGCCTTTTCCTGGTGGTCTCCCTGTGGAGCCAGTGCTGACCATTTTGAACATGATGCATGCCACTGGGACTCTTGGCTTGGGGCTCTCTCTTTTCTGGCCTGTTGCAAAGCCTTCCTTCCCTGCAGTGCCCCTGACAGTGAGAGAGCTCCTAGGTCTGCAGAGATCTGAACTAACACACTCAAGTGTGATCAGACAGACCTCCCCCTGCCAGGGAGGACATGAATACCCCCAGCAGGTGATCACATCCCAGTTATCAACCGTTAGCGTCAGGTGCAGGTTTGTGCCTGCTGGGAGCTGGAGGAAGTCATGGGTATGTGGCATGGCATGGTTCCTTCCTGAGCTCACAGCTTGCAAGTGGATAGGGGGAACTCCAGACATTGTGGCTGGGGGCTTGTTTGCCTACTGAAGTCTAAGTAATGCAGAGCAGCTTCAGCATAACAAGGCCTATTGGCAACAAACTCTTTCTTTCAACAACCCTAAGGGCATGAACCAACCCTTTTCATTATTCTGGTGCAGCAAAATGACCAGCCAGCCCTATTACAGGGAGTGCCCTCACTTAACCAACTTCCCTCCTGGTCCCAGGGGGCTCATTCTGAGGAGCTTGCTTGGTATACACAGATAATTTTCCCTTGACCTTTCTCTTTGTCTTTTGAATATTGGTCCTCCAAAGTGAGGTCTAATTTAGGACCGTGAGTTCTTCCTGCATGTTGATGTTTAAGCTCCTCATTTCACCTCACTTGTGACCTAACTGCCCCTTTTGGACTCTGCAAAGACAGTCAAGGTGTGTTTGGGGTGTGGGAGTATGGTCACACCAGGCCACAGGGTCATGCTGAGCTGGCTTGTGCTGTGTGGGCTTATGGTTTGGGTCCATTTTCAGCACTTTTGTTCTGCGTCATTTGTCCCCTTCCTTGTTGATTGCTGGAAAGTCCTTTGGAGCACTGTGCTGTCAGCTGTCCCATGGCACGGTGCCCTGGGATTGCCCTTCTCCGCTGGGCCAGAGGCTCTGAATTCCTCCCTGGGAAGCTTCCCTTCTCTGACTGTAAGTGTGGGTGTGGGGGAGAGGCTGCGAGGAAGAGCTAGATGCCAGGGACAGTCGCCAAGCAGGAAAAAAGGGAGAATTGCCCCTTGGCTTACTGCACCTTCCTCCCCATCTGTTTGCTCTTTGATTGAGGCCCCTGCGCAGTCTCTCAGGGTTGCGGGCTGTGTTTGCCTTGGGTGGTGGCTGCATGTGTTTGCCAGGAGCTGCACCATCGTGACAATGTGGAAGGGGGGATCGGAGCAGCTGGCCTGCTATTGCCTCAAGGTCCCTGCAGTTCCTGGTGGCTCTTTGTGATAGGAGTTGCTTCTGGGGTTCCTGTTGAGGGAAGATTCAGTTTCTGTTCTCAGCCACACTCTGGCTGAGCTTTGGGGACAGCCCAGGGTGCAGAGGTGAACGAGGAAATCCTGCAGTGCGGCTGGGCCGTGAGCCAAAGGCAGCTCTCTGATAATGTGAGAGACTTAGAGACTGGGCTGTGCAAACTTCACACCCAAGTAGCTCTAGCAACTTTCTGGGAGCCTGGTTGAATGGAAGCATCCATGTCCATGCATACCACCGGGAGAGTGGCTTTTCTGCTAGCCAGTGGGCAGGTGGGTGGGATTTTGAGCTACCCTCAAAGCACAAGGCAGACTTACCTTAGCTTGACAGAATTAGCTCTTTGTCTCTGCAGGGAAACGGACAGCAGTAGACTACTGCAGACTAGTTCTTCCCAACTTAGCTCCTGATGCAGGGGCATCATGCCAGAGTGTCTCTTTAGCTTCCAGAACAATAGATCTGCTGTGGCAATGGCTGGGTAGGTACATGGGGAGCTTCCTCTGAATAGCTGTGGTACAATAAGGCATTCCCTCCCATTGCCATGCCCCTACTAGGGTCTGCGCTAAGCTAGAGGTAAGTTGCAGTTGTAAGAAGCTGGAAACAGAGGCCTGCCCCAGAGAAAGCTTGCTACCAGTCTCACTGCCCTGCAGTTGATTCCTGGTTTCTGCACCAGATGCTGGAGCATCAGCTGATTGCATTTGGGAGCTGAGTTTTGAGCAAGAGGTGGTACACTCTGGGAAAGGCTGAGGCCCCTAGCAGGCGGTGCTCCAGTCCCTGAGTGGTAGGGAGTGCATTGAATGGAAAGCCTCTGCAATCAGCAGTGGGGATATGAATCCAGGGAGGAACACAAACCTCTGAGGGAGGCCTCTAAGGGAACTGGGTGAGAGAGCACCTCTGGATGCAGGCCCACCAGGAAACTCTTCCCATGATCCAGCTCAACACCTTCTGATGTTTTTTTCTTGACAGTTTTTTTGAGGACCTAGAGAAACGGCACCAGGAGCACATCCTGATCTCTGAAATCAGTGACATCATGGAAAAGCATGCACTGCATCACTTTCACCCCTACGTCATCTATTGCTCCAATGAGGTTTACCAGCAGAGGACGCTACAGAAGCTGCTGTGAGTCCCACTGAAGGCCTGCAGCTGCTATTCTTCCACCAGTCCAGAGTCCTCAAACTGAGCTACGGAGGTGCCAGCCTACTGCAGTCATAGTGCAGTTGGCATGTATTTGCATGCACCTGATTCTCCTGTAGCTCAAATGCCTCCTCTTCCTCAAGGAAGCCATTTGTCCCCTCCAGATTTCAGTATACTCCCCGTTCAGTGCAAGATGCTCCAATGGAAGGCAGATGACTGTGATACCCACTGCTGGTTGGGGATCCCCAGATTATTTAGCATTGCTCAGTTTGTGTGGGGTGGGACATAGGTGAGTGTAAGGAAGGTGCCACAAACCACACATGACTGAAATTTGGAGGGGAGAATGCTGTGATGTAACTTTTTCTCTTCTTTGATCAGGAGGCTCACAGAGCTGGAGCATCAGTCCCCAGGGCACCTCTATGAGTCATCTGTTTTTCAAAGTGACTTTTTCCTGGCTTGTACCAAGGTCCTGCCACCCATTCAGATGTATTTGAGGAGACCAGAATGGTCTACTATACCCATTTCCTTAAGCTTAGAGGAAATCTAATCATGGCCTCCTCTGAGCCAAATATGTGCCCTAAATGTGACTAAGGCACTGTGTGCTATAACCAGCTCCTTGAAACCCTGCAACCTATTTGATCTGGGAGCATGGCAGAGACTCTCTTCCTGGAAGGTCTCTATAGTCCAAACACAGGTCCTAATGGTGGATTCTTATATTGTTTCAGAGCCACAAATCCTGCATTCTTATATTGTTTCAGAGCCACAAATGCTGCATTTAAAGAGGCGTTGAAACAGATTGAAAGGAAACCAGAATGTGGTGGTCTGCCCATGATCTCCTTCCTCATCCTTCCCATGCAGAGAGTAACACGCCTTCCCTTGTTGATGGAGGTAAGTCAGAGCTGGCCAGTGGCATTCCCATGTGCATTTCGAAGAGTATCTAAGAAGAGAGGAACTGTTTGCTGCCCCTTTTGTCATCTAGGACAGCCGAGCCCTTGGGATTTGCTATCTGTGTTTTTGGGCTGATGGTTATAGCAGCAGGAGGTCAGGTTTTCCTGTCTTATACATGAGCCTTTGTCCTGAACTTGAACTCAAACCCCAAAGCTGGTGTGCTCCATTCCCTGCTCCCTTGAATTCCCAGACATAGCCATCAGCTGTTTTGTCTGCCATGAAATGACCCTGTGGGGCGTATAGCACTTCAGACCCCTATGGCTGTCTCTCTCCTTTTGGTTCCTGCTTTGCTTTTTCATGCCCTATCCTTACTCATATGGGAGGATGGAGCAAAAGATTTTGTCTAGAAAATGTCTGTGTAACCAAGAGGTTCTGCTGAGTACCAGAAAAAGAACAGGGCAGTGATCTCTGGGCGGTGTAGGGGACAGCCATGAGCTGTGCCTGAGCTAGCAGCAAAACGCACCAGGAAGTGAAGCCTAACATTTCCAAGACAGCAGCATTTGAGAGGCCCTTGCCAGCTGGTCAGTCCCATTCAGTGACTCTCCAACCCAGCAAAGTCCATGAATGGAAGGAAGAGTGAGGTTTACTTTGTCCTAAACTGCTACTACCTGCTCAGGGATGTGAATGCACAAGTGTCTCAATCCTCTATGGTCCTAAAGGGGCAAGTATATGGTGCCTATTGAAACGCCAAATGGAAAAGAGGCCTCCAGTAGCAAATTGGTTGCTCTTCCTAGTTGTGCGTCCAAGACCCTCAATGCTGCATGCGTCCTATGTTCATGGTCTTGGGGTATTGGTTCCAGGTGCTCCCAGCAAAGCATTTGCAATGTGACATTGCTCTGTCTGCTGTAAGGACCCTTTCAGTACTGTTCTCTCTCTACCTTTTAGACTGTCTGCCAGAAAACCAACCCATACACCACGACGTATGAAAATGCCACCCAAGCCCTGAGAGCCATCAGTAAGGTGAGGCACTGAATCATCTATGCACATCCAGTAGTGGATGATAGGTGCTTTGTACTGGGGTAGTACGACACTTTGAGTCGCCAATAGGCAGATCCCAGGACAAAAAAGGATGTAAGTTGCTCTTTCCTTTCAGTATGTTTTGCCTCAGATGCACTAGTCTCAGTTGTGTAGAATGGCAAGAGGTGCAAGCCAATTCCTCTTCCAGACCCTGGGTTAAATCTGTTGTGTATTCTGAATGCAGCAGGATCCATATCAGATCCCAGCATCAAACACAGTGGATGGGCTGGAGTTCTCCAATGACATGGTCACAAAACCAACACATGAACTCGGTGGCTTTGGAGAACTCCAGGCTGTTCACCATGTCTGATGCTTTCTGCCCACAGCTGCACCTGATGTAGAGTGTAAGCCTAGGAGCTGGAGCTCATGCTTTCTGACTCTGCTTACAGCTGGTTAAGAGCTGCAATGAAGGAGCCCATACCATGGAACGGACTGAACAGATGTACACCCTACAGACACAGCTGGAGTTTGGAAAGATCAAGGTGAGGAGCCCTGTGAGCTGGAAGCACCCCAAGGCTCAGCCTGGCCTGCTTCACAGTGAAGACGGCCCTTTTAGGACTGAGTACACACAGGTGTTGGGGCACTGTCCAAGGCAGGCAGATGCCTGCTGGGATTGCTGAAATGCCCAAGCAAATGGGCACCAAGCTCCTGCTGTAAATCTGTCCCTAGCTTTAGCGTCTTATTGGTGCTGTAGTTCAGGATGGGAACTCTTTTTCACTTGTGGGAACTGTTTCTCTTCAAGAAAGCTGCTTGGCTAGCAGTCAGCTGTTTGCACCATGACTGTCATTGGCTGGGAGGTGGGACCCAGAGGGCAGGAGTACTCGCACAGAGTGGCTGCCGCCTCAAGGGATTTTCCTATTATTCCTTCCCTTCTTTTGGGAGGAGCAAGGGAAGTGCTGCTGGTGGGCCCTGTGTGTGAGCTGGGATGGCGTCCTATAGTGAACATGGTTATCTGTTGCTCCACTACTTCCATACAAGAGGGCACATTTTCAGAAGTCCAGCTCCTGGCACCATCCATCACTCCAGGGCATTGTGTCTGCAGGAGCTGCTAGGTGAGGAACACTTTGAAGTATCTGGTCTGAGCATCACTTGTTAGTGATCCTTTCATAGGCAAAACTGGACCTTTGGGTGTCATGTCAGACTTTTTCTTCTTTAGAAAGCTGCAGTTTCATTCTTTTTGTCAGCATGTGAGTACTGATTTGAAGTGACCCTTCTGGTCTCTTTGCAGCCATTCCCACTGATTTCTGCCTCCCGATGGCTGCTGAAGAGAGGGGAGCTTGCCCTGCTCCATGGAGAGGAAGTTGGGATCTTCCGCAAAGGCCGGGTCAACTGCTACCTCTTCCTGTTCAACGATGTCTTGATCATAACCAAGAAGAAGAGGTAAAGAGGGTTCTGGGGTTAGCTCTTGTTACCCTGTGAATTTGTGTCTGTATCAGTTACTCAGCCGTGACTTCTGCAATAGCTTGCCCAGTAACGCAGGGGTGTGTCACCTGATGGCAACTTTATCTTCCAATCAATACATCTGGTTTTGCAAAGCTGGGATCCTAGCAGATCAGGTAAGCTGAAAAAATGGCAGTTTGAAGTGTTTGCGTTTTGGTCCTCAGTCTTGAACTGTTATGAGTTTGTTAGGGAGTGAAGGTACATTACAGTCAGAGTACCAGTATAAGTTGTCACTGTGTAACTGTGCCCCCACATTTCTGTCAGGACACAGGTGTAGCCAACCATTGTGACTTTAACCCATTTCATTCAGGGTTCCAGTTCCAGTGATTTAGCTTATTCGTGTGTCCGCAGGAGCTTGCACACACAATGGCTGATGTCTCCCACAGCAAAAAATCCAAACCAGACTGTCTCCCCCTCAGCACGCTGAGGTGAGATTGTTAGTCTCTGGCAGAAACAGGGCAGTTCCCTTGCATATGGAGAGACGGTTCCCCAGGCCAGGCCTGGAGCTGGTTAGCACTTTGTAGTTTGGGGGTGAGGTGTTTCATAGTTTCATAGTAGCTAGGGTCAGGAGGGACCTGAACAGATCATCTAGCCCTGACCCCCTGCCACAGGCAGGAATGAATGCTGGGTTTACAAGACCCCAGACAGGTGATCGTCCAATCTCCTCTTGAATTTGCCCAAGGTAGGGGCGAGGACCACTTCCCTGGGAAGTTGGTTCCAGATTTTGGCCACCCTAGCTGTAAAATATTGCCTTCTGATCTCTAACCTAAACCTATTCTCCATCAACTTATTACCATTGGTCCTTGTCACCCCAGGTGGTGCTGGGGAGAAAAGGGCTCTTCCTATTTGCAGTTGATCTCCCCTGATGAGTTTGTAGGCAGCCACCAGGTCCCCCCTCAGCCTCCGCTTGCTTAAGCTGAACAGGTTCAGGTCCCTCAGTCTCTCCTCATAGGGCCTGTCCTGCTGCCCTCTCACCAAGCGGGTGGCCGTCCTCTGAACCCTCTCCAGGCTGGCCACATCCTTTCGAAAGTGCGGCGCCCAGTACTGGACGCAGTACTCCAGCTGCGGCCTGACTAAAGTCACATAGAGGGGGAGTATCACCTCTCTGGACCGGCTTGAGATGCATCTTTGGATGCATGACAAGGTATGGCTGGCCTTGCTGCCTGCAGTCTGGCATTGGTGGCTCATGTTCATCTTGGAGTCAATAATGACTCCAAGATCCCGTTCCGCCTCTGTGCTTTCAAGAGGGGAGCTCCCCAGCCTGTATGTGTGCTGTGGATTCCTTCTCCCAAGGTACAGCACCCTGCATTTGTCTGTGTTGAACCGCATCCTATTCTTGTCTGCCCACTTCTGCAGTCTGTCTAAATCTGCAGCCTCTCTCCCCCTTCAAGTGTGTCCACCTTGCCCCACATTGTGTCATCAGCAAACTTGGACAGCATGCTTTCCACCCCCTTGTCCAAGTTGCTGATGAAGATGTTAAACAGTGCGGGCCCAAGGACTGAGCCCTGGGGTATCCCACTGCTCACGTCTCGCCAGGTTGAGTATAACCCATCCACCACTACTCTCTGGGTGCGCCCCATCAGCCAGTTTTATACCCATCCAACTGTGTAGGCATCAATGCCACAATCGCTTAATTTATTGATGAGGATGGGGTGAGAGACGATGTCAAAGGCCTTCTTAAAATCTAGAAAGACTACGTCCACGGTGACACCATCATCCAAGGATTTAGTTACTTGGTCATAAAAGGCAACGAGGTTGGTCAGGCAGGACCTGCCTTTGATGAACCCATGCTAATTGCCCCTGAGCATGATCTCCCCTGCTGGCCCCCACAGATGTGCTTTTCTTGATGATTCTCTCCGAGATCTTCCCGAACACTGAGGTGAGGCTTACAGGCCTATAGTTACTTGGGTCCTCCTTTCTCCCTTTCTTGAAAACTGGGACCACATTAGCCAGTTTCCAATCCCCTGGCACCTGGCCGGATGACCATGAATGCTCATACACCTGGGCCAAGGGCTCCGCGATGACCCCTGCCAGCTCCCTCAACACCCTTGGGTGGAGGGCATCTGGACCTGCAGGTTTAAAAATGTCCAGCCCTTCCAGAAGATCCCTAACTACATTTGCACTGACTGAAGGCCTGACCGAGCTATCCCCAAGATTGTCCCTACCTCTGGTAGGTGGGATGTCCCGGTGCCTGTTCAAGAAAACAGAGTCAAAGACACTGTTAAAAACATCAGCTTTCTTGTCTGGCATAGCCACAAGATTACCGTTTGCATCTTGCAGGGGCCCTACATTGCCTGGTGCCCTCTTTTTGCTCCTAATGTACTTAAAAAAGGACTTTTTGTTGTCCTTAATCCTGGATGCTAGCCTGAGCTCCATCTCTGCCTTGTTCTTCCTAATAGCCCTCCTGCCCTCCGGGGCTTCTCCTTGGTGATAGCTCCTCCCTTCCACTGGTTGTACGCCTCCCTTTTAGTCCTCAGGCATTGCTGAATGCCCTTGCTGAGCCAAGGCATTTCTGAGCACACTTGCCCCCCTTGCTTCTCTCAGGGACTGTTATCCTTTGTGCCTGGAGGATCGCCCCCTTTAAGGTACAGCCATCCCTCGTGGACTCCTATCTCTTCTACCTTCTGGGCCCACTAGTCTCCTAAGCTCAGTGAAGCTGGCCCTTCTGAAGTCAAGGGCTTTAGCCTTGGTGTGAGCCCTTGACGCCCTGCACTGGATGGTGAATTCCAGCAGGCGATGATCACTGTCACCCAAGTGGTCAAGGACCTGCAGTCCCCTCACCAGGTCATCCCCCATGGCCAGGACCAGGTCCAGCAAGACGTTACCTCTAGTGGGGCTGTGCACCTCCTGGATAAGGTGAAGGTCCTGTAATACAGCCAGGAACCTACGCGGGCAGTCAGGCCTGGCTGTCTGCTCTTCCCAGCAAATGTCTGGGTAGTTTAGGTCACCCATGACAATAACATCCCTTGATCTAACTGCCTCCATAGGCTGACTGGAGAAGTCCTGATCCAGCTCTTCCCCCTGGTTGGGTGGTCTGTAGTAGACACCCACCGTAAGGTCCCTTTCGCCATGCCCCCCTTGTAGTTTGACCCATAGTGTCTTGGCCCAACCCTCCTCTAACCCGAAGCTAATCCTTGATGATGTGAGGTGCTCTTTGACATAGAGCGCAATCCCCCCAACTTTCCTCTCTGTCCTGTCTCTTCTATACAGGGTGTATCCCCGAATGCCCACCACCCAGTCGTAGGTAGGGTCCCACCAGGTTTCTGTGAGCCCTACTAAGTCTGGGTTCTTACTCGCGATCAGGAGGCACAGTTCCTCCTGCTTACTCCTCATACTACATGCATTAGTGTAGAGGCACCTGAGGCCTCCTGAGGGTGCACGTGCCTCCCTCCCACTCCCAGTTGTGCCCCCCCTGCTCCCCAGATGTTGATGCTTACCTGGGCTTCCCTTCCTCTTGTCACCCTGCATGCTGCTGAAGGGTGACACTATGAAACTATAATAGGCAGGGGGGAAATGTGTTCTTTTGCTTGGTTAACAAGTGGCTTTCCTCCTTCCAGGCAGCCAGGCTAGCTCCTCTCCCTAGTGTTTTGTTGGGAAGTAGTTTTGTTTTGAACAAAAAAATTGCAAAATTAGTCATTCCTCGCTAGCTGACCCTGACAGCAGCAGTTCCAGTAAACACAAATAAACGATCAGGCTCCCTGGCCTCATGATCAAGACCCTGCTTGACCTACAGCTGTGAAACTCCACCTTTCTTATTAGCTGGACATGTAAATATTTGATCCTTGGACAGAACCTCGAGGACTCTGCGTCTCTGTGGCCTGGTTGCAGAGAACTCCTGACTGTTCATTTGGCACGAGGTGCAGAAACCAGAGCTGTGGAACTGGCCTGTACAACATTACCCCTGGGTGAGGCTGAGAGAATTTCATTTGGCCCTTCCCCACACCCACCAGGTCTGAGCAATGTGTGCAGCAGCAAGAGTGAAAGGGAAGGGAGACAGTCTCTGGAATTCAGAACAGAAGCAGGACTGCAGCCGAGAGGCTGGGAATGAAAACTTACCTGTCCAAACACAAAGGGGAGACTGGAAAAATGTAGGCTCAGTGTTACAGAATGGGTGAGGGAGTTGTTGATTAGCGGGACACATCAGCTACTCTGGTATACGTGTTCAGGTCTACATGTTCTAGAGCTGCATAAGCAGAGTGAAACTATTATAACTTCAGCCCTGTTCATTCAGGGTAGAAGTTAGAATAGTTCAGTTCACACATACGCAGGCATCACAATTGCATTGGGACAGCTTATACTAGTCTCATCTGATACCACCGTAACTATGCACACCCTGCTTTGTTTTCAGTGTATACAACATGGGGATAACTCAGGTCATCCAGGAGTTCCTAGTGCTAGACAGTACAGACAAAAGATGAGGATATTCCCTACTCCACAGAGCTTGCGATATCAGCAAAGATGGAAACACAGAACTTTCTTTTCCTGACCCTCCCACAAAACAACTACTTGCCCTGCCAGAGACAGCACGGTGCAAGGCGAGTTGGGTGCCGGCATTGAACCTTGCAAAGTTCTTCTCCCTGATGCAAGCCCCTTCCATCTGTCTGGTACTTGGTACCGTTTGTGTCTCACTGGAACATGTGCTTTTTCCTAAGTTACTGCTTAGACATTGTGTATTGTCATTAGTTTCCATGGTTTCCTCTCAGTTAGAGATATTCCCGTTCAAATTAGCACTGAGCTCTGATTGATTAAATTCCCCATATTCTGGAAACTTCTTTCATTCCTTCTCAACAGCCTTCTTGGTGTCGAGGGGCCGCTTTTGGGAACGGCCTGTTTCCATTTGGAGTCCTCTCGCTGTTTGCCGTGGGATGCTAAGGATTAGATTGCCGTGGGAATTGCCTGCCATAGCGCAGTCTGCTGCTCTGTGCAGAAAGCCAATGAAGTGACCTTCTGTTCCCAACTAACTGCAAATGTGCACGTGCTCAGGCCAGGGAATAAGATTTATTGGGTGGAGAGCTGTCTGTTCCATGCCTCTTGCAATTCATTAAGGACTACATGGGCTTGAAGCTTGCAAAATTCCCAGGGAATACATAGCTAAATCTTTTGTAGACATAAAGAGGCTTGAGCAATTGACCGCTCCAGAAAGACAAGTCACGGAGAAAGGTCCAGTCAGACAGTTATCATCAGTGAAAGGTGAAGGCCCTGCCCCAGCCATATAGTGGGATCCATAGGGTCACTTTGGGTAATGAGCCTGCTCTTCTGACTTAGTAATTTTCTCCAGGTTCATATAGACCAAGTTTCCTTTTGCATACTTCCAGCGAGCAGTGTTCTGCAGCAGAGGAATGTATGTGCTGAGGCCAATTTTCCTTTTATCTCCCCATGCTCCTCCTCGGACAGATGTATCAGCTAGAGACCTGAAAAATGCACGTTCGGCTTTCCCATTGCTGAAATCCTCCTTCATGCTCATGGCTGCTTACAACCTGGGCAAACTGCTCTCCAAGAACACCCTTTACATGCTGGCTGCAGGGGGTGGTTGCATAGTGGGCTAATTTTGTGCAGGCTGCCAAGTGATAAAGCCCCAAGTGTCAGTGAGACCAAAAGCTGGAGTCAAATCAGGCAGTTGTGGACATGCTGTCATGTAACAGAAGATGCAGTTAACCCCAGGTGTCTGTGCCATGGTGGGCTGCAGCAAAGCAGCGGCACCCGCAACAAAATAGAGAAAGGTGGGAGGGGAAAGAGAGGCCGAAAAAGGAGCTTCCCAAAATTAAAGCTGATCAGTGACCAAGGCAGAAGTAAAATCCAGGTTTCCTGAGCCTATCAGAGTTTCCCAACCATGGGACAAGCCTCCTGTCTGATCTGTGGCTTGCTTAGGGGCTGAACTGCAGCCAGCCAGTAGTCAACATTGCAGGGGAGTTGTTTATCTGCTCATGTGTGCTGGACTTGCTCTTCAGGACTTTGCATATCCATAATGACAGGAGCAGGAGATTTGAGTCAGCCGCACAGTTGTGCAGAGCTGCTTTGTCTTGGGGTGGTTGTGGGAGCCAAAATTCAAGAACAGGCCTGATGGACCAACAGGTGAGCATCCCAGGTGTCCTAAAGCTGAGGGAAGCGTCTTTCAGAGCTGAGGCTTCTGTGTATGAGCGAGCTGTGCTGTAAGACACTAACTCTGCTGTGCTTTGTCAACTGCAGTGAAGACAGCTACACTGTGATGGACTATGCCAAGCTGGATCAGATTGTGGTGGAGAAGATTGAAAGCCCTGATCCACCCTCCTCTCCCCCAGGCAAGCCAGGGGCTGGAGGCGCTGCCCGTAGCCCGTGGAACGGCCACTTGTTCCGAGTGATCCTGAAGAAGAACAGCGAAGGGAGACGGGAGGAGATCGTGCTGTCAGCAGAGTCCTTGTGAGTGCTGCTGTGGCGGGCTGTCTCCTAAGCAAACAGATGGGCCTGGTGGCATCTCCTGCTTTGGGCGTATGTGGCTTTTAAAGGATTGCTGCTTCTCAGTGAAAAAGGGGGAAAGTAGGGTTAAAATCTGTAAGCAGGTGGCACACGTCATGCAGCTTTATCTGTTGGGTAGCACGTGACAAATTAGAATTGCCCTCTGCCCCTCCCTTCCCTGCACAGCTCAGAAACAAACTTTGTTTAACTCTTCCTGTTCACTTCTAGCAAAATGCTCTTGCTCTGCTGGGAATGCGGTGCCTGGAGCATTATTGCACTCTTGGTTTAACTGAGTTTCTGTCTCCTGAGTTGCTTTCATTTTTATTCCCCTTCCTCCTTGCCCCCATAACCCTGAAGTCTCTGGCCATAAGTAGCTGTCATTTTTGCCATGGTCAAATTCCCAGTCTCTCTTACAGCACCCACTTTGCCCTTTCAGTTCTTTCTAGGTGTAGACACTACAACCTGCTTCAGCCTTTCTCTGGGGAGCTCCAGTAACCTAGAAGGACTGGTCCTGGTACACTGCACCCTGTCCTATTTTAAATGAAGCTGCTCTTTAGAGTGACTGTCCTGTTGACAGTCCCCAAACTGGAAAAATTCCCAAAGTTCTGCAACACCAGCCATCCTCCACCATTTACTACCTTTTGTGCCCAATTATTTTTCATTAATTTGTAACAATAATCTGCAGTAAAATGTTGAGCAGCTTCTGCTTCAAAGCTGCATCTCCTCTTTCCCTCCTGTTTTCAACCTGGAGAGAATGAAATCTTCCTCTGTCTCCCAACTACATCTTGCAAAGTTTGGGTTTTCTTTCAAGTTGCATTTTACAGCTCTTTGAGCATGTCAGGCAGGGCCAGGAAGGTAAGTGGAATGTACCTGCTGCACTCAGCCTCTGCTTCTGTTTGTGTATGATGTGTCAGAGCACTTCAGTTACAGTAGACGGTGGGTGAGAAGCAAATTTTCCATCTCTCCAAATCTCAAAAGATTTCAAACATGTACATTAGGAAGCGCTCCCCACCCACACACACACAAAAGAGGAACAGGAAGAGAGGAGGGTTGAGGCTGACTGACAGTAGCCTGGCGGTTAGGGTAGTCACGTAGGACCAGCTTTGAGGTGCTGGTCTGACTTGGGCAGAGCTAGGATTTGGCTTCGGCCTCTGACATCACAAGTGACTTCCTGACCACCAGGCTCTGGCCTTTCCTACACTAGGTCCCTCTCGTTTGGATTGTGGCTGGAGAAGATTTTCCTAAGGAAAGTTCCCTCATAACTAGCCCTCCCCTATGAGAAGTTTATTTGAATGAAAACTGTATTTTCCAGTGACGCTTCCCCAGCATCCCAGGTGTCGCTTGCTGCATTTCTGCCTCTGGTATCTCCATGTAAAGAGGCCTTAACTCTTTCTTTTTGGCAGGAGCGACCGGGCTCGTTGGATCACTGCACTGATGCACAGGGAGAATGCACAGAATGACACTTCCAGCAAAGGAGGTAAAGAAACCAACCCCCTCTCTGTGACACTGCATTTTACTGTCTTAAATCCTGCCTGTAACTAGTGCCTGATGCCTGTTCATTATCCTGTGCTTAAGGGCTGTAAAGCTGTCCCTCCTGAGGTCACAGGCTCTGATTGAGATTTTTTGGGATCTGATAAGAGTGTCATGCAGGTGTATCCTATGAAGGAGTCATTCTTCTGTGAGGGAAGCCATAGGGCACAGCTGCTCACCAGCCCAGCATTTGCCTGAGTAGATCAGACTTTTCCTGAAGAGCCCAGATGACTCTGAAAGTGTCTCCTAGAAGGTACAAATTGTCTTGTGATGTCATAAAGCAGAAGATAAGGCAGGGTGGCACCATACCGACTAACTTGTTTGGAGAGAGTGAGCTACAGCCTAAGCATCTCATGAAGTAGTTTGTAGCCTATGAAAATTCATGCCCGTCTGAACTAATTAGTCTCTAAGGCAGTGATTCTCAACCAGGGAGACTTGTGATCCTTTGGAGGGTGCCACGGGTACCCCAAGATGTGCAAACGTGAGTCACAAGATAAACTCAGGTGCTTTCAAATAGCTGTTTGCAGTGTTACAAATCTCTTGTGGGCTTTCTGAGTCCTCTGCAACAGAAGACTTTCTCTAGTGTTTTTCTGTAGTCAAAAAAACAAATGAAAGCTGAGAGCTGGTGTGTTCATGGGGCACCTCAGGTCTGTTGAGGGGTGCCCCAAGTCTAAGAAGGTTGAGAAGCACTGCTCTAAGGTGCCACCATGCCCCACCTTCTACCTAACTTCAACTAACTAGGCTAACTACCTTGCTGACTATCTCTCTCGACTCATTATAAAGCAAAGAGGATGCTCAGTAAGAGAAGGGGAACTGCTGTATTTTGAGGACTGCTCCCTCGTTTCCAAATACCTCATTATCAAACACAAAAGCAGGACTGTTACCCAGCTGCCACTGGGAAGGCCTGAGAGCAGGGGAGGGAGAGAGGTATGCTCCCTCTACTGGCCTTGGCACCTCAGCTGCTAACTCATATAACTCCTTATCTCCCAAATCCATTCAGGGCTGTCAAGCCCTGCAAAGATTGGGGGTGGGAACGGGGATGCTTGCTAAGTGAAAATGTGAAAGCTGATAAAATGGAGCGTTAAGCTGCTTCTGCCACTTTTATTTTAACCTGAATAGCTGGAAACATTCGTAATGCTTTGCTAATCACCCTCAGCATCCGAATTACTACTGCAGAGTGTTATCAACCTAGCACTGCCAGCACCCGGTACAGGGAAGTTGATAGTCAGTGACTCCTCTCCTCCCCCCACCCAAATATCCCTGAGAATGACTTAAAAATCCTCGGATTTAAAATTAATACATTTTGGATTCCTTCTCCTCTCCATGGCCTCTGTATCTCTGAGCTTGTCAGGGTAAATCAGGTTGCTAGAATCTGTTTTTAAATGAAAACTGTAATCCTCCTGTAATCACTCGATTCCAGAAGCTGAAGCATTCGGATAAGCACAAAATGTGACAACACTCATGGTAAAATGGCCAGAGACGGCCATCCTGTGAATCACCTTCAGAAAGACCCCAGCCCCCAAACCACCTTAGTAGCAAACTCCCCACAAAATCAAATGGAAGTGGGGCCGGTGCTGGCTGGAGCAAGCTAAGCCCCTGGGAACGCAGGGGGGTTGTTTTGTGCCCACTCGGTTGTTTTGTCCTGGGGTTCTGGCCATAGCATTCAAAAGTCCAAACCCTCCAAGCTTGCATGGCTTTTGTTCGAAACCAGCAGGTCCCACAGGACGCCCTCTGGAGTCTGTAGTGCCGCCCACACCCGCAGAGAGGGACACGGAGTTTCTTAAGCAATGAGTGCAGGGAACACCACTCGGACATTAACACAGAGGGAGCAGGATAGGAGGGATTTGTGTAGCAATGTGGGTGTACACAGGTTCAGGAGAAGAGCAGAGGCTGTCCCGTGAGTAGGGGCAACAGCATGAGAGAAATAGAGGATTGGAGGGTCCCCAGACTGGGAGGGACAGCGGGACCAGAGGGGTGCAGGTGGGGTGAGCAGTGTCTTGATGCTGGTCACTGGGAGCTGGACTCAAGTGGCTTCTTGTTACCAGACCTGACTGGGCTCTGGAGAAGTCCACGGACGTGCTCCCCATTGCAGCAGGGCTTGTCTTCTCAGGCTGAGCCTTTGCTCAGGTTAGGGGTAACTTCTAATCACAAGGCCTGGCTGTGGTTTCCAGTGGGCTGTTGCGTTTTCCAACATTTTATCACTTCTATTCCATAGTTCCTTTTTAGCCAGCAGTTGTGGTGTGTGTCTCTCTTCTCCCTCAGATCTGAACCAGGTGGAGATAATTAGGGCACACTTGGCTAAACAGACGGATGAAATTTCGCTGCAGCAGGCAGATGTTGTCTTGGTCCTGGGTGGAGAAGATGGTAAGTCATGTGGGTGCCCAAAGAATGGGAAGTGTGGGCTGGGAGCTAGAGCTTTGGAGTGGGGTCTGATCCAGGTAGGAGGCTTTCAGGGCTACAGACAAGGAAGCCCAACACTAGAGCTAACACCCTACATGTCTTAGAGAAGCAAAACCACAGGATTCCTTATGGGCTCAGAGCTCCCTGTAGTGTCTGCTGCCTGCATGTTGGCTACTGTCCGTGCCCATTGGGAACTCTCCTGCAACGCCCTCCAGTCCCAGAATGTGTCCGGTCCACAGTCGGGTAATCCAGCGCTCTGGCTCTGACGGTGCCCAGCACAGCTGCTCAGAGGCAGGAGCAGGAGGCATAACTGTAACAATTCTGCTTCGCGATTGGGGCAGCTGGCTTAGGCCTCTCCATTTCAAGGTTCCTCATAGAGGTGTAAGATGTTCTGAAGGTATAAAAAGCGGTGCCCAGGTGGTGCCTGCAGCAGCTGAGCTGTGTTTACATTTCTTTTGGGTAAGTGCATACTCCAGGTACAAATGCAGTCAGAGTGCAGCGTAGGCAGGAGTGCAGACTGCTTGCCTGATGTGGGAGATTTCCTGGCTGGCTCGTGCTCTGTGAACCAGGGTGACAGCAGGTGCAGCATGTGTTCCCTGGTTGGGTGCAGTCCTTTCCCATCTCACAGAATACTCTGCTCCTTCCTTCAGGCTGGTACTTGGGTGAGAGGCTTCGAGATGGCGAGAGAGGCTGGTTCCCCCAGTCATGTGCACAGCAGATCACCGATCGCAGCGCTGTGGAGCGCAACGTCCGCCGCCTGGAGCGGCTGCGCATAGAGACAGACGTATAGGTCGCCAGCCACAACAGGTGTTCCTGTGAGGATTCATAAGGCTCTGAGCCATGGCCCTGTGAGCTGGCAGGGCCATAGACCGTGCTGGAGGGAAGGCCAGGAGCACATGCCTGCCAGCTCCCCTGACTTCCCTTCAGGCTGCTGCTCTTCAGAGAAAACTGGTTCCCCTTCTTGCCATGCCAGTGCTGTGCAGGGACACAAGTTACATGTCCGTGTCTTGGATGTGACCTATCTGTGAGGGCTTTGGACTGGCACAGGTCATCCAACCTACTTTGACCCCTCCATTACAGCTGGCCAAATCTCTAAGAATCAACTGGAGTTTGCTGCTAGAAATTGTGCTTTGAAGCATTGAGCTTCCCAGAGAAATTTATACAGCCCTCCTGGGCTGGAGCTTTTGTTCTGTTTGCCCATCACTGCCACTGGTTCACTTGCATGCTCTGTGCCATTGTCTCCTGCCTTTAGCCCTGGGACTAATGTATGCCGGGGACACACACAGCCAAGGTGAATTTGCAGCTGTCACATATAGGGCTTCTTGGCATTGGCGGGATGGTGGGGAATGTGTCTGTTTTTTATAAATAAATATGCATAAAGAAGACGTGTTTTTGGCCTTGTTAATGATTCAAGCTTTCTCTCTCCTCCTCTACAGAGAAGCTGCAGTACAAAGCCAACCAGGTTTGCAGCATTTACCAAACACAAGTTTTTCCCTGAGTGCTGCTTCTAGGTTTTAGCCAAACCAGGTGAGCTGTTGGTAATCATGAGGTTTGCACTGAGTCTGTCCCAACTTCCAGCCTCTGGGTTCCCTGAATCCCAGGAGAAGGGGCAAGAATGCTGACTCCTGCCTTTCCTCTGAGTGGCTTGTGCTACAATTTCCTATTGCTGCGGCCGTGTGGGTGTCCAGCCAAGTTGGGGGTGGCATGCAGCACGGGCAAGACTAGGCCAGGGGATGGCTCCAAGCCTTTTCCAGTCATGGCTGTTGCTGGCTTTTCCAGTTATCCATCGTTGCATGGATGGATTTGGAAAGTGTTTGAAGGGTAGCTGGGCTGCCTCCTTGCCAGGGCATGCCTCTGGTTGGGATTCCCTCCACATTCTTGGAGCATGCTGCTAACCTAGCCCACCAATGCTATGGGTCACTGCCTATGCAGGTATTGAGAGCTGGGGAAGGAGAGGGTCCTGAGAAGCCCGCTTGCTTCCTCTGTGTGTAAATAGGCAGCATCTCTGGTACCTGGGTCTGACTCACTCTGCTGCAAGTGCCATTGAAGCCAGTCCTGTGGCTGATCTGGGTGGCGCGTGGCATGTCAGAGGTCAGTGACCAGAAGAGTTGGAGTCACTGGAAGACTGAGCTGCCCCATTGCCATTTGTTATCTCTCATTTGTGTCAGCTGTGCTAAGAGCCAGGACTCCCCCAAGCTCTGCTGCAGGCTTGGCAGGTAGACTGTGCACTGAATGCAGCCTGGGTTTTTGGCCAGAAGGGGGATTTTGTTTTCCATAGTGTTCCAGACAGGTGATTAAAGTCAGAGAGAGCAGGAGTGATGAGGTGTGCCCAGAAGGCTGACTATAAAGTCTCCATCAAGTGCAGTGAGGCAGTCAGCACTGGAAGCTATATTATGACGGTGGGAGTCACCCAACAGCAATGACGAGTGATATAACAGGGAGGCCTCTGTACAGCCCCTCGACCTTTGTGAGCACAGAGGGAGTTCTTTGACATTTTCAAACATGAACTTCCACTGTCTAGTAACCAGAATTGTGTGTTTGTGTCCGGGAGTTGTTTGTGAGCCCTGGGAAAGGCTCTCTGTGATAGTGTTACAATTTATGCCCTGCATCTTACCCAAGGTTTCTTGCTCCCCCTTTTATTTTCCTTTTTCCTGAATTGTTCCTTTTTATCATTCAGCTGTTTGTTTAATGTTGGGTCCAGATGGAGGTGTGAAAATGGGCAACTGGAGGTAATTCTTCTACAGAGTAGCTAACAGTATGTGAGCCCTTCGTGTCAGGCAGCTGGAGGATGGGTTGCTTTGTCTTTTCTAAAAGAGTCTGTCTCCCTCAGTAGCAGAGACCGTACAGGTTTTTTTTAACTCTGCAGTAAGTGAATAAAAATCTCGGCCACTGCACAGGATAGATGTTCACACGAAAGAGACTTTGTCTTTATTAAGACAAGAATGGGGATTGTATGTCTAATGTTCAGTTTTTCCCACCAAAGAATAAGTTGGTTTACAGTTGCCTGCCTTCATCTGAGGCTGAAAGTATAGACCAATGTGATTCCCTCTTTGTGTGGCTTCAGAGCTCTGGATGGCTGTTCTCCAGTGACAAGGCAGGGTATTTCAGCACACTGTGTTGAGGTTCTAGGTTGAAATGAAGTTGAGGCCACAATCATCCCTCTGCAGCCAGCAGTGGATGGAAGATCTGGCTTAGTTTTCCAGCCTGGTTACTTTTATTCTTGAAAAACAAAGAAAAAAAGAAAAAGACTAAGCAGGAGGAAGAATGGGGCTGGGGGCAGAGCTGCTTCATCAAAGATTTCCCAAGGGCAAGACTGGGTTTGTGGGTTGGCTGGGAAAGAAGTTGTGAATACCCTCCTTCCCTTCCACCCAAGGAAAAGCTTTGAGAGCTGGAATCCTCCAAAACAAATGCCTCGTGGAACAGGTTCCTGTAATGGCATGTGCCGAGCTGTAAAGGGAGCAGTGAGCATCCTGCTCAACACGGTTCATACTGTGCAAGTCAGCTGCCTCTCCTCTCCTCTGTCCTCTTGAGCAAGTGGGTTGTGTGCAGCTGTCAAAGCTTCGCAATGGCAAGAATCCTGGGATCCCAGCTCTGCATCACCCCTGCTTGTGGGACGGGGTCAGCGTTCAGGCTCCCAATCCTGTGTTCTCCCCAAATGTTATTTTTCTTAATTTCAGTTGGATGTGTGGTGGGAAGCACTCCAGCCTTCATGCTGAGCTGGGAGCAGCTTGTTGGCTTGAGGGCTGCTACAGCCAACATAAAGTGTCATGTCCTAACTGGCTTGGGAGTCTGTACTGAGAGATACTGTTATGTCCTGCTGCTCAGGTTGCCTGACTGGGTGGAAATGAGCCTGTGCATGTGGAGCAGAGAGGCAAACTGCATCTAGGCTGCCTGCTTTGTTATTAAATGAAGTGGGCAGCTCTGACCAGTGGTTCCAGCACAGTAGGTCTGCAATTATCACTGACCTGCCATTCTGTGTGTGGTATGATGTAATGTATGTATTAAATAGTTCAGCCAAAAACACCGTTACTAGCAGCGAGGCAATTTTACTGGTTCTTCGTCATTGAATCAATGCAGCAGGAAGCCTGACTCACATGATACAGGGATGCATCTAAAGAGTTGCATGAGACTTTGCCAACTCAAGGGACTATGGTGCAGGGCTAAGGGGGCACCTGAGATCAGCAGTCTCTGCACAGGGACTGAGACTCTACTGATTTGTGCTGCTGTGTCTGAGTTGTGAAATAAATGGTTCCCCCAGGAGGAACGTGTGTTGAAACTCTCTTTGAAGCTGCTTAAAAATCCACTGGTCGGTCACCCTTGCTACTTGTCCCTGCTTTAAAAGATGCTTTGCAGGTTTGTTTCTTCAGTTGGTCTCAGCTGGCAGGACGCTTGCTCTGGGGGATGCCAGGCAGAGGTGCCAGGACGGGGCTGGACTCCAGTGGCAGGCTCACAAGGTAAGGGCCCTTGCATCTCGTACGGAAAGAAGTGCTCAGTACAGATGGGGTGGGGAGGAGGGGGAAGCCGACCGGCAAACAGAAAGGCTAGCGTTGGCTTTGGGGGTTACCATCTCTCCAGCTCTTGGTGAGGGACTGGTATTGCTTACTACTGGGCAGGTTGGTGTGGGGAGCTGCCTGCCTGCTGACACCTGTCTACCACCTGCCACATCTGGCAGTGGCACTTGCTTACCCCTGCAACAGGCAGCTGAAGCAAAATCTGACTTGGTGCTGTTCAGATGCTGAGGGATCCCTCTAGCCTCCAGCAGGCACATTAGCAGGGGGCACCTACACTGCTTCTACCTAGGCAGGCTCTGTACTTTGCCCCCATGCCTGTTGCTACAGCTCTTTTTCATGAAAGCCCAGGCTTACGGAGTGTGGGTAAATTGTCTTGCTGCCTCCTCCCTGGAAATTGCGGCGTGTCATGATGGGAAAGGATATTGCAAGGATATCTGTAAGGTGTGGCATGCAGCAGGGTGCACTACAAGCTGTACAAGTCATACGTCTCTGGAGCAGACCAGCTCAGGAACACAGTTGACTCGCACTTATGCTCTCAGCCCCTTCATGGATACAAACCAGTGTCTGACTAACAAACACACTGGGGCAGGGCACGCCTGCAATTCAAGAGTGAGACGGGAAAGAGACAGAGCTTCACTGTCTCACCTGTGACCCATGCGTTGCATGACCTGTGGTAAGTCACTCCAACTTCCTAAGCCTTCCTGCAAGGCGGGGTTGTTACTAATGCACTGGCAGGTGAATTTATTCATGTTTGTGCAGTGCTTCGAGGACGCTTTTGAAGAGGAAATAATTGTCTATCAACAGAAGGGGGCTGCCGTGTTCAGCTGGTTACTCGCGGTCCTTCAGCTAATGGCACCGCTAGGTGGCAGCCTAGGCTTTGGGAAGTGAACTTTGCTCCAGGTGGCTGAGAGCTAGAATAAGCCTCCAGCTGCTGCTCAGCTCTTATGGCAGCAACGTTTTAGTCTCGTGTTGACTCCTTTCTTGATCTTTATATTCTCAGCTTTAAAAGCTTTTGTTCAGGATCCTCATTAATGATCTGGGAGATGGCATGGGGTGCACCTTCACAGGTGACACCAAGGGGCAGGGGGAGCCGTACATACGCTGGAGGGTACACTAGGAGTCAGCGTGACCTCGACATATTGGAGGACTGGGCCAACAGGAATCTCATGGGGTTCAACAAGGAAAAGTGCAAAGTCCTGTGCTTAGGATGGGACAATCCCATGCACCAGTACAGGCTGGGGGCTGACTGGCTGGGAAGCAGCTCTGCAGAAAAGGACCTGGGGGTTATAGTGGACAAAAAGCTGAATATGAGCCAGCATTGTGCCCTTGTTCCCAAGAAGCCTAACAGCATACTGGGCTGCATTAGTAGGAGTATTGCCAGCAGATCAAGAGAAGTAATTATTCCCCTCCATTGTGCACTGGTGAGGCCACATCTGGAGTACTGTGCCCAGTTTTGGGACCCCCTCCTTCCCCCCAGTACAGAAAAGATATGGACAAGTTAGAGAATCCAGCAGAGGGCAACAAAAATGGTGAGGGGACTGGGGCACATGACTTCTGAGGAGAGGCTGAGGGAACTGGGCTTACTTAGTCTGTAGAAGAGAAGTCTGAGGGGGGTATTTAATAGCAGCCTTCAGCTACATGAAGGGGGTCCAAAGAGGATGGAGCTGGACAGTTTTCAATGGTAACAGATGACAGAACAAGGAGCAATCATCTTAAGTTGCAGCAAGGGAAGTTTAGGTTGGATATTAGGAAATATGTTCTCACTAGGAGGGTGGTGAAGCACTGGAACGGGTTACCTAGAGAGGAGGTAGAATTGCCATCCTTGCAGGTTTTTAAGGCCCAGCTCAACAAAGCCTTGGCTGGGATGATCTCACTGGGGTTGGTCCTGCTTTGAGCAGGGGGTTGGACTAGATGTGTCCTCCTGAAATCCCTTCCAGTCCTAAGTTTCTATGATTCTGTCATAAATGTGTAGCTCTTCGCTCAATTCTTTCAGCCCTTTCAGCATTCCAGCCCCAGGGAGCAGCCAGAGGGTCACCCCAGCAGCAAGATAATGGGTGGATTTAAAGAAGAAGGGGATCATAGCAAATGGCACTTGGGAGAAGAGCTCCCCAGGTTTTCTAGCCGCTGGTGAGTGGGCTTGTATTTTAATGGACAGCAGGCTGCTGCCAGGGCATGTGGCTAGTAAGTACCTGGGTGGCTCTTCTAGTAGTGCAGAAGGCATCTCGGTCTTTCTGACCTCTAGCCCAAGATGGAACCACAGTATCTCTTGGAGAACTCCAGTGCCAGGATAGCACTCTACAGACCTCAGCACCCACCATGCTCTGCACTGCAACAGGAACTAGAATTGTCCTCTTTCCATGGGGCCTGTCTCCCCAGGGAAGTGATGCGGGGTGAGTTTAGAGCATGGCTGTTCCCTGCATGAAAGCAGGTTGTAGAGGCAATACATGGATGCAGTCGTGCTGTTCAGGAATATGCCTTGACTTGTTTCTGCCTGAAATTCCCATGGGAGAGTGCATTTTGGGGCTTAGGCTGATTGAACCCACTCAGGGCTCAGTCGATATGAACTGTGGCGTGGTAGACATGATGTAAAATGTGCTGCATAGCAAAAGATTGAGCATTGCTTTTTAGGTACTCCTCGTACATTCAGCTCAGACATGCAACTTGTTCCTGGCCACATGGAGATCCTGAATGTATTGAGAAAAGTAGCCATTTTCCCTTCAATTTTTATTAGAATCCAGGCCAGATACCACTTTGTGGTATTTCTGACATAATACTGCCACATTGTGCACTAGGAATCCATCAATTTCCATGAGTACACATAGGAATTACATACACTCTTCATCAAATAAGTATCAAAGTTAATCTCTCTCCTAAAATGTAATTTTCTCGTGCCAAGGAGTTGGGAGGGACAATGTACAGTAGTAAATTTGTGCAGTGGCTTAGAATGCAAAATTGCCTTCTGTAAACTTTTGATTGCCTTTTAAATGTGATCAGGGTTTAGCAGTGTATCTACACCAGGTTATATAGTGAATGATGATTTGCTCATTTGATAAAAGAAGACATAACAATGAGTCTCTCTCTAGCTTACCTACTACAACCCACTGTTACAGGTTCATACTCACAAACAGGACGGTGTCTCTTGGAACCCTGTGATGCCAAGAGGAGCAGTTGCACACAAGACAGGGCTCAGGAGTTTAACTTGCAGTTCACACAGCCCTCAAAGGACCCCTCACCTGCGAGTGACAATTGCAGTACGTGCCACAATTCACTAGCAAGTGTTATGACTGATGTTGCATTTATTTAGTATAGGCCCATGTGTAACAGTGGCCATGTTCCAGTGGCCAACAGTAAATTAAAGTGGAAAAATGGATCGTAAGTCCAGAACTCAAGTGGTGAAGTACATCTTCTCCATGCTCTATTTGGCCACCAGAGAGCAAGGGCAAGTTAGCTATCAAGCATGAAGTCATATTTGTACATCTTCCCATAAATATCTTTACATAAATATGTATTATTGACTACAATAGCAGGTAAACAATAGTATAAAAACAATTACAAGATGAGCCACAGGAGTCCTCTAGCCAAGTGGATTAAGCAACCGTGTCTGCACTGCTGCAGCTTGGACATCATAAAATGTAACAAAAGGTGTCCAGAAGCCTGTGAGCATTGTGTGCTACCAAAGATGAAAACTCTGTTTCATCTGTTTCCAGCCCTGGGGATTTTTACAGGCTTTTTTTAAAGATATGTTCCCTTCTTGTAGCAAAGATTTAAGTTGCGCTTGGTAGGGACAGACATCTTCAAGCTTGCTTTTTAAAAGTAACAGATCCATAATTCTGTTGTAAAATACTCTGTAGTTAAATGTTAACTGGTAAGGACGTCTTCAACATAGGCTAGTGGCTCACTTAGCCAACTTGTGACTCACTCCTCTGTGATGGTTTTCCTTATGGCTTTGGGCAACGTAGCCTAATGATGCACCCGCTGGAACATGCCATGGAGGGAATGGTATGGTGTTCTGTGGGGTACCCCTAGAAGGCAAGAAAAAACAACATTACATCTTCAAACCTGAAAGTACTGGTTAAAATACATGATGAACTAGGATGGGAAGTAGCTAGCTCTAGGACAGCCACATGCAGTGGGGGCCCCACACTGGATGCATGTCCCAGAGCAATGCCACATGTAGCACACTGGCTCCAGTTGGACTGTGCCTCGTGGGCGCCCTTTGTGCTGCTCTGGGATCCATGATGCACACATTGCAGGTCCCAGATTCACTGGAACAGCTGCTGGATGCTGGGGAGAGGAAGGGGGGTCCCCTGGCCTCCTCCAGTTTGCACACTGGTCCCACTCCACTCATCCAGCCCATAGAGCCAGATGTAGTTGATACTCTTGCCTTAAAGCGAAGTCCAGAAAAGAAGAAAAATTAAAGTGCTGCCTAAATTAAGTAGCAGCCAATGCCCAGGGATGGGATAGGGGGCTCTACCACACATGAGTATTGGGATTACATCCTGTTAATTGCTGAATGGTTCAAGTGGCATTTGCATGTGTACGAGGGCTGATTCTTTCAAACTTCTCAGGTTCCATGGGGGAAAAATGGTTCATAAAGTGACTTAATTTCAGTGTCAAGGCCCCTGAAGGAATACAGCAGCAGGAAGGAATACAGCAGCATTAGGGAAGAAATACAGCAGCATTAGGACACGCATCATGGCAGTCTCCGGTAAGAGCACCGGAGCTGGTGTCTGTGCCATGGAGACAGGTTCTGTACTCTCTTCACTGCCGGAGGGTGCATCAGGCCTGGGAAACCTCCAAGACCCTCTGTACAGGGAGTCCTTCCCTGTCCCACATCACGAGGAGGCCCTGCATCCTCTGTTCCAAGAAGCGTGGCAGTGCTGGGCACCAAATCCCTGCCCACTCCATTCAGCAATAACTGATTCCCGATAGCATAGAAATGAAGCAACCAAACCCCTAGGCTATGAGGGAAGCAGGGCAAAGTTTGGCCCTCCTGTTCTCCATGTCCACTTGGGAGACTGGCTTGGTGCAGTGAGGAGATGAAACTTCAAGGTGTCCAGAAGAGAAGCTTCAGGCAACAGCTTCTGCTTCTGGTCTCAGGTTTGTGGTGCTTGTTCCTTTATACTGGAGTCATGGGTTTTAAGTTTGCCTCTGTCACTCCCTGTGGCTGTCCTTAGCCAAGACCTTTTTAATGTGGAAGCATTTGGAAGCTTGTGCCTCTCTAAGGTGCTATATGCCCTGCTTTCTGCATGAACAGGATGGGGCACCAGCCTCTGCCCTGAAGGCAGGGCATGCTCCCAGCTGAGGTACGTCTTCAATGGTCACAGTCAAAGTGCTCCTCCAACCCCGGGATCTCTCCCACAGCAGAGTGAAACCCTAGCCCCTAGCTGTGCTGCCTTCCCTTCCTCTTGAAATTTGCCCTTGTGTAATGGGGCAGAAAGAGTCAAGGATCAGAGAAGAGCAGAACTGCTGGGACTTGGCTTGGGTCTGGGGAGTTGTCTGAATTCCCCACCCGTGGCTAGTGTTGTCAGTGGCTGGCTACAGAATAGCATACCGCCTCTCATATGGGCACAGCAGATTCTCGGCACCTCCTCCTGCAGCTTTGCTACTGTGTAGCTCACACGAGGAAGCAACAAGAGGCCCTGAGGAAAGGCAGCTGGGAGCAGGCTGACTCAGTTGCCTAGAGGCTTTGGTCTCTGCTCTTCAGGTTGGCATTGTGCATTAGGATCCGGTTGTGGCTGTGCCTTGGGTATCTGCCCTAGAAGTTAGGTTGGTGGCCTCTGAGCTGGGTGTGTGGACTGTTACACTTTCATTAAAGCAATGAACGTAAAGCATAGAAGGCCTTGTCTACTGCCTGGATTCCTGCAATGAGTTGGGGGTTAAACTCCACTCAGACCCCACGGGTCTGCAGGACCCAGGTGCCTCAGTTGTGATGGGAAGTGGATTAGCATTAGTTCAAAGTTCCAGGGAAGAAACATTACTGACCTGACTCCACGTCTGAGTGCTGAGGAGCTGGAAGACGAGGGGGGCCACCTGCAAAAAACCCCACGAGGAGGACACTCTTTATTCTACAGCAATATCACTGTGTTAGTTTTGTGCTGACTTTGTCCCCTGAGGCTGAGTCAGACTTGGGAGAAACTTAATACAGAGGCTTGTTTTCACTAATAGCCACTGGCCCTTTAGACACACTAACCCTTTCTGCAGTGAAATGCCCCACCATTAGGCACAGTGAGGATGGTAACAGCTTGGGAAACCGCAGGGACTGCCTATGCTAGCCTGTGTCTACATTAGTATTTGGTAAATGGTGTCAGTTCTGCAAACGCCAACAGAGAGACCAGCACTCAGACAATATGACTGAGGCAATGTGTCCGTGTAGGCATTTACTGCTGTACATCAAGAGCACTACCCCCACCAGTCCCATCTTAGCCCCACCTTCTTGTTCAGCAGCCAGTTACCTTCTCGGCAGGTGGGGCCAATGTACCCGTTCATACAAAGGCATTGGCCATTCTGGGCTTTGCAAAGAGAGTTGAGTGTGGCACAGTCGCAGGTCATGATGCAGTCTGGGCCATACTTATTTGTGCGACAGTCTAGGGAAGCAAGAAAAGCTGTTAAGAGTCTTTGCAGGACCTCAGATTGTTTCAGCACATTCATGGGGCTTTACGCACAACTGCATCACTACTGGCCAGGCAGGACATGAACATGACAAGAGACCCTGCAAGCTTGCAGCCCCTTTTTTTTGTAAATCTCTCAGAACAAGGAACACAGCAGCTGCTCCCAATCTGAACACCAATGTACAGAGCTTGCCCCAGAGGCTATGAGAGCACTTCAGCACCCATCCTTCCCCCTCCCATGCCTGTCTTGGATGTGGCTCCCTGACTCCGAGTGCCAACCAGCATAGAGTAGACATGTTTTCTGACAGCAGACAGCATGGGGGTTTAGCACCAAGCAGTGCTGCACCCCACGAGAACACCTGCAAGCCCAAGCCATGGGGCATGACCATCCCAACCCCATCCAGGTTGTCACTCACCCAAGTCACATTTGGGCCCAGTTTTTCCAGGAGGACACAGGCAGCGCCCAGTGGCTGGATCGCATGGCACACTGCCTTCACAGTCACATGTTCTCTGGCATCCCTCCCCGTATTTCCCTGCTTCACAACCTGCAGTCATAAAAGAAGAGGGTTAGGGTGTGCCAAGGATGCCAAGCCCTGTGCTTCCTGTTAGTGACCATGTCACCAGAAAGGTGGGATGCTGTCAGACATGCGGCTGGGACAGCTCCCCTTGGATGAAAGCCATAGCAACTACAGAGCAGGACTCAGCTGCCAACCGGTGCAGGAAAAGTTGGCCTCAAGTGGTGGAAGGGTTGGCTGGCGGGGCAGGGAAACAGGCCCGACCCTCTGTGCTCCCTTTGGAGCTGAGGCTGTGAGGTGCAGTCTGCGATTCAGAAGAGCACAACGAGGGGAAACGCAGAACTAACTGCTTGGTTCAGGTCTATTATTTTGGTGCCACATGTCTAAAATTCAGCTGGCACCAAAGAGCTGAAAACAGCTCTCGAATTGCTCTGAAGGCCCGCTGGCACGGGAGGCAGGTAACTAGCCCTCAGGATTCAGGGTGCCCGTTCCTGGGCCACAGCTGCCTGGCAGTCGTGGGCTACCCGAACACGGGCAGCCCAGTGGCTTGGCAGCGGGCAGGGGCTGAGCAGATGCGCAGCTTAATCACAGAGCACCATGAAACAACCCAGCGTGCCTGCTTTTCAGCCAGGCAGTCTCAGAGCAGCCCCCGGCCGAGCCCGCGCGGCCCCAGCCCCGGGCACAGGCCGGGCCCCGCCCCCGGGGCAGCAGACCGAGGGT
>NW_017728926.1:4705322-4707108 GCF_001723895.1 Crocodylus porosus | reverse complement strand
TGCGCAGGCTCCCGGCGGGGTGGGGGCTGGAGCGGGGCAAGGCAAACCCTGCGCGGGGCTGGGCGGGGGCTCCGGCCCTCCTCCGCGCCGGGATGGTGCCGTGACTGTGCAGGACTCTCCCCCCTGCGGCACTGTCTGCCCCGGACACGGCGGGGGGCGTGCAGGGCGGCCGTGGCCGGGCTAGCCCCTCTGGTAGCCCCCAGCCGGGCGCTGGTGGCGCTGGTTGTGGCTGCAGGTTGTAGCACCAGGAGCTGCCGCCCCCCACAGCTGGGGGAGAGGATCCCACCCCTGCGGGGAAGCCCATGGCAGCAGCTGACAGGGAGGTGGAGACACCGTGCCCCAGGGGGGTCCTGGCCCTGGACCATGTGGCCAGGCAGGGGGTGGCTGACCGGCCAGGGGCTCCCTTGTTGTGGGCCAGCAGGTAGAGGGCAGGAGGTGGGGGCTGGCCGCGCAGGGTGGGGAGCACAGCCCTGGGGCTGCGGGGTAAGTGCTGGTGTCCCCAGCGTATCCCTTTTCCACTGGATGCTTGTTTGCCTGCAGAGCAGCGAGCGAGGTGGGTGAAGAGAGAGGTGGGGCGGCCCTTGTGTCAGCTTGGCCCTTTGGCAGGGTGGTTCGGGACGCTGCCAGTGGTGGCAGGGGCTGCAGGTTCAAGTCCCTGATCGGCTTGAGTCCCCTGGCTGCCATCTACTACGCAACCGTTTCCCCCTCCGGCGCTTGCCTTCTAGCTGGAACTCAGGGGTGATCGCAGTTGCAAGTCGGAGGGGACTTGAGGTTGTAGCTCAGTTGGAAATGTCCTGAACCACCCGGTGGTCTGCCGGGTTTTTTTTGGCCCTGATTCCAAAACAGGAAATCCCCTGACATTTGAAGTGCAAAATAAACACCCTGCTGCTCCCCCCAACAGTCACAGGGCCAAAGCCCCCAGCCCAGCCTTCCCCCTGGATGCTACCACAGCCTCCTTGTGCACACAAGGGACCCACTGAGGAGCAGGGGGCCAGAGCACTCCAGCCAGGCTAGGGCTTGAACCCACAACCTTTGCCCCCTAAGGTAGCACCCTTACCACCAGAATACCAGGGAAGGTGGGAGTGCCTGCTGCTGTGGGCCCCTTGAGGCGCAGCACCCAGGCCCCGCCATGGAAAGAGGACAGCACCTCCCTGCAAAACGGAAAGCCAGGATCTGAACCCAGGCCCTCAGCACCCGCACCAAGAGGCCCAGCACTGCACACCACAGGGCCTGGCTGGCTCAGCCCCACTTCTGAGCCCTTTGACTCATTCCCTGCGCGCACGCGCTGGCCCCACAGCAAGGGCAGTCTCGGGAAGGCCACAGCCCAGCCGGCGTCGTGGCCAAGGCCCCACACTGCCAGGCAGGGCCTGTGTGTTTGACTCTGTGCAGGGGCGGCATCCCCTGGGCCCGGCTTTTCCTCTGGCTTCGCCCAGCCGCTGCGGGCCGAGGGCCATCCTATCTGCCATGCCCGAGCCTTGCTCCAGCCCCCGGGCTGCAGTCCAGAGCCGTCGGGCTGGAGGCCGGGACGCTTGCGGCCACGGGAGCTGTCTGGAAAGAGCGATGCCGTGCGGCGTGTCCCCCTTGGGGTCTGCTCCGGCTGCTCAGCGGGGTCCCAGCTCCTGCGCAAGCCCAGCCCGGGGCCGCAGAGAAGGGGGCGCGGAGGCCTCCAGCCACAAGGCCCCGGGGACCCCAGCACCCGGCCCCGGGGGAGCCGGACAGCCGCGTCCTGAGGAGCGCAGACACGCGGGGAAGGCCGCCTGCCCAAGCGCCCTCCCCGGGGCCAGCC
>NW_017728926.1:4661291-4705222 GCF_001723895.1 Crocodylus porosus | reverse complement strand
GCTCCGGCTGCGGGCCTCAGCGCGGGCCCCGGGCCCCGGCTCTTACAGCGCTGCGGGCCGGGACGCGGCGGCAGCAACCAGCGAGTCGGCACCGGTCATGCGGGTCCCTGCCCCGGGCGGAGGGGCGTCTCCAGCGCCCGGTAACGGCTGCAGCCCCGCGCCGCCCCCGGCGGAGGCCCCGCCCCGCGGGCTGATGGCCCGGCGGTGTTCCCACAGGCCCAGCCCCGCACAGAGGGACCCGCGGGAGCTGGGAGCCCGGCCCCGGCCAGCACCGCGGATGTCATCCACTGATGTTACCAGGATTGGCAGCGCTGAATGCGCCCTACCTGTCTGGCAGCGGGCACCGTAGAAGCCGGCAGGACACAGGCACCGCCCAGTCACTGGATCACACGTGGCTCCATTGCGACAGTCGCACAGCTCCTGGCAGCTGAGACCATGGAAGCCTGGTGGGCAGCCTAGGGCAGAAGAAACCCGTGGGAAAGCGGGTCAGTAGCCCCAGCAAGCAACAGTGCAGCTGCACCCAGAGACAGCCCCTTCCAGTAACCCTCCTGGCAGCTGTGGGAAAGAAGAAAAGGCACTGGACCTGGGCAGTTAGAAGCGCAGCACCGGGCTGCAAGGTGGGCTTGAGACCGTGTCTTTTTATAGTTATTGCACCAATGGTTATGGTGCTCAAGCTTTCACTCTGCCTTAGCGCTGGCCTTCTCCCCTCTTCCTTCCCACCCCCCAGTTTGGTAAAAATCTTTATTTGCTCTTTATTGGACTCTGTGGAAGTGAGAAGGGGGGCAGAAACTTGCACTCGCTGACAATTGATGTCATTGTCTTCCTCTTTCTTGGTCTCCAGCCAGTTAAGATCTTCCTTGGGGAACGCTGGGAAAACTCTGCAAGCTTGCTGGACTGGCTACTCACTCCCAGCTCCTGGCAGCAGACTGATCACACTTCCATGCCTAAAATGTGACTGATCTACTTGAAACCCTTGACAGGTATGCAGGCACATCCTTCTGACCCATGACAATTATGGGCCAGTTCCCAGTCACTCCATGGTTTGGCAGTGTTGGAGTGATGTAGCTGTCCAGGAAATTTATGAGAAGCAAGGATTTTTGTGGGTCATCTTTTTTGGGACTAATGGTGTGGTTGGGATAGACCTGAGGAACAGTACTCTGGTATCTGAAATATATCTATCTATCTTGTCTACATCTACCCCAGACTGGTCCACTAACCACTTCCACTGGTTAGTTGGTCCACCAACCTATCACCCAAAACACTCCTTTCCTTTCCCAATTATTGACTCCGGAAATGGTTTGATCGTCATGTGCGTCCACACCCCACGTGTAAAAGGTCTAACTTGAGAATACTAAAGAAATAAAACTTTCCTAATGTCACAAAAGTGACCATGTTGCCGCTTTCTTCAGGTGCTTTGTTTAATGAGTTGCTGAGGTGGTCAGGTTATCAGTTCACCAGGACGCAGTGTAGACAGAGTGGACAGAGAGCCGGACTGAGAGGCAGCCTGGGGAATCCAAGGCTTCCCAAAACAAACGTGCAGCTTTATTTTACCTGGACTAGGTTGGCAAATGTCAGGTTCAAATAGATCATCAGGCTGTTTTGGGGAACTGCCCCCCTTCCTGTCTTCTCCCACGTGAAACTCTCCAAGTGACTGCAGAGAGTCTTTGCGATGAGCTGATCCTTTGGGGCTTTGGCCTCCACCTAAGGCAAAGCAGCTGCTTCATGAACCCCATGGACACTAACAGACAAACCTAGGTGCCTGTAACTCCTCGGCATTGTGGGCTTGGCAGTCATGAGATGAAGCTGACCTTCCCCATCTGTCTGGTCCTGAGACCTGTCATTAGAAAGCACCCCCACCCCAATGGCCTGCTGCTTTGGTGGACTCACTGTGTTCACACAGGTGCCCGTAGTATCCTCTGGTGCAGTGGCAGGCTCCTGTCACTGAGTCGCAAGTCCCGTTATTCTGGCAGGCACAGCGCAGCTGGCAATTGGCACCATACATCCCTGGGGCGCATTCTGGAGGGGACACATTTTAGAGAGGCGTCATTGCCAGATCAGACAGTGTGGCAGAGGGAGATAGCTTCAGCTCCAGAGGTGGGAGCCTGAGCTTTGCTGAGCTTACATGCCAAAGGCTGTCCCAGTTGTAATGGGTGGCTAGTCACACTGAGGCAGGATGCAATTCTGCCATATCACTCTTTTGTGTGCTGCTGGCTACAGATCCCAGCTGGCTTTCACCCTACTAGCTCAATGAGCACTAGGCTCAAGGCAAACCTTGACCTTTGGAATCAATGAGATTCTTACACCCACCCATCTGGCAGACCAGGTGACCCCTGGCTGCCCTACCCCCCCTTACACACTCTGTGGGATGCCATGACGCAGTGCAAGATGGAGTACATAGTTTATATATGGATGCACACAACAAGCCACTGGCTGCACATCCAAACTCGATGGGTTTGACCACTGCCAGATGGGCATTCAGCAGGGCCTGAGAAAGCACCCCCCGTGCATTTACCAAGTTCACAAAACATCCCGGTCCGCCCCAGGCCACACAGGCAGGAGCCATCAGCTGCATGACAGATCCCTCTGCCCTGGCAGGTGCACGTCTGCTTGCATCCAGCCCCATACCGGTTCTTCTGGCAGGCTGGAAAGGCAAAAAGAGGAAAGAGAGGCATTGCCATCAAAAGGGAGAAGAGCGGTCCAGTTGCACCACCTTTCATTCATGGTCCACCCAAATGTTTAAACCCAACTGTCTGGCAGCAGCAGCAGCATTTCTATTCAGGCAGCACAGAGGGAAACAATTTACTTCATGGCTCATTATAATCTATCTGATTTCTTCTAAACTCTTCATTCCACAGGGGTTGATGACCATTTTTAATGGTTTTGAATGGTTCCATTAATCAAGCTATACCGTCTTCTGCTATTCTGCTGTCTGTTAGCTACTCCTGAAAATGTTACTCCTATTTCACAGCCCTGCAGACTGTGTTTAACTCTAGGTAGAAACATTAACTCAGGTATGGAAAACTTAAATCAGGTGAACAGTAACCCAGGTGCAAAAATAATTTTCAGTGAAGCCTTAGATGTACTGTCAAGATGCTCAAGAAGGCTTAATTTTATCTTATGAATCTGAAAGATAGATGTACATTTAATTCTAATGACTACAGAACTAATGAAAAAAACCTTTTGATTATTTTGCCTAGTTTGTTGTACTTTCATAACACTATATGAGATAGCAAATTCACATTCCAATGAAGGCTTTTTCTTTTCACTTAAGCTGCATAATATAGCCCTAACCTCTAGGCTGTGTGCGGTACTGTGTTACTTCGATTCAGCTCTGCTGCATCTGTATAGACTGGGTGTTTCTATGGGGCTTCAATCAGCTGTTAGATAAAAGCACCAAAAAAGCCCCACTAAAGCACCCAAGATGTTGGGCAAGCTGGGTCCAACTAACGTGTTGCACTTCTAGGCATGTGCTGGGCTTGGCACAGAAGTGTGCCAAGTTTAAAGCAAAGCGCTGTTTTTTGGGGGGGTTTTATGTCTGCAAGCAACCCTAGAATATTAGTAAAGCTTTTAGGTTTTTTTTTAACCAGAGAAAATGGATGCTGTGTTATATGTGATGATGCACCCCACCAACTGCACCCCACCTTTTCAAAATCTTAGATCCACCCATGCTGTGATCCAGCCCATCCTGCATGAATGGGGAAAGCTTCAGAGAAGCCAGCTTGTGCCTCATACATGTCATTTAACAGCACAGATGCTCACGATTACCTTGCTCACATCTGGGACCGGTTCTTCCTGCTGGACAAATGCAGGTGCCTGTCACAGGATGGCAGGTCGCTCCTTGTCCACAGGCGCAGAGCTGCGCACAGTTCTTGCCATAGCGACCAGCAGGGCAGCCTACGGGAAGAGGAGCAGCTACTGGCCTTACAAGGTGGTGACTCTAATGCAAGAGCATGCCTAGAAGTGGACTACAGTCTGGAAAGGGAGGACTAGGGTTAAGCCTGCGGGGATGGTAACTGGGGGTAGAGCAGTAGGACAAGGAATAAGAGTTCTTAGGCTCTTTGGTGACTGTGGAAAAACAGAAACAAGAGTAATCTAGCCAGCATGTACTGAAGAAGGAAGGCATTTGAGCTGTGGCAGAATGGACAGGCAATAGGTAGAACCACAGGTCACTTGTCAGATACATGCCAAATGATCCACTAACACTTCCACCATCAGCAGCAATGATGGTACAGGACAAACAACATGACGGGAAGGTTCTGTTTTTAATAAAGGCAGCAGGTTAAATCAGTTGCATATAAATGCTCAAAAGGAGCAGGCTCCACATCACCAACCCTGTGAAACACAAGGGAAAGAACAAAATCATGCCTGCAGCCACAGGTGGTGCAGCGCTAAACACAGGGGAAGCATTTCTGCCTGGCTTTCCAGACAAAGCATCAAAACATCTTTAAACTCTCACTGTATTCCTCCAACTCAACCCCAGTTCCTGTTCCTGCTCCCTTTGGTAGCCAATACTCGGGTGACAGCTGGAGCTTTCTGCAATGCTTTTCTTCCCCTTCACAGAAGAAGCATCAAGAGGGCTATGACTGTGTTCAGAGAAAAAACCCACGCACAATGAAATCTAAGGAAATTCCCTTCCACAAAGAAAATGGGCAAAGCAGTCTTTGTCCCTGTGCATGTCAACAGAAAAACTCATGCTGCAGCCCATGGGGAGGGGGAGAGTCCCATGACTCTCCTGTCAGATGTGTTTGGTGCTGTGAACCTGGCAGTGCTGGGGAGATGGGTTTATTATAGTGCTTTATGGCATGCTGACTGTAGGATGCCCTGCTGCTCCTTTTAACAACTGAAAGGATAAGAAAAAGCCTAAAACCTACAGATTCTCATTTCACCCTGATTCTAGAATAGCTCAAAACCACTTGACATGGTTAGATTCGGGTGAAGGAGGACTGGCCCATGTATTTTGGCACTAGGCATGGACTCACTATTGATTCCTCTGTCCAGAGTTTCAATTGCTCACTGCTCGTGCTAAAACTTTCACCTGGGCAGTAGCTAATACTTGGTGCTGTACTCTCCATTTGCTGCTTAAGAGAAATGCTCTGCCTGTGGGGTTTTTGGCTGGTGCCCTGCAGCCTAAGTTCTGCTGTTTTGTGAAGGGCTGATGTACCCACAGGCTACAGGAACCTGGCTCATGCCAGGGTTCAGGGCTGGGTCTGAGGTTTGCTTGCGTACTCACTGATGCTGCAGTCAGCTCCCACGTACCCCGCCAGACAATGACAGGCCCCAGTGGTGGTTGCGCAGTGGCCCCCATTCTTACACTGGCACTGCCTCTCACAGTTGGAGCCGTACCATCCTGGCGAACACCCTAGGAAAGGGAAAAAAGAAACCAAGGCTTGGATGGAAGCAATAAAGCCCTGACATGGGGAGCAGGTGCTGCAAGCAGCGATGTACACCGAGCCCAGGCCTCTCAACCTTTGTTATTAAGCATTAGGCCAGTAAAGAAATCTTGGGTCCATTTGCAGGCAGCTGGCAGAGCTTGTGGTCTGCCAATTCACATGCCAGTGCAAGAGTTATTCTACCAGCTGCTGAGCCCAGCTGATGTGCTGGTGGAAAGAAATATAAATCAGGAAAATGTGTCAGCCGACACACTTCCTTCCCTATGCAGAGAGACAAGACCATGAGAAGGCAGTTTCCTGGTTATGTGAAGCGAGACAGCGACAGTTCCCTGTACAGAAATCCCGCAGTGAGACAAATAGATACGTTCTGCGGATCCAAGCTCGGGCACAACAGCCAGCTGGGATTTCAGGGAGCCAGGTCTGTTCCTTCCAGAGAGTGTGCATAAAGGAGTGAAACGCTCTCACCGAACACCAGTAGGTGTTGTGAAAGACAAATCATTTTGCACAGCAGCTGAAGCTGCCTCCTCCTCCCTACACTTGTAGATTTAGCACAGAAAGCAAAGCACAAAGCATGAGACAGTGCTGACAGCTCTTAGGTGCTGGCTGCCTAAAAACAGCCCCATTCCACATTTTATCCCTGGTTAGCTAAATCTACAGAAATACGACAAGCAAGCAGTTAGGTCCCCATGGTCCCAAAAGGGCTCCCACAGAAACGTTACTTCTGCAGCACAAATACATTTTTAAAAATTGCTGCGTGTAAAGTTTTGAGCAAAATAAAATGCTCATAAAATGGGAAGGGACATTTCTCAATGCTTCAGCAGTGTGCATGTCTCACTGTCCTGCCCCCAGCTAGGCAGGCAAAAGGAGATTGTGACGGCCCATCTACTTTGTTCCATGGCAGACAAAGACCGATCCAAGGGGCTCTGCTCTTAGGGGAAAACAATGGGGAAAAAATGCTTCTGCTGAAGATGCTGATATCCCCACAATTCAGCCGGGAAATGTTTGAGCCTGGCATTTGTGTCCTTGAAAATGGTTTTTGATTAAACATACTGACAGCCCCCACTGAGCAAGACAGAGAGAATACACAGGTGAGGGTATGCATGTGACTTTGTATGTAGGTGTGAGCCTGAGGGGCAGTGCTGGGTTTCACTGGGTTTCAAAGGCATCAGGACACATGTATTCAGACAGAATCACCTTCCCATGAGAAGATCTGGGATATGTTTAAAAAAATTCTGGGCTCAGTTGCCCTCAGGCTTTGCTGAGTTCCAGCTTTGACTAATACCTGTGGCTTCAGAGGGTTTCCTCTCTTCTGACAAATTCAATGTGAATACTGCATGGGGAACTTTCTTCTGGCACCAGAGGGACACCAGCTTCTGCCCCAGCAACCCTTATCACAGCAAGAACAGCAGCATCCCTGGCACCCTGCCCCCTAGCAGAGATTATCTCACACTTTTAAAATGCACCCAACAAAATGTAGAGCAAACTCACGGAGCTGGCACTGGGGGCCGTGATAACCTGGAGCGCAGACACACTCCCCAGTGATGGGGTCACAGTCCTGGTTCACACCAGGGCAGTGGCAGACCTCAGCACAGTTCACCCCAAAGGTCCCAGGCAGACAGGCTGTAGGAGAACAGTGAGACAACAGAACATTATTATGAAGGAGCACACTTCCCTCTCTTCCACCGGAGGAAAGTGTATTCTGAGGAGGGGGGACAGGACAGGATGGGACACAACACTGCTGTTGGGAGGAGCATGGGCACAGCTGCTAGGGATACAGTGATGGGGACACAGAGATGGCCTTTGCAATCACAAGCACATGGCGGGAAAATGTGCTTCCATGCCTCCAGCTCTCTGACTTGCTCATACATACAGGAGCTGCATCTTTTTCTGTTCCCCTGCAAAGACCATGGAGGGAGTAAGCACCGTGAACTTCTCATTGGCACCCTTTGCCATAATCATGCAGACATGCACTGCCTACGAAAGGCCATACTGCTCTTTGGCAAAGCATGGTGCTGGCTTCTCAGCAGCCACTGATTGACCCGCCCAGCTCCCAATCCCTGCCAGGAGCTGCAGTGGGATTGTTCTCTTCTCCGTACATCGCTCGCATCCATGGCCCGTGAATCCTGGTGGGCAGCCACACTGGCCAGTGATGTGATTGCAGGGAGTTCCTGGGGGACAGTTACAGTGGCCAGCGCAGTCCTTCCCGAATGACCCAGGCAGGCAGGCTGTTGGGAGCAAGACAGGGAGAAGTCACAGCAGGAGTCATACACGTTCTTGCTAGCACCTACAAGCAGCCCATGTTAAGGTCCTGGGCTGAAACATCACAGCTTTAGTGGGATGTTGTGAGACACACTGTGTCCCAGTTGGACAGCTCCTGTACAAGGAGATGTTAGGAAGGGGATGCCTCCATTACCAGATCTGAGGGCTTCTCTGAGCCATCTCCCATCCACCTTCCCTTTCTTACACAGACACCAGAGGCAGGCAGGGGCCTGGACAGCAGGGGCAATGGCAGTGCCAGCTGCCTGGACCGGGAGGGATGATGTACCAGAGGGGTGCGGGGCAGCTGTGACTCTTTGGGTCTGTGGCCTTTCTGCTGGGGTGCCTGCCAGATCCCATGAGCACCCAGTGGACAGAGGAGAGTAAGGGAGAGGGGAGTGGTGTCTGGGGAATGTGCTGAGCTCAAACTCCTTCAGCAATTCATCTGCATTTGTCACAGCAACTCAGCAGTAAAACCCACCCTGGAGAACCCCTCGCTAATCCCCAAAGCCAACTAACACCACTCAGGGCCAGATCCTATTCCACCTCTTAGGCATTTCAGTGCAATCCTGTTCCACCTTATTTTGAGTCCAAAACTGGTCATCTGACAGTAACAGGTCATCAGCTCTGCCTTGAGACTGAGTGCCACCAGGCAGTGAGGAAGAGGCAGACCCATCATCTGCCAGATCCTGAACCTGGCTGCAACAGCATCACGCTTAGGCACCGATGAGGTGGAGCAGAACCTGCCCCTTATTCTTGAAATGCCAGAGAAATCAGGCATTTTCCCAATTCTTTTCCTGCTCTTGTGTTTCAGCTGAGCAAGAAGCAGAAGCAGGCAAGACTGCCTGAGCAGCAACATTTAGCAACGAAGGGAATGTCTCTCACCTCTCTCGCAGTGCTGGCCCCGCCAGCCCCTGGGACAGTCACAAACACCGGTGACGGGATGGCAGGAGGCTCCATCCCCACAGTCACACTCCTCCTCACAGTGTTGGCCAAACGTGGCTCTGGGGCAAGCTGCAGAGATTCAGGGAGGGAGGGAGACGGGTCAGTGGGCAGGGAGATGCGGCAGGACGAGCGCAGGTCTGGCTGAGACGCAGCCCAAGCCAATTCAAACCTTGTTCTCACCACATGACCTCCACTGCCTGTTTATTTAATGTCTCTTTCATTTGCTGCACTCAGGGGGAGGGTTTTATGTTTCACTGGAAGTTGTGGCAGCTCAGGAGGGACTTGTCAGCCTGCAGAGCTGGCTGAGAAGAGTGTCTCTCATGCTGGGAACAGGATCAAATACAGCAAACCCAAGCACTTATTTCTTCCTGATCGTGGTGGCGAAAGGCACCAGACTGACCGCTCTGGAGACTGGGGTTCTTCATTCATCCCACAACGGGAGGGCTGGCACTTGTAACACCACACGTAGCCCTTGCCAGGCTTCCTAGCACTGCTCAGCACATGCGTGAGAGGATGCCTGTCCCTCAGGAATGAGTGTTTGATTTCTGCAACTTGTCCAGGCTTGGCCTCTTGGCTGAGCCCCGCAGCTAGAGAGCCAGACTGAACGGTCCAGCTGGCTGTTCACCTGTCCCAATGGGAACATACCCATTGGGACCAAATGCATTTCGCACAGGCCACTGAACAGTCATCTAACAGTTAAATCTGTGCAACCAGGTTTCACAACAACTGGAAGCACTCACAAAGAAGAAACACCATCACTGCACTATACCATCTGACAAGCAACCACATAAAGGCCTAACCTGTCCATTTACTATGGAGGAACTGACAGTCAGCATAGGTCTACTGAAAGATGGGAAGGCAGCAGGAGTAGACAATGTACTCGCTGAGATGGTACAACACCTAGGACCCTTTGCAAGGCAATGGCTCCTTGATCTGTTCAATGTACGCATGATGACTAAACAAATGCCATCAGTATGGAGGAAGGCAAGAGACACAGCTCTTCCCAAACCAGGGAAAGACCCTTCATCACCAAAAAGTTATAGACTGATTTCCCTCCTCAGCATCACCTACAAACTCTATGACCATCTTATCCTGCAACAAATTTTACCCTTGGTAGATTCCAAACTTACATGGGACCATGCAGATTTTAAACCAGGTCATCCTGGGCAGACCAAGTACTGACCCTCACACAGCATATCAAAGATGCTTTCCACCAGAAGTTGATCATCTTCCACCAGAAGTTTGTTGACCTATCGGCTGCATACAATACTGTCCAACACCGGATCATGACCCACAAACTATACCTTATGACTGATGACTTAGATCTAAGCCAGACCATCTTGGAGAACAGGTACTTTTATGTGGACCTAAATGGCCAGAAAAGTAGATGGCAGTCCCAAAAGAATGGATTACCACAAGGCAGTGTGCTCGTCACACTTTTACTCAACATCTACATTAATGATCAGCCTCTTTCTGCTGAATGTCAGCATTTCATCCATGCTGATGATCTCCGCATTACCACAGAGAAGAAGAATTTTGAGGACACGGAGAAGATCCTGGAGAGGGCACTGAACAAGATGTCAGATTATTACCTAAATAATTTATCTCAAACTCAACCCTGGTAAAACCCAAATCTGAGCTTTCCACTTGAGAAACCAGGATGAGGAATGACATCTAAATGTCACCTGGGGTGACCAGAGTCTTGAACATCAAAAAACCTCATCTACTTCGGGGTAACACTGGACCTACACCTTGTTATAAAAAAGCATAAATTAAATATCAAAGCTAAGGTCAATACATGAAACAACTTTCTGCGTAAGCTTGCAAATTCCAAGTGGGGAGCACATCCATCCAACCACTGCCTTAGCGCTTTGTTTCTCTGTGGCTGAATATGCCTATGCCACCTGGGGACACTCAAGTCACAGCAAACATACTGACACCACCCTCAGTGATACATGTAAAATTATAACAGGCTGCTTAAAACCCTGTGTCCCTATACACACTATCTGGCATAGCGCCCCTTACATCAGGAGGAAAGTAGCAGGCAACGCTGACTGGCAGGTACAAGAGTCAGACGACCACCATCCGTTATACGGACATCAATCAGTGCACCATCATCTCTCATCGAAAAATAGCTTTTTGTCCTCCACCGCACCATTGACCACATCACCACGATCAGCCAGAACTACCCTCTGGCAAAAACAATAAGAGAAACTAGGCAATAAAGCTGTTGAATAGAGCTGGTGAGGAATTACTCTGAGTGAGGAGTTGGCATCCGACTCCAAGTACAAATGGCATACATGGCAGAGCCGGAACAGACTGAGAGTGGGTTGCAGAAGACGCAACTTTCTCATGAAATCATGGGGCGTCTATGTAACCAACCAATGCGTTTGTCAGGAGAAGCAAACCATGGATCATCTCTTGAGATTCCCTGTAGCATCACAATGCTCCCTACAAGATATAGCAACACCAGCAAAGGAGGAAAGAACTTATCCAGGCAGGAAGACAGGGAAATAGGAAGCCGTAAGCAAAGCAAACTGTCTCTGCTTAAACATCCCTCCGTGGCTCATTTGGTGTAAAAGCCATCCTCTCTAGCACAGTCAAATGTTTTTGGAAGTGTTATTCCTTTGCACTAGTTAGCAAAAGCTGGATGCCAGGCTAGCCTCATTACAATGAGGGCTCTTTAGCAACAAGGGCTACAATGTCCAGCTTTCCTGTTCCTGTTGCTGTCAGGGAAGAAGGAAGAGGTTGGTTCTTACAGCAGACACCATGCATGTTGCTTGAATTTTAAAGAGATTCATTGCCCGAATGTATAACTGTACACTCAACATGCAACTAGTTACCCTGGCTGAGTTCAGAACGTACACATGCAAATGACAATAGGTTAATTTTGCCCATGCAGTGGCTGTAAGGAGGCATAAACCAGGCACATCATTATACACATTTTGCACGTATCTTTCAACATCTGTGTTTTCTAAAAACATGGCCCTAAAAAGAAGCCAAGTGAGGGATTCTGAACTTCGTCAAGAATGGAATAGGGTAGCAGCAGATGGAAACTGCTGGGGTTTTAAATTGGAGTGACTGTGTAGGCTGAAATTCACTGGCATGTAGGAAACTCTGCCTTCAGAGAAGCAGAGAAAGTCTTGAATAGTTTCACTGCAAATTACTGCTCCAGTTTGAGTGACCTATTGCTCAGATCTACCTTATGAAAAGGAGTGATTTGACCTGTGAAAGGTTCTGTGAACACGATTCTTGATTGACAGCGCTGTGCCAGGACCCAGGCAGGGGGTGAAGTGCCCTTGGAGGCTCAGCCACAATCAGGGTGCCTGCCAGCTCCTCAAAATGGTAGCTCATAAAGTGAGCTGTGCGGTTCATGTTACAGTATTTAAGGTTGCATTGAGGGCATGCCAAGCCCACTCAAACCTCTATATGGCAAAGATCTCATTATCTGCTTTTGTCTTCATACAGAAGAACCAGGTGGCTAACAGCCAATACAAGCACAAGGTAACAAGCAGGTTGGCTACAGAACAGTGCAAGCCTTTTGAATCTTGTGCTGAGAGCTTACTTCTGCAGATAGTTTTCTTGTGCACTAACGGGAAGGATAAGTAGAACAATACCCTGGCACTGCCAGTTGTGATTTCCATCAGAATACCACATCCAGGCCTGGAAAAAACCTGAAATAAATTTAACAGGCTACATTCAAACTCAGGCTTGGCCCTGACATACATTGGCTCAATCCTTCAGCTAAGGAGATGAGCACAATTCCACTCAGCAGAGCATTCAATACTCCATTAGGAGATGGCTGAAGAGCTCCTGAAGGCTTGGGTCCAACTGGGATACAAAACTCTGACTATATTTCCTTTAGCATTCAGTTTGGCTACCTCATAAGGATGCATCCTGTTTTTGCTAGAGTTAGAAATTGCCTCCAAACTGCCCTGCTTAGAGCAAAGAGGTGCCTGGAATGGGAAAGCTGTGTTCAGTTCTGCTTAACAAAAGTAAAGTGGCACCAAAAGCGTTCAGAGACAAAAAGCAGAGACCTGGAAAGGGCTTCTGTGCAAAGGGACACTGAGAGGGAACAGGTCTCCATTTCCTCGAGGGATAAATGCCTCGTATACATGTCTCAGGCATACCGCAGGTGAAAGTGTGACTGCAGCACGGACAACCACGCCTGTGTTAGCTTTAATCTAGTTTACCTGGGTAACTGCGCCAGCTGAGACAAGGTGGCCACAGACTTCAGCATGGACCAACAAGCTAAGTACACACCTACTGTGTGCACTTAGTCCTACTGCCTTGTACAGCTTGCACTGATGGCCCCTCCAACCCATCTTTGCTGCCACAGTTACCAGTGCTTGCTGGATTAAAGATAGCTCCGGATGCCTACCACTGCAGAGCTGGACGTTGATGAAAGGAGCGGCACACCCACAAAAGGAGACAGACAAGGTTTCCCAACTTGGCAAAGGCCCAAGAGCTCTTAAGAGCCACCTGACCTTAGTCCCACATGGAGAAATATTCCAGTGATGTCATGCTACAAGTCACAGCCTGCTCCTTGCTAGCAACCCAGGGAGCAAATGCAACAACGTACCCATACTGCCAGCCAGAGCTCAGACCCAAACATTTTCCTCCTGCCTTGGAAGTGCCAGGGCTTATCCTCAGAATGCTGCTGAGGGCGGGATGGAGAGCTGCCAAGACCCCTTGAACGGGGAAGGAACCGGGGGTGGATTTTCTGGTACATGATCCAACCCCTGAGGCTGCCCTTTCTAAAACCAGCAGCCCTTTCAACACGACCTCATCGCAAAGGGATTGCCAGGGTATTTATTACAGCTGAAGATAAGGTGAGTACAAAAGCCTGCAAAACACCAGACCTAATTACTGGCTGGGGCTCTGAATTCTTGCCAAGCATTTAGGGCCTATGCGCTGGTGCCAGAAGCAGGTAGATATAGAAGTTGGTGGGTGGGGGAGAGTAGGTAAAGCTGGAGTGCCAAAAGCTATTCCATTCTGGGGTTAAGGGGAAGTCTTCCTGCAGCTCGTCTGCTCTGCCCCTTTTTCTAGGCTGCCCACAGCTCATACAGGAGCTGGGGCATGGCCTATGGCCCCAGAAAGCCCACAGGCCTGTTACTCTCCTGCCATTTTGCCAGTGACTTGAGTGGGAACAGGTTACACATTCGTGCTGTAAGCATGAAGAAGGAGCTGAGCTGCACAGTGCTGAGAACATGCCCAGCACTTCTGTTTTGTCAGGTTCGCAGGGTAGCGAAGAGCACAGCAATAAGCAAAACAAGTCTATGCAGATAAACCTATGGCACCTACAAGTTTCCCCTAGAGCTCTGCAAGCCAAAGCTGGAGCCTTTTGTTTACTCAAAAATTTCCTGGCACCTAGAATGAGCGCATGTTGGAAAGTATGTGCTACATTAGGCAGGAAGGCCTTGTGCTGACTGTATAGCAAAAGCAGCTTTGTGTTTTCTTAAAACAGTTACCCAGTCTTTCCTGACTCTTGGAAAGGCTCTGCGTGGCACCTGGGGCTTGGTCAGCATGAACAGCTCACTCCGGTGTAGGGGACCAGGCCCATAAGCAAAAGCTATCACTGAGGGTCTTGCACTTACGGCTCTCGCACTTGGCACCGGTCCAGCCAGCCTGGCAGAAGCAGTGGCCTGTCTGACGGTCACACAGCCCCCCATTGTGGCACTCACAGCTCTGCTGGCAATCCATCCCGTACTGCCCTTGGGCACATTCTGGAGAAGGCAGAGAAATGACAGAGATGGCATTAGAAACAGTGTGACAGGGACATAACTCACATATGCCAACAAGCAACTTCTCTTCAGAGAAGGAAAGGAAAGGTGTGGCTTTATCCACTATGGAGTCTGCTCTCATTACCAGTGGTTGTACGACTTGAAGCCACTGGCCCCAGCAGCTCTAGCTCCACAGGCTGTTCTGCTCATGGGTGTAGTTTCAGTATGGTCTAGGCCACAGAAACCACAAACCCTTAAGGGCTCATTTGGGTTGGTCGTGGCAGTTCCTGCACACTCCAGCATCAAAACCATTGGCTACTTAATTCAAAAGGTGCCAGAACTGTGTATTTTTGCTTTTTCACTGGAAATGTGGAATTCACTCCCATCCTTGTGACACTTTAAGGCAGGCACAGCTCAGACCACATTCCCTGCAAGCCCACAAAGCTGGTTGCCATTTCCTGCTGCCAAATGACCACATAACTTGCAGTTTCAGGGCATGAACTTGACTAAAGTGAAATGAAGGAAATGCTTCTGGGAATGGGACAAGCTTGCAACAATTCTCTGCAGGTACAGAGTCACTTCAGGCTCCTCTGCGCCGGGACTCACTCACCCAGCTCACATGCCAGTCCGGTCCATCCTTCAGGGCATGTACAGCGCCCAGACACCTGGTCACAGGTCCCACCGTTCTGACAGAGACAACGCTGGTGGCAGCTGGCTCCATAGAAACCCTGCGGGCAGGCTGGGGAGAGATCAGGACGTAACTCAAAGTCAGAAAACAGATGTCAGTCCTGGTGTTTCAGTGTAAACGGTCAAACCTGCAGACAGCATGTGGGGGTTGGGAGGCAGAAGCCATATGCGAAATTAAATTACTGTAGCTAGTGGCAAGAAAATGACCCAGTAAGTCCTAGATTCCAGACTGTGCCGCCACACCGGTAGACTTTATCATATAAGCTTTTCAGACAAAGTGCCTCATGCCAAAGGCATTGTGCTGGGGAGGGAAGCAAACACCACAGCAGTGCACAGGCCACAGAAATTAAAGGTATTATGTATGCTGGATTTGTCCCATGCTTTCCTCCTCATCTGAGAGCTTTACCAGGGCTCCTCATTTACCCACCTTGTGCCCTGATTTCCTGAGGCCTCCTTTTACCTAGCAGGGAGTCCAGGATGGAACTGAGGAGGGATCAGCTCCATCAATTATAGATGTACCCATGGCCCATCTACCTTGGACAGGCCAGGGGACACAAAGGGGCATCTCCCAAGCTCAGCAGGCCTGGATGAATAGATTGGGGTTGTGACAGTGGCCTGAGTGTTTGCCAGAGAGCTCACTCTTGCATCATTGTTCTTTCCTCACCAGGTCTATGACATGGAGCCTCCCTGAGTTATCCAGTGGAACAGGGTGGGGAGAGAGTAGAGTAAACATCTGAGGGATGAAGGACAGGGTGTAGTAGTCCCAGCTGTCTTTGCAGAAGCAAAGCTCAAACTACTTTCCCATGTGGAGCCCTCTGACTGTGAGACAGGATCTCTCATGCAACCCTGACTGGAAGTCCAGTCTGGCTTCCCTGCCCTTTCTATTCTGCCCTTCAAGTTTCTTTTAAAGAATCTCTTCTCTGATTAATGAGGACAGGACTCAGCAAAATGGCACCAGGGACCCAGAATAGTGAAGGTGGGGATGTACATAAATCCTGGCATGCCATCCAGGGAACTTGGGGAAAGTCTCAGAAAGACATGGCATTAAAAGCATGTTGGAGTATTGGAGATTTATAACTGACTGGAGCCAGGAAGGTGGTTTTGGCTCAGTCACTGAATACCATGCTTTTTAATTCACTCACCAGCTAAATGAAACTCAACAGAGGCTGCTATGAGCTTGGCTTTTCCACAGGCCAAGCTAAGGAGGGAGTCTTTCATAACAGTACACTTGGAAGAAAAGAGCACTGACACTGAGCTACCTTCGGCCTGCACTCTCCTGCCATGGCAGGGCTGCTAGCAGAGATGTTTGTCATCTCCTTCCACACCCTGCAGTGAGGTCCACAGCCCTGTGCTTGTTACTTTATGCTCCGGTGCAAAGGAGATGAGCTGGGAAGGCCCAAGCTGGGCTTAGCATGAGCACTAACAGAACCGGTCATGGGCCATGAAGAAACTAACAGAGATGAGAACTGTCAAGGAAGAGGCTCCCTCGTTCTTGGAGGTCCATCACTCAAACGAGGAAGGTAGTGGAATGAAGGGCATAAGTTACTCAATGGCATGGAATGCATACATGTGACTTGGATGCCCTGGAGAGCTTGGCAATATTGAACCTAAAACAAAAGCAGTATGAATGTTGTGCTCACAAACGCTGTTAAATGGGCAGCAGATGCCCTCAGTCTCAGCCTGAAGAATATCTGGCTCTTGCAAATCAGGGCAATGCCACTAGGAAAACTTGCTATCCAAGAGTCACATCACCACTCACGTGGAAACGCAGCTTCTCTGTGGCCAGCCTAGTATTCTGGTAAACAGATTACATGCACTACCTAAAGTCCACACAGTGCTTCACCCAGCAAGGCCCTGATCCAGAAAAAGCACTTAAGGCGCAGGCCTCACAGACCTACTGCCTTGGCCTGGCATGCTTTGTTGGCAGAGGGCCCGAGTGCTTAGTGGGCTACAGCACTAAGTCTGATAGAGTTCTGCTATAAAAGCATTAGCCAGTGCAACTGGCTATGGGTGTCAGCTACTTGGCATGTGCCATCATGGATGGACTGACACGTGCTGCACAAGTTAATATGATTTCACTAAGCACTTGGACCTCCAGCTGCCAAGCTCATCCAAACTACAACCCCAGTGGCTGGCTGATGTGGAGCTTGGATATCCCCACTCTACAAATTCCACGGAGGCTTGGGAGTTTGCTTCCTCAAAGGCAAGTCTTTGTTCCTCAGGACAAGGACAAGGGACATCCTGGATTAAAGAGCAAATGTATGCTGCTCTTACCTTGCTGGCAGGTGGCTCCTGTCCATCCAGCTGCACAGAGACACTGTCCACTCGTGGGGTCGCAGGAGGCATTGTTGAAGCAGCTGCATAACTGACTGCAGTTCTCTCCATATCTGTTATCCTGACAGGCTGCAGGGAAGCAGACACAAGCATAGCAACTGGGCCACAGGCATTAGTAATACAATCCAGAGTTTTTCTAGGGATTCAAGAATGCAGTTGGTATGGAGAAGTACCAGCAAACACACCAACAAAGATGTTATGAGGAGGGCTGGCTAGTGGCCAGCGAGAGAGCCCATTCAAGTGTGCGTTTGGCTGTGGATTCACGTGTGAGTGATGGAGGAAGAGAGAGTAAGATAACTACTTTATATGGGAAAATAACAACCTTGTTTTATCATGTGGCTGTAGCTTATAGCTACAGCTTTTATTTTCCCCTCATATTTTTTCACGTTATCTAATCTATCAGGAAGCTGTTTTCACTGATATCCCCAAACCCCATTGCTATGTGCAATTCTGGGCTCCTAAATACAGCCATTCAAAATGTTTGGAGTTAAGCAGACATCACTTGCCAAAAGACACCCTGCGACTGAGAGCCTGCTTCAGATAAACACAATTCCACTCCAGGGCCAAAGTGCTGCTAGAGGACTTTGGGCTCCAAGACTTGGTTAATGATCTTGCAACAACATATTCTCTGTTGAGGTTTGTGCTTTTCCCTGTTGGCAGTCATGCTGGATGCAGCACAAAGGCTGACCATCTTGACACTTACATCTCCAGTGCTGACTGGAGCCTGGCAGTAAAAGGCAAATGTAAAAACATATGTCAAAAATGAGAAAATCTAATTCTGCACTTCCAAGGATTCCCTGGGCTTGGGACATAGGAAGTCTCAGGGTGACAGGGCTCCCGCTCCACAGCTGGCACAGCTGTTCTTGGCATCACATCAGAAAGCATAAAAATAAGAATGGAGACAAGTGATCAAAATAGGAAAAGTCTGATGGAAACATCAAGCAGACACTGCCAATGTAAGCAAGTGATCCAGAGAGACAGCTTGGTGGCTGATATCTGCTCCCAAGCTACCCAAGACCCCCTCTTCCCACTCCTGCTTAGGCAGCACATTGCGAATAAAAGATTTAATTACTGCAAGATTTATGTCAAGCTCTTGATTACTTTGGCACGAGTGACAGCACTTACTGATGGGAAGGCAACAGCGACACTTCGTGTGTCACAGACAAACAGCCCTGTATTTTTCGCTCCCCAGTGTTTGTTCTCCTAGAGTAAGTGGTTAACAAGCTGCTAGTGCTTCATGCAAAGGTTTGAAACATGCTCGTGCAGTGACAACTCCTTCCTGGGCAAAATCCAGATGGAGCAATTACCATTAGTCAGTGTAAATTTCCCCAGTTTCAATCTTATATGGGTTTCTCTGTCTCTCACATGAGCATGCACACACACACACACACACACACTTTGTCTATAACCCCTACATGCTGCCTCTCAATGCATTGTGAATCTCAAGCCTGAATAACTGGGAAGTGAGGAAAGCTGGGCTAAGCCCCTAGCCTGGGGTACGGACACATGTAACAGCTATATGACACCAATGTAAGCTGCTTTTAGGAACTTGTGTCTTCATGCTTCTGTAGTGATACAAATGTGACCAAAACCACTGCCATGTTATACCCTGTTTAATTTGCTAGAGAAGCGTGCAGACATAACAGTTAAATAGTAAGAGCTGATGTGCATAACCTTGGACTTACTCTGGTTACAGCTCAGGCCAAGCCAGCCTGCTGGACATGTGCAGCGCCCTGTCACGTGATCACAGTGGGCTCCATTCAGACACGGGCAGGTTTCCCGACACTCAAATCCATAAAACCCATCGGGGCAGGCTGCAGAAAAAGAAATACCCTGAAAATTTGCATGAATGTCAGTCTGTACAAAAGGGTTGGGCAGGTCCCAGGGCAAGGGCCAAGGCACAGAACACATCAGTTTGCTAGTGCAGTGCTGATTTCTGGGGTCTGTAGCATTTTGGGGAGTCATATGTTATGCATGAACTGCCCTAGGAAACAAGATTAGTTTCCTAATATTAATAGGAACCCATGACAGCTAACCCATGTGTATCCTGGAGAATGAAGCACTTCTGACTGGTCTGAGCATGGGACCAGGAGCTTGGGCTCTGCTCCTTCCTCTAACTCAGTGGAGCCAACCTTCCTTGGCAGGCATACCACATATTAGCTCTGCTGCACCCTCCCCAAGTGCCACTTCATTCCCCTTCCCCTGCCCAATCTACTGTTTCACTTTCTACTTCCTGCCCTGTACTCCCTTGCTTGATTTCCTGCTCTGTTTTCTGCTTCTTGCCCTGCCTACTGTTGTGCTGCCTGTCCCCTCCCCAATCTGCTGCATGCCACATGCTGAGGCTGCCCAAGCCACTTGTGGTACTTATGCTATGGGTTGGCCACCCTTGCTCTGACTGCCTCTCTGCCTGTGGGCAATGTGAGACCTATTAACCCCTTTGGGTTTATCATGACACCAAGACTTATGCTGCCTCTTTGCACAGGGGGGATTTACCCATTTGTCAGCTGGGAGGAGCCATTCACCTGCTCTGTGCCTCAGTTCTCCCACTGAAATACAGCAGATAGCACCCTGTGAAGGGGTGAAGCCTCTTGCTTCTGGGGACCCTGGAAGTCCTTGGCAGGAAGCCATCATGTAAACATTAGGCTTTACAATGTTATTATCCTCATTAGCAGAGCTGGGGTGCCGAGGGAATGTTTGTTCTCGTGCATTCAGCTTTATGGTTTGACCTACCTGTACAGCAAACCCTGACTTCAGGGTTCACTGGTAGCATATATTTTGCATTTCCTAAAAACTTCACATACCCTCCTTCCACTTTTCTGCCAGACACAAAGGGATCCAGTTGGCATGGGAACACAGCCAAGTCTAGGGCTTTAGTGGCTTCTTACCTCTGGCTGAGAAACAGGCTCATCTTTTGCCTCCTAGAACTATGTGACTGCTGGCAGGCTCAGAGCACAAAAAGGCACTCACTTCCTTCCCCTATGGTGTCTATCATAAATCTACAGCCGAGGCAGCAGCTGGCACCTGGCATCCCTGCTGTAAGGATAGCAGGGCATTCTCACATGGTTTTCACTCAACAGGGTCTCATGCAATACCTGCTGTCAAACTCAAGCTTGGAGGCTGGCAGTAAAACCTTACGCTGAACTGAAAACTCCTTGTGTCTCACTCAGCTCAGGACTAAATGTGTTTATTTGAGTGTTTCTCAAGCAAACCAAGGGTTCTTACCGTGCTCACAAAAGGTGCCTCTCCAGCCAGGGCTGCATGTACATGCCCCACTGACATGATCACACATGGCTCCATTGTCGCACTGACAGCGGTGTCGACAGTTCAACCCAAACCATCCTTCAGGACACTCTAGGAAATATAAAACAACCAGAGTTGGCCGGTGCCCTTCCCATCACAGCTATCAGACCATTGGCTCCAGCCTTGGCAAAGTGACTGTACATGGAAGTTGCTACTGTGAGAGCTGCTTGTCTGAAACCAACTGGTGGTCTCTGGCTCACCCCTTGGGGAACAAGTATCTGCATCCCCACACCATCCATTACCACTGGCACTATCCACAAGGATTAGGGGGAAGACTGGGCACAGAAAAAGAACAAAGTGCCATCAGCTTGGCTTGCTATTCTCTCCACTTTCAGTGCAGTAGAGAAGCAAAGGCCTTCAGTACCCAGTCTCTACTGTCTCCTCCCCCACCTACCAGCAATTACCAGAATGGCCTAGTGACAACACTCACTCTGGTCACAGTGGGGGCCCATGTAGCCAGCTTCACAGATGCACTGCCCTGTCACCACATTGCAGCTCCCATCACTGTTGCTGCAGTTGCAAGTGTTGGCACAGTCTAGGCCCCAGTGGCCAGCATCACAGGCTGAAACAGAGGAAAGGACACATCCTCATGGCACTACCCTTGTCACTTCACTTCCCTCATTGACAAGGACTGTGGGGTCTGGGAATAAGGTGGGGAAGGGGGTTCTTCTCTCTCACGTCTGCAGTCCCATCAGTGAAGATCCCTGGACAGAGTCCTCAGACTGTGGGAAGATCTAAAGAGCATAGGTGGTGTATTAAGAAGACACTGCCCAACAGCATTTTGACAGGGTCTGGAACACAAACTGTACCGTATTCAGAAAGGGGGATGAGAGGGATGTGGATAAGCAGGTATAGGCTTACAGGTACCAGAGGTGAAAGGCTCAAAGGGACATTCCCTGGCAGAGGCACAGCACAGACAAGACAAATGAAGGTGAGGGTGATTAGCTGCAGACAGCTCAATGCATAAAGCAGTTTGCAGCTGTCTTTGCAACAGGCCACAAGACATAGAGGGTACGGTACCTCTTCTACAGTTATACCCAGTCCAGCCTGGGGCACAGCTGCATTTCCCTGTCATGGGGTGGCAGTGACCGTCGTTCCCACAGCTGCATCTCATCTGGCAGCCCTGTCCAAACCAGCCAGCAGGACACACTGCAAGGGTGGAAATACAACACATGCAAGCTGCTGCTATGCAATGGTGTAGGGCTTATGTGTTACACACACTTATTTTCAAGGGGGTTCTGGAACACATGCACTGGCATTTGCTGCAACTGTCTACTTCCCAAACCCTGCCTGCCCAAGCCTAGGGCCTCCCTCCTGGGCCAACAGGGCATAAGGTCAGCATTCCCTCTGGCATCAGCACATCCAATAGGTTGGACAATAAAAAAGATCAAGCTGCTCACCTGTGGGCATTTAGGCTTTTTGCTCAAGGTGGTAACCACATTGCAAAGCACCTCTCTGAGCCGATCAATGGGGCCCAGAAACTGACTCTCTGTGTGATGCTGAGCCAAATGCATGACCCCTTTGTGCCATAGTTTCCAGGTGTGATTAAGACACCTCTGGTATCTTGTAGAATCAAAGATGTGTAGGACTGGAGGAGACCAGGGAAGGAGATATGAGGCTGTTCAGGCATGCTTTGCACCCCTGGCATAAAAGTACAGTAGCACTAGATCACTGTATCAGATCCTCCAGGCCTAGGTCATACAATTCCTCGTCCACTCCAGTGCAGCTCATTCACCAGGACACGCTAAGAACATGGATGGACTGACGGCACTTACTGTCTTGACAACGGCTGCCCCTATATCCAGGTGGGCACAGGCAGGCACCAGTAGCAGGGTCACAGCTGGCGCTGTTTTCACACTCAGGACAGATCTCCTGGCAGCCAACTCCCCAGTGGCCATCAGGGCAGACTGAAACGTATATAAAGAAGCAAAAAGGAAGTCAAGTCAGAATTTGTGTACAACTCATAGGGCACAAGGTACAAGTGATGGGTGGAAGCTTGGCAGCCGCACAGCTGAAGCACTCTGGGGATTCACAGAGCAGTTGCATTTCTCTGCACAGGCCACTTCCAGAGAGCTGCTGAGGGTCCCAGTAGGGGTGGTCACTAAAAGCAACTAGGGTGGGCACCCTTTGTCACAAGAAAGGTGCTCAAAGCCCTTGTTCAGCCTGTTTTGCCACTTCTTCTGCCTGCTACAGCTGCTCATCATACCAGTACTCAGAAATAATAGCTGCAAATCACAGAATCATAGAAATTAGGGTTGGAAGGGACTTCAGGAAGCCATCCAGTTTAACCCCCTGCTCAAAGCAGAACCATCCCCAACTAGATCATCCCAGCCAAAGCTTTGTCTAGACACGCCCTGAAAACTTCCAAGGATGCAAGCAGGTGATACAGCAGCTCTACAAAGGGAAGTTTTAAAACATGAGGGCTTTTCCTCCCCTTTCCTCTCTCCCAGGTGCCTGGGGAGGCCCTTCAAACTCATTTGCTTTCAGTGATACTGGCCACTTCGTAGTGCTTTGTTGTTTTTCACTTCCAAGCTTTTCCTTTATATCCAGGAATTCTCAGGAAACCTGAATCCACAAGCAAGTAATGACAAAGCAAAAGCACCTAAGAAGATGAGGCTGCATATGAGGCTTTCTGCTCCTGCACCCAGAGCTCAGCAACATCTTAGGCCAAGGGAGGAAGGGAAATGTATAACAAGTGAATGCCAGTGTTAAACTCACAGAGCTAACCTGAGAAGGCCTCTTCTCCCTCCTGATGCACTCCTTCCAGGGCTTTGAACAATGTGACTGCAACAAAGCACATGCTGGAAAATATACCTGTTTGATTTGAGTGTATTCTTCCAGATATTCCAGCCCCAGGGTGCCTGCACACCTTGCACACCCTGCCACAGGACTATTTGATTGTGTTATTATGACTTAAGTGAACCTTGTGCTCTTATGATCTGGAGTTGTCTCCTTTCCCATATGTGGGGCTGGGAAGTGAGTGCACCCATCAGAGCTGCTGCTGTGGTCAGCTACATTTATGACAGTGGAGTCTCTACAAATACCATTATACTGGGCTGTTCCCATCTGTCTGGAATGCTGCTCCCATCTCGGCCAAAAACATCCTCTCTGCTTCTGTAGCACCAGGGAAGCCAAACCATTCCACACTGGGATTAGAGAGACATGCATTGTCTCCGAAATGCTCAGTGACATTATCTCCCACACAGGACCATAAGAAACACTAATCAATTCCTGAGCTGACTTCCTGAGTTTACTTTGTTCAGTACATGCATTGGGCACTGCCAGCCTGTTTTCCTGACCCAAGTTTCCTTGAATTGCTTCTCATACTAGACAGGAACAGAACATTTTACAGCACACGCAGATCTTAGTCTCTCACTGCTCCACCAAGCCATGAATTTCACACAGTACCTCTTCAGAAAGAGCAGAGGGAATGCAGGGGGACTTGCCAGAGACTGCACAGTGACTGATTCCAGCCACATCCACTAACATAGAACAGGATCTTCTCTAGCATCTTGGAGATGTCACCCTACCATGCTGCATCTCTGGTAGTGAACACTAATGATGCAGCAGCTGGGCCTGTAAGCACCAAGCAACTGAAGCACAGCATCAAACACTCAATGGACAAACCATAAGCAGGGTCTGTGCTTCTTGACCTTGTCAGGGCCTTTCTGTAAGCACTTTCTGCAGGATGCTGACTACTATCCATTCTCTGAGGCCAACCGGGACTGTAAAAGTGCATCACTGTACAAATGGACAGCTAAACACTTCCTTTTCTTGTGCACTGAAATACATTCATTTGCTTGCACACTTTATACAAAACTCGCACTCCTAAGCCTCCATGGAGGGTAAGAGACCTGAGGGCTGCATGTCCTTTTAAGGGCGGGAGGCCATACCCTCTCGGTTCCACTCACCTCTAGAGCTTTCTGAGAGTCAGGATAGAGACAGCAACTCAGGTAGGCTCAAGCAAGCAGGAGGGAAGAACTAGCATTGAATAGCTCTCTGCAGAGGGCAGGGATGTGTCTGAGTAGAGAAAAGCCTACCAGTCTGGTCCTGGAAAGAAGCCTGCCAGGTCTGGGAGGTAAAGCCAAGGGCCCTGGTAAGCCTGGGCAAAGGTGGTCCATAAAGCTTCTGAGCACTACAGAGAAAGCCTGGGAAAGGAGCCCTGAGAAGGTTTTGGCAGATATATAGGGGGTGTAGGTCGGAGCCATGTTGGTTTAAGGACATAGGCAGACAAGGTTCTTTGGGTGAAACTGATATCTTTTATTAGACCAACTTAAATAGTTGGAGAACAATTTTTAAGCAAGCTTTTGGATTCAAAAACTGTCTTGCTTAAAAATTGTTTTCCAACTATTTAAGTTGTGGAGTCAGTCCTGAGGAGGGCAGCGTGGGGAGCTAGCAAGCTGTAGAGCTGTAGAGCCAGGAAAGACAAGGGTCACGCATGGGGCCACAGGAACTAACTGGAGATGTAAGGGACTCCTGTGGACAATGGGAGTGGTGCAACCTGCCTGATGACATCCGGACCATAGTGGATTCTTCTCAGGAACAACTGATAGATACCTGAGTGCTATTCTGATTTCACTCCACAGTTCTGGCTCTTAACTCATGCTGGTAAGTTCTGAACTGCTCCTTGGTAAGGAACAATGTTTCTGGCAAATGATCTCCATGCACGCATGTGTACTGCTAGACAAAAAACTTTGCTCAGAAATTCTGGAATGCGCAATCCCTTCCAAAAAGCTGAGAAGTGCTCATGCTGGGACAAATGTCTTTGCCCAATGGATCCCCAGTCCTTCTGATGGCTGAAAGAAGCCACAGTCAGAACATATATAAAATGTTCTACATTCCTGCATGTTCCTTACATCCAAGAGCTTTACTGAGCAGTAAGAGATTTAAGTATGACTAATCTCTCCCAGCTGCTGTAATATCCCACAAAAATGTAAACTTTTAGCTTTCTTTTCACTGGGGGGTCTTTTGTTTTTCACCACTTAAAGGATCAGATGGTGAGAGCAATAAAAAATACATGCCTGAAACAGAAAAACTCCTTTGCTTTGCTTTGCTTTGCTTTGCGTCACTAAAAGCCTAGAGTGCGACAGCTAGAAACCCAAATCACTGCTTAGCCCCTTAAGAAATGTTTTACACATTATTCTGGGGTGGCCGGTTTGAACTACCTGTATCTTGTACCCTGAAATAAAGATGCAGAGTGTGAGTATGACTTCCATGGAAAAGAAGCTCCTGGAAGAGATTAGCATTAGAATGTAACAAAAATAAAAGAAATACAAATCAGAAATAAATCAGAAATGCAAGACTGTCTTGACTTTCTCTCTTTCCCGTAGTTTTCTTACCTCTGCCACAGTCATGTCCTGTCTTGCCAGGCAGGCAGCGGCACTTCCCAGTGGCTTGATCACAAGGAGAACTCCCACAGGAGCAGGACTGCAAACAGTTAACACCAAACTTCCCTTCAGGGCATCCTGCATTTAAAATAACAGAGCAGACACCCCACATCACCCTGATGCATTCCTCAACAGGAAGGATCTTGGCCAGTGGCAGCTCAGATCCATGCCATCGCCAAGGCATCACATGTCTACATCTTAACACTGTGGGCCAAAGTGTAGCTGTATCCCACAAGTTCAGAGGGGAAGCAGTGCCCTCAAGCCCAGAGCTGCGGTGCCTGGATAGCAGGCTGCTGAAGAGCACTGGGCAATGGAACAAGACAGACCCCACCAATGCTGCTGAAGGTATCGGAGAAAGCAGGCATCAGCGGGCATGGGTGCAACTACTCAACTACACACTCCAGTCCCCACCCCTCAAGTAGGGGCCTGTGCTATGGAGGCAGCACAGACATTTCCCAGAACCACAGCCTCTGTTTCTTGTGTGAAAACAGCTTCTGTTGCTTGCATAGCCCACATCTACCTCTTCAGGTAAGACTGCTGAGTAAATGGCATCTGATGCCAAACTTGACTGTAGGGTTTGGATCAGAGAGACCTAGATAAATTGGAGGATTGGACCAAAGGAAATCTCATGAGGTTCAATAAGGAAAACTGCAAAGTCCTGCACTTAGGACTGAAAAATCCCATGCACCAGTATAGCCTAGGGACTGATTGGCTGGGCGGCAGCTCTGTAGAAAATGCCATAAGAGGCACTGCATTAGTTTGATCTCGTTCACCCAACATCTGTCTAGATTGAGACCTTCAGAGAGGCTTTTTGGTGCTTTTATCTAATAGTTGATTGAGTCAGATAAAAGTGCCAAAAAGCCTGGTTGAAGTACTCAATCCACATAGATGCTGGGGAGCTGGGTCAAACTAATACTCTTCCTTTTCCGGTACAGCATCATCCTTTTTCCCCTCCACGTCTGCCAGCAGCTGTAGAGCTATACGAGCTATATTGCTTTAGCTATGGCCCTGAATTAAACCCGGCTAAAGTTGGAGTGGCATGGCTAAAGAAGTTACACTGTAACATCTCACATCAGTACCCTTCCTTCGGAAGAAAAAAAGAGAGATCCCATCCCATTCATTGCTCCAGACATCAGTAAAGGATTGGGGAAAGGATGTCCATGTGCCTCTTTCCCTGTTTGTCTTTCTATAGTAGTGAAGAGGTGGCCCTGTCCATAAGGGACAGCTGAACTCAAAGCAAAGCCAAGAAGTGTTGAGCATCAGAGAAATAAGCAGTTTTCATTTCCTCCACTTGCTGTGTGAGAAGGAGGATGACATATGAAGACTTGGCTCTGCCTTTTTTTTAAAAGCCAAGTCCCACGCAGGCTGAGTGCCTTCAAAACGAAGACCCTTCATATCCTACTTGAGTCTCTGCTGAGAGCTCCAGGCTTCTAGTGCTTTTGCTCATAGGCCCCAGGATTTCTTTAGAGTCAGAGTTATAAACACATGGATGATCTCACAGGATGGAGGAAGAAAGCTCCTCCTTTCACAGATTTAAAGCGACATGACAGAGTTTTCTGGTGTTCCTCCTCTCTGTTAATTGGAGGCAGATGTTGATCTTCACCCTCTAATGGTTTCCAGACAAACAAGAATCAAGAGCCTGCTATTTCTATAGAAATATTTGTGTTATTTCCTGTGACTCTTCTCCATGGGCTTCAGTTCCTTTCCTATTCTTTGGAAAAAAACACTCAGTTGAGACTGCCATTCCCTTGAGGCAGCCCGGTGACTCTGGAGACAGCACAATCCTCTGCCACGTGGAAGACCTGACCTCTGGAAGGACTTCTGCATCCAAGGTTGTTGGATGCTGGGAACCTGGTGGGGAAGCATAAATGAGGCTGAGGTTCCCTGTATTTCTCCCCAACAGACTCACAAAGCTCTTCTAGGATGTGTCTTGGCAAAAAAGCATGTACAAAAGTTAACATAAATTTGCGTAAGGTGTGAAGTCAAAGCATGTAAGTTAGCAATACCCAGAAAAGGGCATTGGCATTACGCAAGGATAAAAGGTTGCAGGCAGATTATACAAATCCCGCAACCAAAGGGCAGCCTATAAGACAAAGAGGGCAGGAGGATTCCTGAGAATCTGGTGGCACCAGCATTTGGTCTTTCCATTGGAAGTTTCCTCAGTTAGGATGGGGGGGCACAACCATTACACTGACAGTCAGTCAGTGTTGGGCAAGTCTCGCATGGCTCAGCAGCTCAAGTCAGATGTGCAAACCAAAGGTCAGATTTTTCCTGCAGATGGGTGTCAGATGCAAAGTTTGGATGAGACCATCCCAATGTCTGAGGTGTGCTCAGAGCCAGGCTTCATTCCAATTTTCTAAGATCTTTTATTTGGGCTAGAAATCTTACAAGAATGGGATCAAGATTTCTAGTGCCCACTGCCTCCAGTTTGATGTCATTAACCCCACATGAACGTTTCTCACTTTTTTTAACAAAGCCAACTCTCCTAAACAGAACCAGGAAGAACATGGAAAAAAAAGCATTAGTAGAGAAGAAAACCAGAAGACAGAACTATGAACCTCAAAAAAGTTCAGTTTGACTTGGTTCACATCCTAGGTAAAAATATGTCTGGGCTGCAGGAGTTCTGAGTTTACCTTCCTTTTCTTTTTCTTTTCTTTTTTTCTGTTGCAGCTCAGAATGACTTAATCACAATTAAGCCACTCAGCTTGTTGCTGCCAGTGAACGGAGCTGCAGAGAACAGAGCACTGCTTGCAGTGCCAGTGTTGCCTACCAAGGAAGGCCTACTGTCATTTGCTGTCTCTGAGAAGCAAGATTGATGTCAAAGTACAACCCTTTGACTTGCTTCACTGGATCATTTTGCTGTAAATCTATAGCTTGTGCTCTCTCAGACTGAGCTAATGGGTTACTTCTGCTATGCTAATAAGGTAATTGGTGCTATTCATTTAATTATACCAGGATTCTTTTTTTGCTGAACTAGGGGTGGATGGAGTGTCTGGGGGAGTGAACAAAGCACAAGGCAAAAACCAACTGGTGATTACAGTAAGAACTCAGACATTGAATATCTGTAAGGAGCCAAGGCCACTGTTACAGCACGAGGGGAAACCAATGGGACAGAGCTGTATTCTGCTGGACACAACTGAGCTAAGGCCAGTTGCATTAGAGTTAGCAGCCAGAAGAAAGCCCAGGGAAGGACTTCCGGTCAGCTGAGCCAAATACAATTGAGGTGGGCAGGCTGCTCATGGAGTGGATGGGCCACATGTGGAGCTGGTCATGAGCCCCTGACCCAGAAGGGATGGAGCCCAGAGAGATATCAGCTCCATTCTGGAGCCAGGGCAGGCAGTCTGGCCCAGGCTGTGCTACTGGAAGGAGTTTCTGGCACAGAGATGAGTCAGTGGGAACCTTGAGTAGGTCCAGGAGGGCAAGAGCTGGAGAGAGGCTAGCCAAGCAGAATAAGAGCCTGGAGAAAGGCAGCCAGTAACAATAGAAAATACTGGGGTTTGGATTGCTGTAGGCTGATAAAGACTGGAGGTTTTGGATTGTGGCTACAGGGGAGGTGGAGGCCCCACCGTAGGGCAAATGCCAGCAGGAAAAGTGCCAGCAGGGCACAAAACAATTTTGGTAGCAGACTGCAGGTCCACAGAGACTAACAGTACCAAGCTTCTGGCTCAGTCAGTTAGGTGCAACCAGAATCACTCCAAGACTGGGAGGCAGCCTCCCAATTAATATACTCCAAGGTGTGGCAAGCAGGGTGACAAGGGAGTACACACTGGGGGGGTTGCAGTGGGGCAGCATTAGGGTGGCCACTAGGGTTGCCACAGCCACCCTCAGAGGCCAGTTCTGCTACAGTAGCAGAGAAAGTGCTGAACAATGTGCAGCTCTTCACTTCACAGAAAGTGCCACGAGTTATAGTGATGCCCCCCACCCCTGACCCAACAGACATTCCCTCTTGGGTTGCAGGGGCGGGGGAGGGGGAGGTATTGAGCTCCACTTTCATGTCTGCAGCCTCTGTCCCCTAGCCCACCCCTTGCCCCCACACCAGCTCTGGTGCTGTCTGCATGATGGGAGGGGTGGAAAGGACAGGGTGGATCTCTATGCTGGGGTTTGTTCAACTTGACTGAGGGTGTGTGGATTGGAGCCCCCCTGCCTCGGGGGGGGGCTCCAATCCACCTGCCCCCACCCCTCCTCTGGCACAGGCTGGGCAAACCTGAGCCCAGAGCTCCATTCCCTTCCTTTCACCTCCTCTCATCATCCAAATGGCACCAGGGGAAGGGGTGGGCTGCATCAGCCCAGCCCCAATCAGACCAAAGTTAATGAAGGCGCTCCACTCTGGAGTGTCTTCATCTGAACTTTCGTGTAATGAGGGTTAATTTTTCATACAATTGGGCACTTTTAAAGTGCTCTGCAGCCATGCACTTCTGTCAGGGCACGCCTATAGAGCACTTTCAAGGAACCGATTGCATGACAAATGTCACTTCCATCAGTGCCCAAAGTGTTTCCAGTACTGTGGGGTTCTCTTCCTTCTCCGAGGATGACAGCATGTGGATATACCCCACTGGCTTTCATTAACTGAAATGGGACACCAAACAAAACAGCCCCTCATTTGGGGACCAAAGCTGAGGCTGGAAAAAACTCTTTTTCAAATAAGAACATCAGCAATACTATGCAGGGTCAGACCAATGGTCCATCTAGCCTAGTATCCTTTCTCTGACAGTGGGATGAGTAGAAGTTTTAGAGAGAGAGCATTGAAGTGGGTATTATCTAGAGCAGGGGCAGGCAACCCTTTCAGGTCCATTTACCAAGTTTTAGCAAGCTTTTGAGAGCCATGTGGGTAGCCCCACCCCTTTACAGGTACCCCACCTCCTGGTTGCCATCCTGTGACCAGAAATCCTGCCCCCTCACCCCTGACCTTTGCCACCAGAACTCCCTCCCCTTGCCCCCAGAAATATTCCTTTCAGCAAGGGGTTTTGCCATCTCAGAACCAGAAAAATACCACATGACATTCTAAAAATCAAACATCTATAACATTCATTAGTTTGATTTCAAAAAATATTTTTGTCCTGATTTACATGTGTTTGTGTAGTGTACATACAGGTGATAGTATAATAGCTTAAAATGAAGTCTTACTCTTTTATATTATGGGGGAATGGGGGGTAAGTATAGGTTTGTGGGGGGCTGTGGGGGTGTGGGTATGTGGGGAGTGGGGGGTCTGTGGGGGATGGATAGGTGTGGGGTGAGGGAACATGTGGGTGTGTGTGTGTGGATATGTGGGTAAAGGGATGTGGATGTGGGGGTCTGTGTGTATGGCAGTGCAAGGGATGGTGTGGGTGCAAATGTATGGTTTGGTATGCCTGTAGGACTTGTCCGATGAACATACACTCTCTCTCTCTCTCCCTCCCCCCTGCCTCACTACACACACACACACACACACACACACTCTCCCTTCTGCTCCTGGCCCTGAGGTACAGCCCCATGCTCCCGCAGCCCGGTGATGCAGCCAGGAGCCACGTGGTGCTGGAGCATCTGGCTGGCATGCAGGGAAGCAGTGAAAGCAGCTGCAGGCAGATGCTTCTAGTTGTGGTGGGCAGGGATGGGCCAGGGCCAGACCAGCCTTGCTGCTAGGTCCTGCCAGCTTCCCCTGGGTCCTACTGCCCCTGGCTCCTGTCATCTTTGACAGGCAGCCAGGAGCAGACAAATATAAATTTTCTAAATTTTTTAGGGGCCTCGTGGGCTAGACAGAATGGCCTGGCAGGCCGGATCTGGCCCATGGGCCATATTTTGCCTGCCCCCATCTAGTGTGATTTATCCCCTGTTCATTTCCCTCCCTGCCATCCAAACCCATTCATCCTGGCTTCAAGCCCACCTGACAGCTCATCAGTCCCAACAATCCCCCCAGAGTATACTACTGGGCCTTGCAGCTTTTTAAGGCTCACTTTAACAGCTTATTTGCAACACAAATGTGATGCGCACATCTCTTACACAATGAGAAAGCCAAGTACTCCTTGCTAAGGGCAGTATTACAGTTGCCTTCCCCTAAGAGCTGTGAATTTCAGTTGTGATGCTCTGCCTAATTCTCTTTCCCAAAGAGCAGAACCCTGTGGGTACGACTGGGTGGGGGCCGTAGGATACATGTTAATTAGGGCTGTGCAAAATTTCAACAGGTGTTTCATTTTGAAGCTGTTTCGACATGTTTCGAGCTTGAAACAGCGACATCAAAACAAAACAAAAGGCTTCAAAAGCTCTGAAATGAAATGAGGGCACTCGAAATGTTTCAAAAGTTTCGAAACATTTCGAGTTTCCAAGCCAGGCTTGCTTGCAGCTAAACAGAAACTAAGAAGAGAGAGGGGGAAGAGGGGGGAAGACTGCTCTGATATTGACATGTGTAGCTGGCCAGTGACTGTGATCCTTCCCTGAGGTCCCTTCCAATCCCAGTGCTCTGGGGGAGGGATGGAAAAACAGCATAAAAAGCGTTGTTTGAATTGCGTTTTCTCTGTGCCTTCACACTTACAAATGACACGAGCTTTCCTCTGAACAGTTTGAGGTGCAGTTTCCCAGCAACCCCTGCACCTACCTCCTTGAAACTTGACAGGTTTTGTGGCCTGAGCAGGGGCTACCATCCCTGCTGTTTTCATTTGAATCAGGAAAGAAATGACAAAGTTATAGGGATTTTTGTCATTCCCCATTATAGCCTATGGGCGAAACATCAAAACACATTGAAACAGTGAAACGGCTTAGACAAAAAAACCCAGAAGAGTACTTCAAAACAGTGAAAAGAAATGCTGTCCCTTTGAAACGGCAAAAAGGACTTTTAACCAAATGGTACTGTTTCACACAGCCCTAGTTGTTAATATCATTGAAATGAAAGAACGTTCCATTCCTCTTGCAGATCAAAGAAAGTTTACTATGGAGGGGTGGACTAGAATGAGACTTACCATTCCAGCCTGGATGGATTGCCTGAAAATGAAGAGCTGTTAAAGGAGGAGAAAAAAAAAGACAACCATACTATCTACAAAAGTAAAAGTTCCCATAAAGCAAGAGAAAGGCAAATGGAGGTCTTGCTTCCCTGATTAAGAATGATTATATACGACTCTCCTCTTTGCATGCTTTAAAGAGACTTCAGCGCTTCTGTGCAGGCTTGCCTGGGGCAGTTCTTTTTTCATCGCAAGCCATTTCAAAGCTTATTAGATCTGCTGTAATGGGGTTGGATCTAATTAGATTATTAGATCTGCTGTAGTGGGGCTGGAAACCTGAATATTTGCAAAATCTTTCTTTCAGTCCTGCTAGGGATCTAATAGAGAAGGGAGGCTTGCACTGGCTCTTGGAGAGTGATCAGTCTCTGCATAGGCAAAAAAGAGACTTGGACTAGTGAATCCAAGAATCTAGGAAGGAGGCTTGCCTGGAAGCTCCGAAAGAACAACTTCCCGGATGCTCCTGAACTTCACTGGCACTTTAGTGAAGATAAAAGGAAACACAGAAGCAGAGCTCTGGAGTACAGGCATAGGCAAATTGTGTGCACCACAGTGTAACTGCTTAGTGAGCAGGCATGCAGAAGCCAGACCCATGAAGAGGCACACAATTCTGGGGCTTCAGTGTTGGGTGCCCGATTTGAAATAGCTGAGGGGCACTGAAGTGACTTGGAAATGTTTACCCTCTGTCTATAGGACATAAAAAAAAGTTACTGGCTGTGCTCTTTTAACAACTTTATTCCATTAATGGGATAAGTATTGCTTTTAAACAGGCCCCATTCACTGCAGTCACACCAACACAAGACATAATAATAAAATGACCCTGGCTGGAAGGGATCATAGCCTGCCCCACTCTTCTCTCAGATCCTACGCTGTCTCCTTTGCTGCAGTATCTAAGCTGTGTAGCATCCATCAAAACAGTAAGCTGAATTCTTGACAAGAGGGATGTCATTTATGCTTATTCTTCATTGTATTCCACCTCCACCTCTACTACCCCAGCTTCATGTGTGTACCTTGGTCACAGTTCTCTCCATAGAAGCCTGCAGGACATTCTTTCTGACACTCTCCGCTCACGTGGTCACAGGCCACCCCAAGATGGCAGTTACAGTTGTTCTTGCAGCCAATCCCATAATAGCCAGCATCACACTCTATTAACAATTGGAAAAAAGAAAGAGCATTTCATGCGAGTAGGCAGCTTGGGGAATGTGCACTAGGCTCCAAGCACCAGAGACTGCTCTGCTGAGTGCTGACAGCCAGATTTCAGCATCTTGCCAGCCTGACATCACAGGCCTGGCCGGACTGAGGCCGCAGCAAACAAGGACAGGAAGTTTGTACTCATAGATGGCAGTGCAACACCTGACACTTTAGGGGACTGAGGCTGCCCACAAGGCCTGCCCCTAATCAAACTGTGCTTGCACAGAGACATAGCAGTCCCTGGTTTTTCACCAGAAAATAAGTGAGGAGGTGTGAAAACCTTCAGGAACCACTCCCCTCAATGCCCCCTGATGCCTAAGCACTTACTGGTCTGACACCTTTTGCCATGGTAGCCAGGCTTGCATCGACAGGTGCCATCCTTCTTGTCACAGTCCTGGGTATTTTGCTGCACACAAAGGCATTCCTCTGAGCAGCCAGGGCCATAAGCCCACTTGGGACAAGCTAGACACAATGGAAAACAACTGGTAATTGCTTTCAGCAACTGAACACAATCTTCACCCAGGTATGAGTCTGCTCAGAGGGAACCCAGAGAGGGACCTTAGTCTAGTGCTAATGGGGGGGACAAACTCACCTAGATGACAGTATCTCCCATACAAGCCAGGATCACAGAGACAGGCCCCATAAATCCGATGGCACCGGCCTCTATTAGCACAGTTGCATTTCTTCCTGCATTGTTTCCCAAAGAAGCCCTTTGGGCAGCCTAGGAACAGAGAGACAGTCTCTGATGAGAACAACCAGCATCTGAGCACCCATCGTTGACAGGAGCACTCACTGCAGAGCTTGCCAAGAACATGACTGGGTCACAATCAATGCCCAAACATAAACTGTGACTGCAGGCAAACAGCAGAGCTAGATTAGAAAGAGATGATGGATTACATTTGTGACCGTGGATGAGATAAGAGTTCTCTGCAAGAAAAGATATTGATACAAGTAATAAAAACCTCAGGCTCTTTCAGTTGATGTAGGGGTCAGAAAGAATGGACCCTTTTTCCCACCCATGTTAATAGGCTTACAGCATTAGAAGGCATTTTGGCTGTCTCAGGTATTATTAGCCAACACAACAGACAGGATACTGGAGGTGGTGGATAGCTCCTTGATCTGGAGTAGCTCATCCTGAGTTTCAGGTCACTGACAGACCAATATGAAGAGAGAACCATGCTTTGAAAATGCAAACAAGTAAAGAAACCTGTTTGCCAAATAATAATTTGTCTCTGCAGCCCCTCTCACCTCACTGGCCCCCTAAGTGCTTCGTAACTAGAAACATACATAACTGCTGGCATGCGGGCACTGAGGCAGAAGCACCAGGTTAGGAGCAGAGGCCACTGGGAGAACAATGCCTTGTGGCTTTTTTCAATGCCCATGCAGAGCAGACAGTATCTCTACCAACAAACCGCATAGGACCTTCCTCCCACCAAGTATCTGCACCTGTTCCTGCCCTGGAAGAGCACAGCCAATGTGCTATTCCAAACAGCTTGGCCTTTTCTTCTTACCCGAGAAAGGAGAGCGCTGCGCCATCCCTGCCGATCACTTACAACAACACTGCTAAGGGAATAATGCTGACGCCTATTTTCTTTTATGCTAAAGAACGTACTATTAGAAGCATATGCCAAACACCCTGTGTCAGCAGAACACTTCAGGCAGCATGGGTATAAGTCGCCTAACTCTCCTCCCATCTGATAAGGATATCAGAGAATCTAGGAGGAGGAAATGTCAGCCAGCAGTATATGCCAGGCCCTTTCTGTTTGCTTTAATCCTGCCTTCCTACTTTCTTGTGGAGCCCCTCAGTCACCTCGTTCCAAAGGGGGAAAAAAATTCTAGGTGCCCCCTGAACTCATTTCTACTTTACATCACCGCCTCCTCCCGTAATGGATTCCATATGTTCCTAACCATTGGGGTGAGGTCATTCTGAGTGAATTTCTTATTAGCTCCTTGTTTCCACGGTTTTCTCTTCCTTTTTTTATTATGCTCCCTACATTTTAACCCTTCCAAGGTGAGAAGCAAATGAATACACATCCATATCAATGCCCTGATCCTGTCTCACGAGTTCAGGTAGCCGCTATTATCAACGCCTTTATTGCTATTATCAAAGTCTTTATCAAGCCTTTTCCTTCAATGACACCTAAAGCACACTTCTTCAGTCTTCTAAAAATTTGGCATTTGGTCCCTTCATGAATCTTTATCCTCCTAATGGTCAGTTCCCATCACACGTACTGCCCCAGAAGCTCCTTCCTGACCTGCTAAAGCTGAAATATTACTTAGAAATGCAATACAGTCCAGGGGTTCTTTGCATACTTTTTCATATTAACAAAAAAAAGAAAAGTTTCCCGAACTCAGGATGGGACACATATCTGATGGAACCTGGACACTGGTCAGAATCACACACAGTGATGGTCTAAACCAAAGGGTTAAATGGTACCAGGTCAAACTGGGATGGCCACATGGCAGTGCATGCCCCATGATAATGCTCTGATGTGCAAGGCATTGGCATCACCATTGGCTATGGTCTCTGCTTATCAGGTCTCACTGCAATGTGTACCTTCCCAAAGCAAACAAATGGCCCTGCATGCTCCAGGAATGAGACTCACAAGCAACTAAGCAATGATGTTCTTCCTCTTGTTCTGGCCCAAATTTCTCTAAAACACATTTAACTGCAAGATGCAAACAGCAAGACAGCGAGGCAGGGACAACATCTAGCACTTATGACTTCTGCTTTCTCTCCATGTGTAATACCCTAGTAAAATGACTTCCTTCTTCAATGTGCTTTATAACATGATCTTATTAACCAGCATGACCCCTCGCATAGGCCAGTGTCACTGTTCCCATTATGCAAGTGAGGACGTTCAGACAGAGAATGTATCTGTCTGCTTACAGTCACCCACTTGAGGCAGAGATGTGGACTCCAGACTCCCTCACTTCCATCTCACAGTTAAAAGTTTACACCCGCTTTAGTTCCAGCCCTCCTTAGGCTGTGCATGAAGCATTGTGTGTTCACACTGATGTGCAAGTACATGGACTGGGCCAGGTTATGGCCTCAATTCCATGACCCCACACACAACTGTGCAGGTCTAACCAAATCCCAGTTAGGCCTGATGTTGCTATTGAAGTCTGTTACATTCTCCCCAGGGAATAAACCTTTCTGTCCACAAGCAGCCCCCTCCCAATGTCACCCTCTGGAAGGGAGAAGCGCAAAGAGTGGCTCTCACGGCTGCATGGAGCAGGATACTAGGAAGCTTGCTCATACCATCCTCACACAGTTCTCCACTGACCCCGGGTGGGCAGCGGCAGGTCCCCGTCATGGGATCACATGTGCCTCCATTCTCACAGCGGCAGGTGAAGTTGCAGTTTCGACCAAAGGTGCCTTCAGGGCAGGCTGTGGGGAGAAGATGGGTAGAGGGGAGAAAGGCAATGTTACCCATGCAGGAGATCCACAGGGCTCTAGTCAGGGCTCTCCATCTTCCAGGCTCCTTTCTGGGGAGCCAGAAGCCCTGACTCTCAGTACCCTGCCTAAAGCAGGGGCTTCCCAGGCTGCCAACTGCTCAGCTTTTGAGGTCTGTGCAGATAAGGGAGCTGCTCTGGGAGATTGGAAGCTTTAAGTTTCTTGAGCCTTGCATGATCTGACTGGTGGAGATGCTCCCAAAGTGAGGATCATGGAAACCCTGGTTTCCCAGACCTGTGGCAGTCCTCCCAGCAGGCTTCTGAGGAGCTAAGCAGGGGAGCAGGTGGGAAGATACCCTTGTTCTGTTGAAAGATTAGCCAAAAGTGCTTTGGTGAAGGAATCCACTTTTGACAAATTACCATTTTCCAACAGGCACAAGGCCACATTACAGGTTTTGGCATTAACTGACAGTCAGATGCTTGCCTCCTTTCACCTCCAGGTCAGCTATGTCCTTCTCCCCTTCTTGCATTGACCTGGTCTCCTAGGCATTGTATCTGAACCAGACTAGAAACTCTCCTGGGCAGGGATCTTGTTTTCTGTGGCTCAGCACACCTTTTCAACAACATTAGCAATGAGAAGGAGCTAAAAATGTTAACTGACATAACTATAGCATAAAAATATAGCTGAAGTAGAACAAGGTTCAGAGGTTTGGTTCTCTTCAGATGGCTCCAACTTCTCCACTTCCTTCTCCACTTCTCTTCAGTGACCCCACCACCCTACATGACGGAAAATCCTGGGGAAATGAGCTCTTTTGGCTCTACATGCCTTTGCTGAAAGATACAAGTTGTGGGACAACAAATCCTGAATCCAGCTGCCAAAGATGCAAGTGAGATTCTATCACTTTTTATTCGTTTTTATGCATTCTTCTCTGCAGTTCAAAGGTTTGAATCTTGTTGAGACTTCCTAAAAGGACTTAATTAGGAGTAAATTGGCCTAGGGATCATGGAATTCTGCTAAGGCTTGCAAGTATGAACCTAGTCTTTCCTTACAATACCGTGAATATACAGTTCCAATTAGCTGGTTAAGACATGAAGTGGGATTTGGTTGGGGAGCCAAAATTTGACAGTGGTATCTCAAACTGAAATTGTAGATAACAACTAATAGCCAACTTTGGAAACAGGCATCAGATAACCAGGGTCAGGTCTGCCTAGCCTCTAACAGGCACAAGGGAAATGAATTCCTTTGCTTAAACAGCCAACAGCTTTCAAGCCAGAAGCTCGGTGAGGGAGAGGAAGAATTTAAAGGAGTCCCAGCTGTGTCTTAAAGAGGTTTTGAGTCTTAAAGAAGGTAAAATGCCTAATTCACTGCCAATAGGTTTATGTGCACAGTCTAGGCGCTGAGCTCAGATCCAATGCCAAATACACACACTTGGAGGCTTGGACTGTAGACTGAAATCCCTGAGGATCTATATGATAACAAGGAATGAGGAACTTTACTGGCGATTCTGTCTCGTGACTGGTGCCCAGGCTGTGCCAATATAAACCCAACAAACACAGGCAAATGGGCTGGCTATTTGTGGCTGGCTGGAGTTTTGTATTCTCACTATTCTTTGACTGGCTTTTGGAAAGGACATTTAACAGACCTGAAGGCCCCCCAGCCTCTCCCCTAGCCCCTGCTGTCTCCACTGGCACTCACTCTGATTGCACAGGATCCCACTCCACCCTTCCAGGCAGTCACAGCCAGTGCGCTCCTCATTGCACACCCCGCCGTTTCTGCAGTCGTCACACGTCAGGCTGCAGTCATTCCCAAAGGTGTCTTCCAAGCAAACTGGAACAAGAGCAGAGGACAAGGACATGGGATTTTATATACTGCTTCACCAACCTGTGGAGGGCAGCTGGGCAGTCAGACCCACAAGGCTCAAGAACATAACATCTGCTGCAAACATCCAAGCATCATGTAGACTCAATGGAGCTGGGGGGTCAAGGGGAGTAGGTCAGGGAATGCACACCAGAGCACAGAAATAGTCCATTGTTTGAGACTGCTCCTGTCATTACTAGTTAGACCCTTGAGTTTCTGGGGTGAAATTCTGACAGTATTGAAATCAGTGGGGTCAAAGGTCTCACCCTGGGTGTCTGCTCAGAGGTGACATATTATGCATTTGAATTTGCAATAGTAAAAATGGATGTTTCGTTTTCTTCTTCTGGCAATGAGCCAGCATGCCTAGATGAGATTTTAACTATAAACAGCTGAAGACCTTAAGGAAAAAATTCTCAGCCCTGCTTTATGAATGTGCATGCTCAGATTTTAATAATATAATTGATGGTATCTGTAGAACTAAGGGGGGGTTCTAGTTTTCCACTTACAAACAACTATTAGTCAATGCCAATTGAGCTCAGCTCCCCAACCTGTGGGTTAAATAGAAACTGCTTTCCCCACACTGTTCACGGTAATGCAGCCTCTGTGCAGATGGAGTCACCTGAATGTTGAACACGTAACTTGGCCCCAAATGTGCTAATACTACTAAAGGCATCGATGAAGTGATTTGTCACATAGCTTTGCTGCCCACCAAATTTTTCTGAAAGCGTGTGCTCTCCTCTTGCTTCCATCTCTTCATCCTCATACTCATAGTCCTCCTCAAAGAGCTGTGTGAGTTCATCGCGCAGGACCGCGACATGAGGGAGAGGGTACATAACGAGGCGCTGACCATCCAGAACCTCTAAGGAGTCACCTAGAGCTGGAGAAACAGCAAACAGTTCTATCCACATCACGAGTCAAACAGGAGAGGCCCAGACAGGAGGGAAGGAGTGATGAACTGGAGAAAAACTACACTAGGGAAACAGCAGAAGATCTGTGCTTTAAAGAGGTACTCTTTTTTCCTGTGATCTACAGGCAAATTTGGGAGAAATTGAGGAATGTGATTTATTCCTTCCTTATTCCTACTTCTCCCATTTCTCCTTTCTCTCCCATGTTCATTTCGGTTACTCTAGAAACCCACATCATTCCTATCATCCAAATACCTTAGAAAATCTAAAGAAAAAGCTAATATTTTATATATTTACAAGGAGAGCTGATTTGCCAGGAGACAGCTAAGTTAAACAGTCTGACAGCTATTTCAAGCAGCTGCAAAGTTACTTTTACTCTGTTAATTTACTTTTTATAACCCAAATACAACCACCTTGAAATATCCAATAAAATTTGTTTCTTTCAGAAAGTGAAGTGAAAATGGGTTGGCTAAAATTAAACTTCAAGGTGCTTGGCAGTCCATCTCATGTTTGTTAACTGTTTTCCCAACCTTTTCTGGCCTCTGCACAGCGTTTCAGCTGCTACCAGCACCTGCACCATCATATAGCAAAGACAAAATCCTCTAAAGCCAGCTACCACCTCAGTGTGTGCCCAAATCCTACAGACTGGTTTGAAAATCTCAACCCCGAGGGCCCTGGTAGGAGGTAAGATTCATGACAGCAAGGAAATAGTTTTCTCGATGTCTTTGTAAACTGCAGGGGGTTCGCAGGAGCAGCTGATGTCAAGAATGATGGCTTTCTTCACAGCTCCAAAGGGTTCGAAAATGGGGTTACATTTCTGCCAGGGCATGCAGGCAAAACAGTCAATACGGGCATAAGCATGCATTGCTAATGGAAGGCACATGTCTAAATCCCCTACACTGTTTCAGAAATCTCACTTCAGACCTCTCTACAGTGATAGCCCCTGGATTACGCAAAGTGAAAGCAGTGCAAAGGAGAGAAAAGGGCGAGAAAGAGTATGTGCATTCTCACTTTGTATCATTCCCTAATTATCTCTAGAAAATGAGATGCCACTTACAAATACAGCTCCGCCGGTCTTCATCCAACTTGTAGCCAATCTGGCAGCTGCACTGGAAAGAACCTACCTGATTCTGACAGGTATGTTCACACCCACCGTTGTTTGAGGAGCACTCATCCACATCTAAAAGCCACAAAAGGGAATATTCTTGTAGGTTCAGATATGAGGAGGAATTGGCACAGCTCAGACACCAAGGTCCACCTAAAACTCAGAGGCCGATGGCAAGTCTCACTATTTCTTTCTAAATTGAAAGGAACTTTGTGCTGAGGAGAAGTGTAGGCTGATGGCTCTGGGGACTGGAGTTTTGTTCTCACCATGCCTTAGGATGGATTTATACTGGCCATTCCTCCTACCTGAAGCATTTTATTTACTCTCCAGATGCCCAGAAAGAGATATCCTCTTAATTTCTCTCTTCTCTACACAGGCAAAACGGCAAGCATTGGTAACTGCATGTCAAACGCTGGTGGTTCAATGGTAGAACTCCTGCCCGCTATGCGGGAGACCTGGGTTCAATTCTCAGCCAATGCAGGTGTTATAGGTGAATACCTTGCATACCTTTGCAGCTGAAGGTAGTCCTTCACAAAGATACTCACTTGTAACTTTCCCTCATTCCTTAACATCTCAACTTACAAATATATCAGGGGCTAGGTGATTTACCTAATGCCCCAAGTGAAAACCAGAAACAACAGTCATAAACTCCTAGAACAGCTTCTCAGACTGGATGTGAGGAAAAAACTTCTTTATGGTTCATGTGACCAGACTCTGGCATAGACTCCCAGAGGGAGTGGTGTAGGCATCTACCCTGGATATCTTCAAAAGAAGACTGGACGTACACCCTGCTGGGACTATTTGAGCCAGCAGTCTTTCCTGTGCAGAGCAGGGGGGCTGGGCCTGATGATCTCATGAGGTCCCTTCCAACCCTAAACTTCTGTAAAAACTATGGATATTTCTTTTAAAATAAAGCTTGTGACAAGTGAACCACGTTGTTTGACAATGAGTTTTAATAATCAGTTCCACCATTTCCCAGCCTGAAGGTACTGGGCTAACTGGATACTCTTTTAGTTGGTAAGGTCAAATGGTGTTGAACAACTATGCTCAAGACAAACCAGGGTATAATCAGGAAGTACAAACCCCCCACATTACACCTGCTTACTATACTCACTGGCTAAACAAGCTATTCATACAGAACTAATGGGAAAGCTGACATTAGCTAGGAGGAAATAATTGGAAGAAATGCCAAGCCCTTTAGGGTTATTTGGAAGGACAACATATTTTTTCACTTAAGAGTTTGCATGAGTCATGCTCTTCCCATTTATGTTTTTATATGGTCACACAGGTACTTGCCCGGGCCATTTCAGTGCCAAAATTATTAAGAATATTATCTATTTACATGCAATAGAAAATGACAGTTCCATGAATCACTGGTAGAGATGGGCCCAAACTAACATTCCTGATCTTTGGAAACTTCTAGGCAGGATTCAAGCTTTGCTAGTAATGCTTGTTAATGTTCTTTAGTTGATTTTATAGAGCGGCTAATTTGGGTCTGGTTCACATGTTTGGTTTTTCTCTTCCTCCTAAAAATCTAAGACAAACTGATAAAAATAAGCTCCCAGTTCCCACTCAGCAGTTGTCATTAATTTACCATAACGATAAACCCAAAACAAGAGGAAGAAAGGATGAAACGGAGCTGGGGCTAGTGCCTTTCTTGCCCAAGGTCTCTCAGGTATTGGTGCTTACCATCACAGCCACAGCCATTAGTGTGGAGCCTGTAGCCAGCAGAGCAAACGCATTCATAGCCACCAGGGGAATTGCTGCAGTCCTGCTGACAACAATGGGAGCCACTTTCACATTCATCAATATCTAAATAAAACAAAAACAGAGGACATTGGTTAGTGGGAGTTGCAGAAAGTGTCAAGGAAAGCTGACATGTATTTGTTAATACCTTTCCAGTTGCAGTTTAGCTGAAATAGCTCTATTCTCTGGCCCATGGCTTTGCTTAAAGGCAACCTGCAAAACATCAGTCACACAAAAGGCTCTGAGATCCAAAATCAGTCCCAGAAACTACAGGCATGGGGCCATGGGGTGTGTAGGTACATGGCTGCACAGTGCAGTTAGTGTAACTGGAATGAGAATGGTGTGATTGTAAAAGTGTGTTTTGGACTGCCAAGTGACCTATATTGGTCACTAGGCAAGTGGGGAGAGGTACAGGCATGTGTGTGTATCTAGATAGATAGATATTTATATCTGCAGGAATAAATATTTTTGCAAAAAAAAATAAAAACCAGGAATTAGCAAAGAATACAGTCTAAAACAGAAACTATGTCCTGCTTTCCCCTTCCCTGACCCAGAAAGTGCTGAGTAAATGCCCGGCTTCACACCAGCCCACAACAGAGTAGGAGGTGCAGTGGGTCAGGCCAACAATCCTGAGCCCTAGAGGCCACAGATAGACATAGACATAGACATAGACATTAGGGCTGGAAGGGACCTCGGGAGATCATCGAGTCCAGCCCCCTGCCCAAAGGGCAGGAAGTCAGCTG
>NW_017728926.1:4652590-4661280 GCF_001723895.1 Crocodylus porosus | reverse complement strand
AGCTCCTCATGACCTGGCTGGGGGTGCTCCGAGCCGTGTCATTGGTGCCCACGTGAATAAGGAGCACGGGGTAGTGGTCTGTGGGCCGGAGGAGCTGTGGGATCCTCTCCGCAATGTCTCGGATGCGGGCCCCCGGGAAGCAGCAGACTTCCCGGGCTAAGGGGTCAGGGCAGCAGATAAGGAAGAGAAAGAAAGAATCAAATCTGTTAGAGATGCCATGTTCCAACTCGATTCTCCATCTGTTGTATCTCTCCAAAAGCCTTCTGTTTCTCAACTAAGTCTTAAAAAGTCTGCAAGAGGTAAGGATTTCTTATGATTGGGGGGAGGGGTGGTGGTGTAGTTGCACCTCCCCTACCCTTTAATTCCTGCTTTACCCAAACTTTAAAACCAAAGGCCTGAGTGGGGCAGCTGCATTTCTAGTCAGGTAGTGCTGAGAGAGCCAATTGACTTCTATCACCTCCCTAATTCCTGTTAATCTCTCTCCACTCCACAGGTGTTAACATCCCTCTCCCCTTTTTAACAGTCCTGATGTTTCACTCTTCAAATTATCCTTTCTTCTGCAGCCCTTCCTGGTAATTTCTCTTTTCTATTTTACAGCCCTGTGGACTGTTTAACTCGACTTAAGAACCTTAACTCGGTCACAGTAATATTAACTCAGGTGTAAAAATAACTGACAGGGAAGTATTGGAGGCATTGTCAAGATCCTCAAGAATGCTAGATTTTGTTTTATGAAACTGAATAAAAGAGGTAACTTTAACTATAATGACTACAGCATTAATGATACATTCTGTGACTACTTTTGCCTATACTTCGTTTTTTTTAAATTTATATATACTCTAGGAAATTAGTGCACATTCCAATATTTGCTTTTTGCTTTGATCTTAAACTGAATAATATAGTACTAAGCCCTACCATATAAGTAAAGCTTGTAGCTTCTCTTTAACAGGAGAAAAATATGTGTTGTTTTATATGGGATGATGTGCCACACCATTTGCACCCTTTTTCAAAATCCTAGATTTGCCCATGCTTAGGGAGATCACTTTTATTGAACAAACTGTGTAGTTGGGATAAAGTTAGACCAGCTTTCAAGTGCAAGACATTCTTCATCAGGTCTCTGCCTACAGGAAGCCAAGCACCACAGCTTCCTGTGATCAGAACCCTAATAAAGAATGTCTTGCATTTGACACTTCATCTAACTTTATCCCAGCTACATAGTTGATCTAATAAAAGATATCACCCTACAAAATCCTTCCCTCTCATAATTTATGGACCATGATGGCTACAATATCATTCTTACACTACTGTTAAATAGTTTGGGAATGGTTTAAAAAGGTTTTCAGGGCTCGTGGTCATAGGCGGAAGAAGAAAAAAATTTCAGGGGGGGAGGAACATAGTACAGTGGAGCTGAGAGGATGGTGGGACCTCCCCCTTTGGCCCCCAGTGGTGCACACAGCGATGGGAGCCGTCCACCTGTGCCCCTAGACGAGTCACCAGGCTCTGACTGTCCCATGACCTGGCCCAGCCGGGGCTCCATTCACAGTGAATGGGGCTCCAGCTAGGCTGGCTCCCGGGACAATCCCCACAGTGCAGCAGGGAGTGGGGCAGTGGCAAGGCTTCGCCCTGGTCTTACTCTGCTCTCTCCTGCAGTGTGGAGGTCTCGATCTGCCCCGACTCTTCCCCAAGCCCAGGGTGATACAGAAAGAAAATTAAGAGCAACTTACCTGCCTGCATGCAGCTGGGCCAGCTGCGAGTGTGCAGGGTATCTGAGTGTGCCTGCCCCTCCCCCTCGGTGCAGCAGCCCATGGCCAGGCTGCCCTAAAGCTATGTCTGCTGCTGCCCACTGTTTGGGGAATCTGAGCCCCATTAGCCACCCCACCTCTTCCGCCTATACTCATGGTAGAGGTAATATCTTGTATTAGACCAGGGGTGGGCAAAATGCAGCCTGGGGGCCGGATGCAGCCCACCAAGCCATTCTATCTGGCCTGCAGGGCCCCTAAAATATTTAGAAAATTAATATTAACCTGCTCTGGGCTACCTGTCATGTGGCCCTCAATGGTTTGCCAAAACTCAGTAAGCAACCCTCTGCCCAAAATAATTGCCCGGCCCTGTATTACACCAAGAAGATTTTTGAAAAAATCTTGTTGGTCTAATAAAAGATACCACCTCTACCATGAGCCCCAATTGCTTTTTCCTCTAGACCAATACGGCTACAACCTGGATACCTTAAAAAGGTTTTGTTGTTCATCTTTAAAGACAAGGTGTGAATCCACCCTAGTGAGGAAGTGACTGAATATTCATAACAGAAAGTAAACTAGAAAAGAAGCTGGTTTAGTGGTTGAATAGAAGGGCAAAGTGTGAGAATTGTGTGGTTCTCTTCCAAGGTCCCTCACGGATTCCCTGTGTGACCTCAGGGTTCATAAAAGATTAACTTTCAGACACACTGAGCACATCTACAGGTGCATTAATGCGCTTTTCCTAATGCACATTAAATTTAGTACGTCGAATGTGAGGTACTAAATTAATATGCATTAGGCTGTACTAATGCACAGTAGAACAAATTTTTAGATGACACTTAATGCGCAGTGGCCTATTTAACTGAGCATTAGTGTAATCGCACAGCTTTTTTACACGCTGCTTTTATGTGCGGTAATATAGGCTACTGCACATTGAAGTGCACATGTAGATGTGCCCACTGAGTACCCACTACCCCAATGAACTAAAATATCAGACCCTTATGCTCTGCAACTTGGTCTGCACACTCCACAAGAGGATTGCTTGTTAAGGGCTTTCCTATACCTGGGTGAGAGCTGGAAACAGAGAGGATTACTTTAGCAGATTAATATGTGACAGAAAGCAAGTAGTGCTTGTCAGGTCTGCAGCAAGTAATCTGGGTTTCATGCCAAACAGAAGGGCTGAGAAGAGCTTTGCCCAGCAGGCTCATAAATGCCTGGCCCATGCTTTATTGCCCGATGCTATGATTGCTTCCTGAAACCTCTACAGAAATGCCTACAGCTGCTCTGAGAGAGCTTCCACTTGATCATCTGTCAGAGAACCAGAGCCAGTGCCAAACAAACTGGCTTGTCCAGTATGTCTTATTTTATGGAGAGTTAATCTAGGGTTACAATACATCTGGGTTTTCCCAGACATGTCCTCTTTTTGGACCCTGCAATCTCTGTCTGGGTGGTTTTTTGAAATATGAACCAATGTCCAGGATTTTGCTTTGCTCCGCTGGCAGAAGCAGGGGGAGGGCAACTGGAGGTAGCGGGTACATGTGCATCTGCACGTGCACACATATGTGGCCAGCTTGCAGCCAGGCAGCATCGTGGGAGCAGCCTCAGCAGCTGGATGCAGGTAAATCTGTGGGGGGCGGGGGTTAGAGGGTCAGGGCTTGAGGACTGTCAGGGTGTGTCGGGGGGCAGCGGTGTGTGGAGGGGATGGGTGTGTGAGGGGGCCTGGTGCCTGCTGGCACTGGAGAAAGATGTCCAAGTGCCAGGGCTGTGGCAGGGCACAGGGATGGGGGGCAGGCACCTGCCCCTCTAGTAAGGGTAAGGGGAGGGGGGCCTTTGATGGCAGCAAGAAGCTCTGTCACCAGGCTGGAGGCACAGGATCCAGTGCCCATACTTGTAGGGCTGGGCTGATCGGGAGACACTGCCTGGAGGAAAGTACCTGATGCAGCACTGGAGCCCCAGTCCAGGGTGGGCAGGTGTCACGGCATCATTTATACCTTCCCGCTTGCATCAGGGCCAGACTCATTCCGCCGCCGCCTGCATGAATTGGAGTTGCTGCATTCTGGCCTGGTAACTGGGGGCCCCTTCCAGAAGGGTTAGGGGGAATGGGGGAGTGGGGGAACTGCAGGTCAGGAGTGAGGGGCACTGGCAGGGCCAGGGGGCCGCAGGTTAGGAGTGAGGGGCACCAGCAGGGCCACAGGTCTGTGGGTCAGGAGTGAGTGGCACTGGCAGAGCCCCTCTGCCTGTGGGTGGGGAGTGAGGAGTCCCTCTGAAAGGTGTCCTATTTTTTGGAACTGGGCATATTGTAACCCTGCCTGGTGGGGCGTGTTATTCTGTTTGTTATTGGTGGTTTTGTAAAGGGGAAATGATCCTAAGGCGCAGTAGCATAGCCAGGCAGCACTTTGCACCAAAAATGAAAATCCGTCCCTAGGCCCTGGGTGATTGCCCATCACCTCATCACCACTACTGTCCTTTTCCATTTCAATAGAAAGCAGATAACATTCTCTCCTTCAGGGCAAAAGAAGTCTTATCCCTTTTTTTGCTCTATTTAGAAACCCACAGCTCTATGCATATGATAGATCTGATGTGGCCTCATTAGCACTTCTTAACCCCTCTCTTCAGATGAGCTGCAGGACTGAGACAAGGACACAGCCAGATCTGCACTCCTAGTATACAGCTATTCAAATCAGTGCCCAAGTAAGCTATGCAGTCCTTGTTCCTGCTTCAGGAAATGCCTGCCTCATGAGCATGACGCATTCCTGATGAGGTTAATTGCCACATGGGACACAAAACTATGCAGTCTGAAGTGAAATACATACATCAGGATTATGGCATTTATGAAGAGGGGGCTCAAGCTGCAGTTTCTTCCTACCCGGTGTATGAACACTTCCATCCTACAACCAGATGGAGCTATGTTATAGATTGCTTGCAGCTGGCAGCCAATCCATCTCACTGAGATTGTTGGTCAATTGTTTCATTGCTGCTGCCATAGACACAGTTCACAAGAGGCAACACTCCTCTGCTCATCCATTCCAGCACCATATTTTGGGTACCCGAAACAAGCCACATAGGGATGCCACACAGGGGGGGCTCCCAGGACAGGCTAGTTCCCTTCCAGCTCAGAAGTAAGGAAACCTGTGCACCCGAGTAGGAAATACTTGCTTCCCAAGGACAGCACGAGAGAGAAGGTACAGCCACCCCTGAGCACTCTTAGCCAGGTAGTTTTGTGGTTCACAAGTATTCTCAGATGTCAGAGTGCTTTGTACAGTCCAGATGTGACTGTGAAAATGCTGGGCTGATATGTATATGTGTGTAGGGGTGGCAGAGGCATGAGAGGAAGTCCCTGCTGCTGGGATGGGTGCAGCTGTGATTATATTTGAGGTGTTCCTATGGCATTCCTGGGTGCAAAATCATTTCCCATTAAAACTCCACCAGCTTTTTGTCACCCTTGCTGCTCTGGCAACTTTAGGTTACTTTGCTTTGGGGTTCTGCCTTCCATGGAGTATGTTCTTGGCTCCACAAATTGGCTCCCAGTTAAACATACATCACACATGCCCAGCCCCTGCCTTCCAACAGCTCTTGATAAATCCTTCCCCCACTACAGCCAGTGGCACAAGCCACTGGGAACCCTGCAGAAGGAAAACAAGTGTGTGGGTCTGCCTGGCCCCGAAAAGATTACATATGAGGTTAAAGCTATTGCTTGAAGATGGAAAGTGTTCGTGACCAGAAGAAAAGCATTCCCTTACATAGTGGAGGTTGGTCCTTGATCATGGCTTTCTACATGATACAAACAACAGTGACTTCTCTGCTCCTTACCAATGCAAGTTTTTTGATCCTCATCGAGTTGGTAACCAAAGTTACAGGTGCACTCTGGACCAGAGCTGGTGTGACGGCAAAGATGGGAACATCCACCATTGTTGGTCTCACAGCTATTCACAATCTCCATCTCTATCCCTGGAAAGCAGATAGACAGGCTGCATGAGTACATATGCAGCACTCTGTAGCATTGCATTTGTCCCAGGGTCATGACTGAGTCATATCCATCACAGGCCCATTGTGCCACAGTCTGATGGGGACCTACTGCTGGGCACTAGCAACTAAAACCAAGCAAGTCTTAACATGTGTACAAAATATATCTGTCTAAACATGGGCCCCAGGAATCATGAGAATGGAAATAACCTGCAAAGGACAAGGAATAAGACTAGCTGTGCCTGGATCCACTTCCGGCAAAGGGAGCAACACACAAACATACAGCCCTCCCTGTGCCAGGCCAGGCCCCCTTATCTGTGCACAGCTGTGTTGCAGAGCAGTCTCTGCATCACCTTTTGGACAGACCTGGGTATGGGCAGATTGAGCCCGCTACTTGGTCCCATCACTGGCTCCTGATTTCTGCTATGCTCCAGTACACGCTGCCAGCCAGAAGTTAGCCCCATACCTTCCTTGTTTCAGCACATCAAGTTTTGATGACAACTAGAAATGGGAACAGCAGCACAGAGCTAATGACAGAAACACTTAGATCCCTACAGCTAGAGGAGCTGGACCCAGTGCCTGACATGCTGGAAGAAGCATTAGATGCAAACAGATACACAAGGCTTTTGCCACAGTATAAAGAGGTTTCAACTGAGTCGTCTATGGCTGATACAAAGATTATTAATCATGTCCTTTAAAATAAAGCTGGTTATTTAAGTTTTCTTAAGCACAAAAGGACTTGTGCCTGCAAGGTCCTTGGCTCTGTTCTGTGCTTCCCAAAAACAAATTCCTATTTTTACTGCATGAAACACAGCTGGGTGTTTTTGTGAAGCCCTGGTAGTATCCTGAGCAGGTGAGATCAGCAGAAGCATGTGGCCCACAAATCCTGTGTCCCTCTGGGCAGTCACTAGAGCCATGCCCCAGTGAGGAGAGCATATCTGCCTTGCACTCTGGTCTCCAGAGGATTAAAGGGGAGAGTGAGTTGGAGAACATTGCATTCCTGTCTCTCTGTTACCACAGTAAAGCAATCAGAGTGTTAGGGAAGGCAAGTCTCTGCTTCTGAGGCACCTGACAAGGAGGCTTGAAGAAAATTAATACTACAAAAATCATCAAATTGGGGCCTTTGTCTCAGGAAGAAGCCACAGCCTCATGGAGGCAGGTGCAGAGGGTGAGACATCCTCTCACTTGGAGAGGCGGCCATTTCACAGCACAGCAGCGGTAGCTGATGCCAGCAAGTGCAGGGGATGTGGGGAAGGCACTGATTTAGACTACCTGGTCCAGAGTCTTGCATCTTTTACCAACAAACAAACCTGACTAAAAGCTCTGGGCTTAGAAAATCTCCCACATGTACCAAAGCCACCTGCAGACCAGTGAGCAGCAGAAGCCAAGAAGAGACTGGCCAGCTTTGCCAGAGCAGTTACAACCTTCAGTTAGCCCTTCACAGAGAAGATCTACTCTCAGGCTCATGTTTGGCTTCCTGAAATGATGCTCTATAAACCGAGCTGACTTCATTTCTCATCTCTGTCCAAGAGAGGAGGGAACCTTGCTTGTTTAATACAAAACAATCATGTTAAGGGAAATATCTTTATACGATCTGCAGGCTTCAATAAGCTGTGCTACTTGGGGGGAAATAAGTCTTATCTCAGGGCTTCAGTGGGATACAGCTTCACCCCTGCACTGCATATCGCTGCCAGACCCTGTCAGTTCGACTTGATTTCTTCTTAAGTCAAGTTTAATGTGAACACCAAGGCTTAAAGCAGTTGTTAGGTTTACTGGGATCTGACTGTCCTGGGCTCTGACTTGCATCAAAACAGGAAGAGGACAGTTATTTACACAGGCATATTAAACGGCAATTTCCTCAAATTAACTCTGATTGGCCAGGAGAAAAAGTGTTACATTGGTACTTCACAGGGATGTAACACGGGACAATGGAGTTGTATGTTTGTACGATCCCAGAACATGAAAGTCTTTGCTCCCAGAGAAATGTGACATCTGTTTTTAGTCTAAGATTAGCAGTGAGTGCCTTACCAGCAGGACTGGGAAAGATGGAAGGATAAACCTACATTTGTTTCATCCCTAGATGGAGCTAAATGAACCATGTGACGTCAAGTCCTACCTCCAATTACAGCTCTGAAGCTCCTTGATTATCCCTTCAAGGGTAGCCAAGAGCAAAATTTGGCTCGCTGCTTTCCAGCAGCTCCCCCTCACTGCAGCCAGCAGCATCAGCCCTTTAAGGACCTGACATAGCGTCTTCTTGGGTGGGGGAACAACAGTCACATTAACATCCTGGGAAATGGGCCAGCGGGAATGCCAGTAATGCTCATTGTATCAGCTGCTATGGAGCAATAAAATGTGAAAGTCTGTCAGTCCCAGGGGTCATCTCAGTGCTGCTTCTTTCCCGCCTGAACCCTTATAAGCAAAGAGCTCTCTCCAGGTTGCCTGAGGGCAAGGGGCTCCTTCAGGACAATATACACTTACTGTAGCACTGTTTGCCATCTGCTCCCAGCTCATACCCAGGGTTACAAGTGCATTTGAAGGAGCCCCGAGTGTTGAGACAGCTGTGTGCACACATGGCCAGTCCAGTCGCACACTCGTTCACATCTGCAAGAGAAAACAGGCAGTCAGCACACCCAGCTAGCAAGCTCTGCCAGGAAAATGTTCCCCAGAGAGCATGGCTGCCTGCATTTCAGAGTCCTCAAGGGTGGAATTTGCAGGGTTCTCTGTACCTGGTCTCCTAGGGCGCAGACAGAAGTGCAGCTTCCGGCTGTAACTCAGAATGCTTTGCAGGAAGTGCTCTGAGTTACAGCGATCCCCCAACCAAACAGAAGTTCACTCTTGGTTCCAAGGCTGGAGGGGAATCTAGTTGCTGGCTACAAGCCTGCAGCTGGTTTCCCTTAGCAATGGCTTTTTTTTTTTTTTTTTTTTTTCTGTTTTTTTGCACCGGTCCTGGAAGCACTGCAATACCAGGTCAATGCATGGAGTGGATGGAGCACG
>NW_017728926.1:4640828-4652490 GCF_001723895.1 Crocodylus porosus | reverse complement strand
CCGGTCCTGGAAGCACTGCAATACCAGGTCAATGCATGGAGTGGATGGAGCACGCTCCGGTTCCACCACCCCCTTCTCCCTGCCAGTCTGCCCTGTTTTCAGAATGGGAGGGGGGAAAGGGAGAAGAGAAAGCTCATGCAAAGGATTTCCCAGATGGTGCTGGAGGGTGGGCTGGGTAAATTGGACCCCGCCCCCCTTGGGAGGGCTCCAATACACCTGCTCCACCCTCAGCAGGGGCTGAAAAAATGCCAGACCTAAGACCCTCTGCTCCCTTCCCCCCTCCCATTCAGAAAACAACTTGGAGGTTGGCAGGCAGGCAGACTCAAGTTACAGAAGACACTTTTGTTTTGAAACACCTTCATCTGAACCCTCATGCATTTTTGAAGCAGTCTGCAGCTATACACTTGTGTTCGGTCACAGCTATAGATCACTTTCTGTGGCCACATTGGGCAAAAATTGTTATTTCTGTCTGCGCTCCTGGATGTTCTATTAGGTAAAACCAGAAAATATCCCTATGAGTGGTTAACTTGAAGTTCTGTAACTGGGGGAAGAGGCTGACAAACATTCAACTACCGATTAGTGGACTCCAACATGAACACGAGTCGTCAGTGTGATGAAATCACCAGCAAAGCTAACCGTACTTTATCATGCATTAGCAGGTGCATCACAAACAGGCACAAGGAGGTAATACTTCCCCTCTATGCGGCATTGGTCAGACCCCAGTTGGAGTACTGCATCCAGTTTTGGGCACCATAGTTCAAGAAGGTTGTTGATAGACTCGAGAGGGTCCAGAGGAGAGCCACTCGTATGGTTAGGGGCTTACAGGACAAGCCCTATGAGGAGACACTGATGGACCTGGACCTCTTCAGCCTCCACAAGAGAAGGCTGAGAAGTGATCTTGTGGCTGCTTACAAATTCATTAGGGGAATGCATTAGGGTTCCAGTAATGGATCGGAGATGCTCTGTTCACCAGGGTGCATCTTGGGGTAACAAGGAACAATGGTCACAAACTAACAGAGAGCAGACTAGAAAAACTTCTTCATGGTACGGGTGGCCAAAATTTGAAATGGGCTTCCAAGGGAGGTGGTGCTCTCCCCTACCTCGAGGGTCTTTAAGAGAAGGGAAAAGGAGGGCTTCAGATCTCCCCATGGTGTGGGTACTGTACCTTCACAGGCCTTGTTGTCAGCTGCCAGCTGGTAGCCAGGGTGGCACTCACAGTGTGCCATGCCACGGTGATTTTGGCATTTGTGCATGCAGCCTCCATTTCGATCAGCACACGGGCTCTTCACTGCAGAGACAGAGCACAGAGCAAAACAACCTTATTGCATGCCTGTCCAGAATAACCTCCACCATACCCAAATGCAAGCAGGAGTAATGAGGCCAGGACACCAGAGGTTATGCCTGTGGAGCCTTTATTAACGAGATGAGTATTCAGGGCTTGGAGCTTCTGTCTCAAGCTAAAAGACGAGGGATGCAGTATAAGTTCCTGGAAAAGCAATGTGCTGAGCTAGCTGGAGCCTTTCCAGAGAAGTGCTGGCACAAGCACAGCCAAAGAGCCCAGCAGGGGGGAAGAGTAGGGCCAGCTCCTTTCAACGGCTTTCCCCAGGGATCTGACCCATTTCTGACCCATGCCAGGGGCCAGGCAGACACACAACTGAGAAATCTGCCCAGACACTCTATTTTTAACATCCCAGATAGGCCTATTTCCTGAGGAGCCCCACAGCCCAAACCTTTCCCTTCACAGCTTGCATGCCAACTACCATCAGCAAGATGCTTGGACTCCTGCTCCTTCTGACTTCCAGCATTGCCCCTCCTTGCCCCACGGAGAGAACAGGACATAATTGCCAGGGATGGTCTGATGGCCAGAGGAGAGAGGAAGGGTTCCTGTTTCACTGATGGAGACTGCTGCCCTGTAGTGTGCTCAGGAGCACATGGCCTGAAACAGTTTCACTACGTTTGGCTGGGCTCCTGCTGCTCTTCCTCAGCTTCCAAAACAATCCCCAGAAGAGGTCCCCGGCAATATAGCACGCAGAATTGGCACTATTTCCTACTGGAGAGTTTCATCTTTTTCTGATATGCTCAACATTGGAGCAGGCAACTGAGGCATCCTGATGGTTTCTGTTTAGTTAGATACATAGGCTAGTCACCTAGTTATTAACTATTTTGTGCCTGACTCCCTGCTTAGGGAAGCTCCCACAGGCTCTGCTCTGGCTGTGCTCCAAAGCTTAGAAAAGCAATGAGAAAAGGGGGAGGGCAGTGCTTCTCCATTCCTAATTCACCCCCAGAGCCCAGGGGAGACTCACAGATACAATGCTTGCCATCCTCCTTCAGCTGATAGTTGTGCCGGCATTGGCACCGGTGTTGAGTTAACGCCAGCTGCAGACAATTGTGCTCACAGCCACCATTGTTGACAGCACAGGTGTTCACGGCTAGCAGAAAAAGGGACAAGACAGTAACATGGTTAAAGAAGGGCTGTAGAAAAATGGATGAAAGACTGCTTGCCAAGAACTAGGGCCAAATACACAAACTCCTGTAACAGAGCAGGAATCAGACTGGCTAATGGAAATTCTAGCCTCTGCAGCATATTCAGCCCCAGGGCAAGTGGGACAGTTCATGGGGAATGTTTAAACTGCACCTAAAACCGCAAGTTTCCTTCATTACCGGTATATGTTTTGAACTTGACAGACCATGTACACAGCACAGCACTGTGCAAGAAAGACATCCAAAGCAGCCCACCAAATGTGGGACATTATTCTTTGATGATAGGAGAAGCTCTGTTGAAAAGTGTGAGTCAGCACCATGAAAACCCTGTTTGCAAGAAATCAGAGCTCCCAGTCCTGTTCCTGGCTGTTCCCACGGGGAGAGGAACACAGGTCAGGCCGTTTCTGGCTTGAGTTACATAATCCAAAACTCAACTCGGAAAGCTATGTGGGAGGGAAGGGAATGACAAACATGCTTGCTTTACAGCCACTAATCCCTTCCGAGCAGGTGCCAGGGTGAGAGGGCAGGGTCTGTGCACTGTTTGTTTACCATGGAAATTCTTGTAATTGTGTTCAAAAGACACTGGCTGCAGACTCAACAGCCATGCTAGCTCCAGGTAATCATGCCTGTTTACAGTGAATGATGGCCTGAGGGGGACTCAAGCATGCTCTCGTGACAAAATGATATGGTAAATTAACTTTCTGGCTTGGAGCCACCCAATAGGCCCCCTGAAGATACAGGGCAGGGCCCCATGGTTACACCGCAGCCCCGCTGGGAACACCTCAGCAGACACACTCAAAGCCATGCGCTGTACACTTGCACTTAACTTCTGCACAGCATCCTGGGGGCTTGGGCTGATTCCCTGGTTTACATTAGAGCTGGTGTTATCCCTGTCAAAGACATCTAATATCTTCTTCATACCTGCAACAGATCTTAGAGAGAGAGATGCTGGCAGGGATGCCCATCTACAAGTTAGCACAGAGGACTGAGAATACAGTACTCATGTTCTCTCACCCGCCATGCTACTGAGCCCTGCAGGTGCCCAAAGGTTTTTCAGCCAACAGAGTCAGGCTGCATCCCTGAAATTCCTGCACTAGCCTGTTCCTAAGTGTAACAGCGTGTTCCTCTGGCCGCTCAATTGAGAGGTGGGTCTTGCATCTCTAGCTAATATGCTGAGATCATACCAGCACCAAAATTTTTTTTAAAAGTCAATGGCTTTGACTTCTTGTCATTCCCAGGCGAGATCTGAACCAGGAAACAGAGAAGAAACCATTACTTTAGACCAGTGGTGCTCAACCTTTTTCACTGATGGACCAGATGGACAGTGGCTGATTTGCCCATAGGCCAGATCTGGATGGTGTCCCTGGTCTGGCACGTGAAGTGGGACTTCATGTGGGGGTCAGGGGCAAGGGAAGGCAGCCTGGCCCCAACCCAGCCCTGTTGAAGGGAAAAAGGGCTTCACTGTGCCCTGATCAAGCTTCAGGTGGACAGGGGGCATGGGCCCAGCCTTGATCCTGCTGCAGGGAGCAGTGTGGGGGAGCACTCCCCAGACTCAAACAGCTTTTAGGAATTTGGCAGCATGGGAAGATGACCATATTGATTGCCACTGCTTCCCCACTGCCAATTTTCTTGACTTCTGGGGAGCCCTGTGGGCTGGAAATCATGGCTCTGCAGGCCAGATTTGGCCTGCAGGCTGGAAGTTGAACACCCCTGCTTTAGACCATTGTGCTAGCCCACTGTAACAGGGAACCTTAACCCTGTTACTAAGAGGCAGGGTTTCCCCTTTAACACCCGAATCTACAGGAACATCAAGCACCAGGAGGGTAGGGTCTAATAGCCCAACCACCCAGGCTGGTCAGTTGACAGGAAGGGGATAGGCCTCTGGGCACATATAAACCCCAGGGCCAAGGTTGATAGGGGGAGGTCTCTGGCAAGCGGCCAGGGAAAGAGAGCTCCTAAACAGCAAAACTACCCAGGAACACTGTGGCTGCTGGCCAGACTGTTTCTGTGGCTAATGAAGCTCCAGGAGTTTACAAGGTACCAGAGCTGGGGGGTGCTCAATACGTGAGGAACAGTTTGGAGTTTTCAAGGAGCCAGAGTATGGCTTGTATGACTTGTATTACGTTGTGGCCCAGGGGCTCGTATTTATGTTATTGTTTTATCTGGTAGACTGGGCTGAGGAGGGGGCCTTGTTGGGGCACACTACTGTGCTCAGACCCCAGTGCCAGGGGGGTGCAGTGACAGGGGGTGCTCAGACCCCAGCGCCTTAGGGCACAGGTCAACATTTATATACCATCTGCGAGGCGTTGGCCACCATATAGGGGATGTTTGGAGCAGTGGATAGTGACCCCTAGTGTTGAGGTAGTAAATGGGCAGCTTCCCACCTGAGTAACATCATAATTATTGTCCCATCAAGGCATGGCAGGCAAGAGAGATGGATGGGTAGCCCAGAGACAGAGGGTCAGACCTATGTTAGACAGGCCCAGGGATGGACCCCTGTCATACCCACCTACTCTTAAGCAGCATCTTACCCAAAGATGTGGCTCTAACGAAAAATGTCTCTCCAGCAAAGTTGAGAAACACTCCCTTTAATTGTGTCAGTCCTGTGAAAACATCCGTGTACACAACAGTGCATGTGAAGCATCACTTCCCAGTCTGACATGTACAGACAAGCCAAAAAACACATCCTGGAATGGAAGCCCAGAAACGGTTTCCATAAACATCAAGGAATACCAGAGGCTGGGCAGAGGTCGAATACATCCAACCTGGTCCTTCACTGGGAGAACAATCCACTGTGCTTTCAGGGAAGAGACTTATAAGACAATTAACATAATCCTTAATGAAAAATCTCTGTCCACACACCAGCTCTGCTCAGGTAGTCCTATGCCTGTGGGCAGCCTCCAGAACCACCCTAAGCCTCCACTAACCAGCCAAGATTAGAAAGTGAATGCTAGGAAAAGTCTCTCTTTTTCATGGAGGTCTCTCAGCCCTTAAAAAACTCCCTCATATAAAACACATGCTGCCCTGTGTGTCCCACAGAAGAAAGGAGACCTTGTGAGGCTCCAGCTCACTGGTTTTTAAGGACTGTTATTTTGTAGTCATACTGCATTGAGTCAGCGTGCCGCCACCGCAACACTGTACATCACAGCTCCTTTCATCTCTGGGTCTCAAAGGGCTTAATACATGTGCATTGCTGAAACCTCACAAAGCACATGTGATGGATACATAAAGTGGTTCATAGGAAAACACATGTGCATGACTAAGAGATGAGTTAAGCGGGGTTACAATGTCATGCAAAGTACACCAAGGGTACCAAACCATATAGAAAGAGGTTGCTGGCCTGTCTCCATTATGCTGAGGTGTTAAGCACCCTATATACCTGCCTGCAGAGAAGCACTTGCATCCCCTTTTAAGAGGAGGCAGTGAGTGCTGTTCTTAGACTGCTGTGGATCAGTGCCAACGACTTGCTCCTTGTGGGCTCCAACGCCAAGCTGGCTCCTTCAGCCACATTAGAGGGGAATTCAGCAGATACTGCAGTAGTAAATGCTGCTATTTACAGTTCACTTTTAAATAAGAAATCCCAGCTTCTACAGAAGGGGTTATAAAGAAATGGAACTAAGGCCAAAGGAGTATATCCAGGAAAAAAAAAGGATATAAAGTTATACCACATGGCCATCTATGACTGTAAAAACCTGTCAGTCAAATACAGCACAGCTTTTGTTCTCAGTGATGACAAATGACCCCTATGCTTAGATGTGCTCTATATAGAAATAGGCTTCATGGAGTTGTTCAATGCCTTTCCTTTACCTTCCTAATTAAGCCCCTGTAATCTGCACCTTTTTCTGCCCACTGTCATTTGTAACACACAGTCTCTGTTGTAGCAAAGCAGATCCAAAAAGTACCAAAAACAATTTGATTAAACAGCTCCACTTGGTAACAGAACATCAGAAAAACTAAATAGCCTTCATTGTTTGGGAGACATTTGGTCCAGCATACAAATCGAAAGCCACAAGAATGCATTGTTTTTTCCTGCAAACAATCCTCCCAACACGTCTGCCTTCAACCGGAGCACAGGACCTTCCTGAGAGAGAACAGTCTGAACTTCCCTCAGCATCGAGGCAAACATAAGCCTCTCATTAACTAAACAACATTCTTGGGAATAAAACTGACTTAATTGGGTCAAAATGTTGCAGCGTACTGCTCAGTGCTGGAGCAGGAATGGCCCAACTACGTTAGTTTTCCTGATTTTGTTTTATTCAGCTTGGAAAAAGGCAACAGAAGTATTTGCCATTATTGAAAAGTGATAGGTCAAAGTTACATGACTTTCCTTATAACAGATCTGGGTGATGGCCGTTTTAAATGTTCTGATACATTAAGATATTTAATAAAATTATATTCAAAGCTGTTACAAATAATGTAGCTGCAATTCTCATTTAAAAAAAATAATTAAAATGATGCTATTTCCAGCATCCATGCATATTTCTCTATATGGGAGAAACAGAGGGCCAATGTTTAATAAACAAAATCATTTCATGTCTAAAATAATCTCACAGTGTGCAATTATTTGTGCGAGTCTGAAATTTATTGCCTTCGTAACCTATCATCGCTACACAAAAAGTTCTTATCTTCTAAAATTTTTAAAAGGACAGAGAAAGCAGAGGTAAATCCTCCAGGACAGCATCAGTACAAACTTCCCAAAGCCCATTCAATAGGGCTCTTTAAGCAGCAGACAAGATAAAATTGTGCCACAGCCTAGTTCACCCCTGGCTTATCCATTGTGGCAGGCCATCATGGGGTAGCGATGCAATACTGGCTTTTTATGAGGGATAATTCATATGAGATGGACTGAAATTTCCAGCATGTAGCACATATACCTTCCAATGTCAGTGGGCAAAGACCACCCAGTTACCAGCATGCTGGCTTAGATATAAACAAGCTAAAAGCAGCTTATATATCTCATGATCGATCACCTGAACCAGAAAGTCCTACTTTGTTAACGTATTTAAGAGAAGGCCCGTCTCATACTGGTAATGACTTTTCTGCTGCTCTGGAACCAAACAGCCAAGTTTGGCAAACTTGGGAGTCGACTCCCTGCTACAAATCCCAGCTGAAAAAGTCTGAAAAGGATTAATAAAGAGAAGATAAAGAGTGGAGATGTCAAGTATTTTGTTCCCTCTTTTTTTTCCCTCCCAAAGCAGAGTTTGTCATGTTAGTAAAATTATTTTTCAAAACACATGATTCCATCTGAGCACTGTAAATTCTGCAAGTGCATATGTGGACTAAGAAGCCCTAGTGTTCTATTTGTATGAACCATACCAGGCACATTCCAGTCCAGCACAAGTAATAGGAACCAGAAGTCATTCTCTGGCAAAGGACATATATACAAAAGAGGTGGCAGGCTCCACTGGCTATACATACAGCATGCAGATTTTATGGGATAAACTGGCTGTGGGTTCAAAGCAATAACATTACACTACGTTTACTACGAACTGCCCACAATACACTAAGGAGGAATTGTGGCCAGGAGTGCCACCTTAAAGAAGTGGCTTGGTTAATTCAATAGGAATGGTTAATTCAATGGGAATGAATAGTAATTCAGGGAATGGCAAAAGATAAAGAGAAAACAGCTTCTTCTTCCTTATTTAAGGAAGGGCCTTCCAATCCTCGGTCTCCTTTTGGAGGACAGCACCCAGAACAGCGAATAAGGGCAAGTAGAATTCTCTGTTGGTCTTGTTTTAATAATGGTTTTTTTTTTAACAAAGCCCCATTGAGAAAACTTCCATCCCCAGCTGCTTTTTCTAGCTAAAAGTTTCTGTGACCAGCTTGCCAAACTCCATGGCAGATCATGCATCATGTGGATTCTTGTATTTAAAACTAGACAGATTGTCCACAGATGATATTTCATAGCCTTAAAAAACAACACTGCCTCCATCTTCTCTGTCTCTAACGTGAGTTTAGTGCTGGAGAAAGGTGATGGATGGAGAGTTCTGGAGCCCAATCCTCTACTGACCCATGAGCATAGGTGGAGGAAGAAAAAATTGGGGGGGGGAGGGGGAGGTTGAATGTGTGTCCATACACACACACACACCCGCCCCCTCATAGGAAAGTCTGAGGGGGGAGGGGAAAGGGCCTGGGGGGAGCAGCATTTTCTGGCCCTGGCCCTGGCCCCGGCCCCAGCCCCGACCGCATCAGGCCCAGCTGCCACATCAGCCGCGGCTGCCTCCTGGCTCCAGCCACCCTGGCCCAAGCCTTGGCTGCCTCCCAGCCCCAGGCTCACCAGTCTCAGCCCCAATTGCCTCCTGGCCGCACCAGCCCCAGCCCCGGCCCCGGCCCCAGTTCCAGCTGCCTCCCAGACTCGGCTGCCTTCCCACCCTAGCCCCAGCTGCGCACCACCCGGGGGGGCCCACAGCTGGGGGCCGAAGCAGGGCCAACCTTGGCTGCACCACCACTGGATGGGATGGAGCCCCTGGGACCCCCATGCCTCCTGCATCCTGCATAGTCCCCAGGAAGAGCCTGGCAGCTCCTCCAGAGGAATGGCATCACTGTGAGGCACATGGCAGTACCCGCCTTTTTCAAAGCAGTGGCGGCAAGGCATGGAGGCATAGAACAGAGGCTGAGTCCAGGTCACAGCTGTGGCCCGTCCTCACCCCATGCAAAGATCGGGGGGCCACGTGCCCCCTCCCCTGGCTGCCTGGTGCTGTGCCTCTGGAGGAGGTGCCAAGCTCTGACTGTCCTATGACCCAGCCCAGCTGGGGCCCCATTCACCATGAATGGGGTCCTGGGTGAGCCAGGTCGTGGGAAAATCAGAGCCTGATGGCTCATCCAGGGGTGTGTGTGTGGGGGGGTGACGCTCACTGCTGCATGCACCGTGGTGGAACCAAGGTGGGGGCAGATGCTACCTCATCCTGCACTCCAAGACAAGCCACCAGGCTGCAATTGTCCCACAACCTGGTTGGCCAGGGCCCCATTCATGGTGAATGGGACCTTGGCCGGGCTGGGTTGTGTGACATTCTTCACAGTGCAAGAGGGAGTGGGCTGGGGCAGGGGTGAATGATTCACCCTTCCCTTACCCCACTCTCTCCTGCACTGTGGGGGGTCTCAATCTGCCCTCTACCCCGCCCCAGAAATAAAAAAAACATAAATTAAAAGAAACTTATTTGCCTGCACCTGAGCTGGCTGTGATCCTGGCTGCGAGTGTGCAGGGCAGCTGAGTGTGCTCACCCCTCCCCCCCTGCAGCAGCAACCTGGGGCCAGGCTGCCCTAAGGCAATGCCTGCTGCTGCCCTGTGTTTGGGGGAACTGAGCCCTGTTAGCAACCCCCTTCTGCCACCTATACCCATGAGACAGATAAAGCATGAACAATGCCAGTGTTAGCCCCATCCATAAAGTTGTCCGGCAACTGGCACTCTGCCTTTAACCAGTTAGCAAAGAACCACACCTCACAGCCAGGCTTCAGATGAGTATCAAACTTAGCCCTCTGGGTTACACAAAGCACTTCTTCTAGAGAAACTTTAAGTACAGGCTGCTTATGGCTTCCACTAACTGTGCCAGAAGGGAGTGATGTGTGCAATGTCCACCCCCATCTATTCACTCTCTAGGCTTTGCCTACACTGTTCTACATCTCATTAGGTCCCAATTCAGCAACAAACTTAAGGAACTGCTTTACTTGTGTCCTTTACTTGTGTTTATCAAGGCAGGACAACAGGGAATTGGAGATGCGCTATTTACCAGAGTGCCCCTGGGAGTAACTAGGAATAATGGGTGCAAATTAATGGAGAGTAGATTTAGGTTACTTTTACAGTAAGGGTGGCCAGAGTCTGGAATGGGCTTTCAAGAGAGGTAGTATTATCACCTAACTTGAAGGTCTTCAAGCAGAGGCTTGATAGTCACCTGTCTGGGATCATCTGACCTCAGTCCTCTTTCCTGCCAGGGGCAGGGGGTCAGACACGATGATCCTTTGTGGTCCCTTCCGACTCTACAATCTATGAATCTATTAATCTTTATGCTAAGAACATGCTTAAGTGCTTGGCTGCATCGAAGCCTTATGCCACATACTTTGAGAGAAGGTGACAAAGCCTGGAGCAGACTCTGGAATCCTGACTCAGCTTCTCCTGTTCTAAATTCTCTCACACACATACATTGTTTTTTCTTTCAAATCCACCTATATTTCCATTAAGGAGAAGAAGAACATTCATTAAAAACAAATGCATTCAAGTTGACGTTCACTGTGGGTTTTAATTTTAAGAAATTCACAAAAGTCACCCTTCATGGTACATATAAGGGTTAAATTTTCAAATACAGCTCAACTCTACATTCAGCACTTGCAACTGGAAAACAAAGATCTGAGAAACGGCAAGCCATGCACACAATTACCTCTTCTGTGTATGCCATTTAAGTACACACAGATCTGCAGGATGCAATCTTTCTGTTCAGTCAAACAAATCCTGGGAATACTAGATTTCTACATCGAAATGATAGAAATATGAATACACTGTATAATCCCAGACTAACTTATTCTAATCTCAGACAATTTCCAGAAATACGCTGTGCACTAATAAGGAGCATCTCTCTGTGTTACAGGACAAAAAAAGCAACTGGCTCAGATTAAATCCCTTATTTTAGAATGGAGGCCAAACAAAACCCTCAGAAATAGTGTAAAAGGATCTGCAGATGCTAGCCAACCCCCTCCCCATCCATTTCTGATAGAGGAAGGGGTAACTTCAGGATAGTAAGGCAATTGGCAAAATGCTCTCTGCTTGCTTCCCCTTCCTTTTGCATTAAAATCTTTTCACATTTATTATATTTTAGCAGTAGACAACAGTGACAATGCGAAGAGGGTGCACGTGCTCCCTGAGAGCACCGATGCACCACCTGTCCAGCTGCGCTTGCTGCTCAGGAAATGGGGGGGAGGAGGTGGAAGCGCCAGTGCCCCCCCTGCAAGCACCGGCCGATTGCTGCAGCCTCTCCCGGAAGTGGCTGTAGCGATTGGCTTCAACGATCAGCCATTGTGGGATTATCCGCGGGGGACCACTTCCCGCCCGGGGCAGTGAGATTGGCCACAGACAGGCAGCAGGATCGGCCACGGGGGGGACCCCCTGGTTGGTGGGACTGGTAGAGGGGGGGCATCTGCTCCCCCAACTAAGGCAGCACCAGTCGCCCATGGCAGACAAAATAGGGGGGCT
>NW_017728926.1:4639429-4640668 GCF_001723895.1 Crocodylus porosus | reverse complement strand
GGGCTTTTTTTTGATAAGTGCCGGGAGCTGGGGTAGCCATTGCCGTGGTAGGAGAGTGGCAGGGGATGGGCCTGGCCTGGCTGATTCAGAGATTTGGAGATTTGGCAGGAGATTAATCAGATTTGGCCAAATCGAATCAGGACAGTGATTTGAATCACCAGATCGAATCACTGGCCCCCAAATTGGCCGAATCTGAATCGAAATCAAATACTAGCTGCTTCGCACAGGCCTATTCTTCATTCTGCTACTGATCCAAAAGGTGATGGGTTTTAAGCTCTAGGTGATTTACATAACACGGGGTTAATAAGAGGATTTTCTGAGGGGCATAACTGCACTTAAAGTGATTAGAGAACCTCAGAAGAAAGGTGCTTAAAAACTGCATCTTACATCCTCCAGATTCAACACGTATCAATCAGTTACTGTGACGCTCCATGATAGACTCGTAATGAGAAGCCACATGCAGCAGCTTTGCCAGATAACTTCTCTCCAGCTGTCTCTGTGAGGGGCTTTGTACTTCCAGGGTTAACAGCAACTGGCCTCCCCTCATGGGGTTCTGGAGACAGCATGTGCTTTAGACAGTACCCGATGAAAGTTTTGCGGCTTTTGTGGTGATCGGAAAACATTCAGAGAATTGGATTCATGGTTTTACAGACCCTAACTAGAAACTTCATAGCAGGGGTCTCTTTTGGTCTCCAAAATACTTCCTGGCACTGCTTTTCTGTGTGCTAGCACTGCCAATTGCTTCCTAAAGCAACTACCTATGTTCAACAGTGGGTCAGAACTGTAAGGCTACTTTGGCTCAGACCTGGAGTAGGACCTGATATAGACTTTTCCTATTTTCCATAGTAGGAACTAGTCTGCAGCAGCAAGATAACATAAGAGAGTTTCACATGTAATAGTTATTCTTTGCTCCACGCTGATCAGTTTACTGTCAGGGCAAGAATATTTTATTTCAATTGCACTGTATCTTATCTGCCCAGCAATTGAAAGAGATCCCAGCCTGAAATGCAGCCTATCTTATGAGAAAGCTGGTTTGACCCTGCAGTGCCTGGCCAGGTAAAAATCCCAGTGAAGTCAATGGAAACCTTGCCTGAAGCGGAGATGCACTGTAAGGCCACAGACATGCAGAACTTTAGAACAACAATGGGATACAAAGCAAGCTGCAGCCGTTGTGAAATAAGGGAGAATTGGTGTTCACTATTAAGGCTTTGTTGTACCTTACACCGTGAGCTGCACAAA
>NW_017728926.1:4582766-4638850 GCF_001723895.1 Crocodylus porosus | reverse complement strand
CCCAGCTGACTTCCTGCCCTTTGGGCAGGGGGCTGGACTCGATGATCTCCCGAGGTCCCTTCCAGCCCTAATGTCTATGAAATCTATGAAGGTTACTGTGCCCTTCTTTAAAACTGGGTCTATAGATAAGCATCTAAATCTGAGGCTGCATCTATGAATTAACCTACAAATCAAGACAGTTTCATAACCACTGGAGGGAACCTACCACATATAACCAAGAGTGTGCCTGCTGCTTTGGTGTGTGTATGTGTCTTGCTCTCTCAGTCATGCCTGGCCTTTTAGCTCAGAATCTTACCAAGATAATCATAGAATCACATAAAATTAGGGTTGGAAGGGACTCAGGAGGTCATCTAGTCTAACTGCCTGCTCAAAGCAGGACCATCCCCAACTAGATCATTCCAGCCAGGGCTTTGAGTTGGGCCTTAAAACGTCCAAAGATGCAGATTCCACCACCTCTCTGAGTAACCCGTTCCAGTGCTTCACCACCCTCCTAAATGAGAAAGTTTTTTCCTAATATCCAACCTAAACTTCCCTTGCTGCAACTTGAGACCATTGCTCCTTGTCCTGTCATCTGAGAAAATCCCAGCTCCATTCGCTTTAAAACCCTCCTTCAGGTAGTTAAAGGCTGCTATTATATCCCCCCTCAATCCTCTCTTCTGCAGACTGAATAAGCCTGCGTGCCACAGCCCCCTTACCATTTTCATTGCCCTCTGCTGGACTTTTTCCAACTTGTCCACAACCTTTCTATAGTAGGGGGCTCAAAACAGGACAAAGTACTCCAGATGTGGCATCACCAGCACAGAATAGAGGGAAATAATTACTTCCCTTAATCTGCTGGCAATGCTTCTACCAACACAGCTCAGTATGTTGTTAGCCTTCTTGGCAACAAGGGCACACTGTTGGCTCATATCCAGCTTACTGTCCACTGTAACCCCCAGGTCCCTTTCTGCAGAAGCTTTATTCTTCCTGCTTTGCAAATGGTGCCAAGAGCGCGTTTGCACAGGATAAAAGCTAATGAAATAAATGACAGTTGGTGTTAAGCGAGGTCTTGTGTCTGTTCCACTGCCGACTGTACATTTCCCTATGCCCCTCAAGTAGCTGGTCCTGTAACACTTGCCAGGAATGTTGGTTTTAATAAAAGCCATGTGATTCCAAAGATCAAGTCAGAGCAAAGCCTCCAGCTTTGCAAGGTAAATATTTATCTAGACTGAGCACTGGTGGGGAGAACCACTTTCATGTACTTGTAAAAATACAACAGAAAGAAGGCACAGGCTCAAAGGCCAGGGACCATTGCTGAGTAACCCATGAAGCGATGCCTGGCTTGAGCACTTGCATTCTCCAGTCTTGTGTGTTTTATCAGTCTAGGTATCAGAGCATAGTGAGCCAACAGAAAGCCTCTATTGACAGTTCCCTATAGCAGGCTTTGCCTGATGAATGCATCTTAGAAGAAAGAATGACCTCCTTGCCCACCTTATGTTTAAATTATGGGGTGCTTTTTTAAAGACACAAATTTTGTGCACATCTGAGACCCCAAGCTCCACCAACTCAGAAAACTTTATAGCACTGCAGCTGAGCTGCTCTGCATAACTACTCAAGCACAGTCAACCACTGGGGAGGACACAGCTGCTGGCTCGTCATGCCAAAGAAAACCATGATACCAAGCTGACAGGATACAAACCAGGCACCAGGAAGCAAGCATGGAAAAGTGGCATTCATTAGACATGGTCATCCCCAGCAGGAGCCAAATTTATGCCAAGAAGTGAAGGCAGGCCAGTCGTAAACACCATGCCGCTTACTTCATATGGAAGTTAGCCTGCTCTGCCTGTCGTGGGCTTTGGAAAGAAAAAAAATCAGTCTGCTTTGATCTGACTGAACAAATGATTTAATAGCTTATTACGCAGCTATAATGGACACACTGTATGAGCTTCAAGGACAAAGACAGAAGCTGCCAACTCTGAGGGGAGAAGGAAGAGAAGAGTAACTCTATCTGTAGATTGGTTCTGCTGTTGTAATTTTATGAATCGCACAGAGCGGAGGCTTTTACAAGCACAACCTGCTACTGTTTATTTGTATTGGGGTCTGTTGTTTTCATGTGTTCTTTTAATCCCAACAGTGCAGATACCACTGGATGAATGTCAAGCCCCATCAGCAGCCAGCCCCAGAGATTTAAAGAGCTGCTCCAGAATCCCATAAGAGGAGATCGGGACCACCTGGTTCTAGTGGATGGATTCCAACGCTGTACATGTTACCGCAAATCCTCCCTAGGAAGTTTAATGCCAAACAGCTCTGAAGCACATATTCCCGTGGGGAAAGCACAGCAGGAGACCCCTGCTGGCACATGGCTGAGGGGATGGCCCCTTGGGATGCTCTGCGTAGCAGCTCTGTACCAGTAGTAAAGCTGAAACAGAAGCACAACAAGGAGCTTCAAGGCACTCCACGGAAATCCCTTTTAGTCAACAGAATGCTCCACTTAGATGACAATCTCCCTTCATGTGTTTTCTTTTGAAATTCTTTCGGTTTCTGGGGCTGGTTCTGTCTGGGAGGTTAAAGCTTCCAAATGGCAGGGCTCCTGGTAGTCTATCCGCTTCTTTGTGCACTGAATAAAAGACAGTATCCCTACAAGGGAACAATCTTCTTCAGACAACAAGCCATGTCTATGTACATGCATAACACTGACTTAGCCATATGGTCACTGGTTATATATTCAAGCAGTTACTGCAACGGACTGGAAGCCAGAAACAAAACTGGCCTCCTGCCTTTGTTGCCGTGGCCTAGCACCCCTATGCAACACATACCACTTTCCAAGCTTCAGCTGGTGTAAATGGATGCCCTGCTGAGCTCATTAAAAGATCATGATGCAGCAGATGCATTTGTAGATGACTTTTCTGGGTAGAGCTCTGGAGACGATCCACAGCCCAAGGACAATGAGTTAAACATAACTACAAAGTGGTACAAAAGGCTTTGTCAGCCTGACTTTATTTTGGACCACTACTCCTGAGTGGCAACAGACACACATACACACAGACCTTCCTTTTGTTAGCAGAATTTAGAAAGTGAGCTGTACTGTACAACGGCTTTAAAACCCTTCAACATATGCTTATTTGACAACATCAACTCAAGTCATGTTGAAAAGCCACGTGAGAGAAGAGTTTAATACATAGTTAGGGCAATACATCATTTTTCCTGCACAGTGATCTTTGAAAGACAAGAACCAGATTTGTGAAAAAACCCACCGTCCCACAAGTGGGTTGCAGGTCTGAAGGTCCTATCAAACCAGGAACTGGATTGGAAAGAGGAAGTCAAATATCCCTTTTAAAGGATTTCAGCCTACTTCTTTAGCTGTTGAAATGTTTTGCAGAAATTTCAGGACATAGGGATTAGAATGGGTTATGAAACTTCATATTTCTCTGGCTCCTCTCATCCTACTATAAGTTTAATGCCATAAGCCTGGCCTTCCAGAAAAGCACATAACCAGCTTCAGAATATGGCTAGAGACTCTGGATACACTTCCCAAGTGAAAAACTCAGAGTGCATGTGCATTGCATGCAAACAAGAATGCGGCTTTCCCCCTGTGCCTTGTTTTAATTACATACTCAGGATATTGCACTGTAAAGAAAATAGGACTGAAAAAAAAAGATGACAAGTGGCCATTGGGTCCGTCTGGCTCTATCTGCCCCAGAAATGGAAATTCAGTTTAGAAAACAGGGACAAACTCCTTCAGAATACAATACCGACACCATTTCAGAACGTGGCAAAAAGTACTTCTGGATCTAATTTGATTTCTTCCGCTCCCTTCTGTAGTGAACTAATAAAGGGTCAGTGTTGGATGCTATGTAACCTTATTTTTCTTGAGGAGCAACAGCGAATTCCAGCAAATGTTTCTTCTTTTAGATCAACTGGAACTTTATAGAGAAGTTTTCTTTTCCAAACAATGGCAGGCTCCAGAACTTAGGAGACCTGCTGCTGCTGCTAAGTAATATGCTGGCTGGCCTCACTGCCACACGTAAGAAACTATCTGGGGAAGAGGATCCAAAAAAAACTAACCTTCCCATTTGCTCTGAGAATCGAAACAATGTGGATTTTGTGCATGTCAGCTTGACAACCCTAAATGCAGGAGCGCTATTCTTTTTGGCCCTGGGAGCAGGAGTGCCAGAACAGCACAAAACAGGTTGTTTTTATAGCATTTCCAGACTTAAGGAAGTATCTGAAGGCTTGTTCAGAAACCCTTCTTTCAATGCATGTTTGCACATTCAAAAAGTGCTGTAACTCTTCAAGATGTTCACACTGGTTTTTCACATCAGGTCAGTTAGAAACCTCTTTATCATTCCTTTAAGGAGCTGCAGTATATGAAGCACACTCCTGCCTGATAAAACAGCCTGTTTAGATCATTTGTGCAAAATTCTATAGACCTAACTCAGGCCTTAACAAGCCAAAGTTCTCCCTGACTTCAGTAGGAACTTTCCTTATGCAACAACTGAGTCAAGTCTGGGAGATTTCATCCTATATTGTTTGCCTATAAAGCAAGCTATAAACCAAGGGTGTTGTGGGCCAGATAATGGGTGTGGGACCAGTCCCCTGGCCAGACAAATAGTGCAGGGCTGGCCCTGTAGGCTGGATCAGACCCACGCACTCTCCCACTTCTGGTCTGGGACCCAGCAGGAAGAGGGGTTGTTGACTGCTGCTGCAGCAACAAGCTGCAATCAGGCCTCTTCCCATAGTGCTGCTGGGGCTCCAGTGCCCTAGCTCTAACCCAGGTCCTTGACTACAGCCGTGGGACAGTCTCCACCCTTGTGGCTGTGGACCAGATGACCTGGCTCTGTGGGCCAGGTCTGGTCCGCAACCTGTATGTTTGACACCACTGCTATAAAACAAATGCAGCTCAAAGCCTTACACATGAATGCAGAAAAGCATCTTCCACCTCAGCTCCTTTCCTTGGCTTGGCAACTACCTTTTGCATCCAATAACTTACTCTTTCATGCCAAAAACATCACATTAATCCCTGGCTTTCACAACTTGTTATACAAGGAGTAACAAAAGCATCAGCATTTTCCACTTATGTTTATCTGACAGCATCAAGGAGGAAATTAAGACCCTAAATCAAGGGTGGATCGTGTTTGATGTGTCCACGTTTAATTAACACCTCTCCTCTTCCTACCTCCCACCCCTTGGGGGGGTAGGGAATTGGTTCACTTCCACAAAAGAAGGTTTGTTTCACTAAATCATGCCTTGTTCTTCCCCCCACAATTCAGAACTCATGGTTAGAAGGTTTTCTGATCCCTAGCTACTGCTTTTTAGCTGCTAAATCCCTTGAAGCATGCTACCAATTCTACCCTCAACCTATATCCAGCCTGCAAAATGCTCTGCAAAAGGCAGGGAGGTGTAAATGCCTAGGCTTCAGTGAGACACAGAGCTACTCGCCTCCCTGGTATCAGCTCAAAGACCTCCTTGGAAGGGACCAGACACTGCTGTATAATTGCAGGTTTCTGGGTCTTAGTCAACAATGGACTGCATAAATTGTCACACGGCAGAGTGGCCCAAGTTTGAATGACCAGCAGTGATTGTGGTGCTTCTAATGTGGTGCTTTGGCCAGACGATGCATAGACACTGTGAGGCTCTGAGAACTTGATGGGAGGTTGTGCAATATTGCTTGTTACACAGTTAGACCCCAGCAGAGGGAAAGGTGTTATCAGCAAACAACTGCCAAACACTACCACAGAACTGAACCTCTTATGAAATGCTGCTTCACAACCTCTGACCCTGCATGGGTTGAACCCGTGCTTCTTGAGAAGCCCACATTCCTTGTGCTCCCTCTAGAATACTTTCCCCATTGCCAGCTGGATTCACTGGCATCCCAGGCATGAACAGGCACACAGCTCACAAACACCTTTCTAAGCTCTTGCCTCTTTAGACACCTCACTAACATTTTGGTTCTGGATTAGATGTTCATCAGAATGTCTTGTGTACAGAGGTCGGCCTCAACCCGAAGCACTGCACAGAGGAAGCAAGCCTCATTGATTCTGAGGTTACCAGGGCCACATTAATCATGTGCATTAATCAAAAGCACATGATCCTTATCCTTTGGTTCATTTATCACATCAAGGCAATAACAGCGCATCATTCCATACAGCATCTGTACAGAATAGAACAATCTGCCCAAGGGACCCAGCAAGGGAAATGTTAATGACAGCTGCCAGGAAATAATCCGCAATTCACTGCCATTCACTAGCTCCCTAACCAGCAGATGGAAGCAAAAGTGGGCCAAAAGAAACTAAATTTTTATTGTGTGCAGAAGTGGGTGCTAAGATGGGTAAGGAGGATTAGACAGCCTTGCAGAACCGAAGGCTTTGACTTACCAATGCAGGTCCTGCCATCTGTGTGCAGACGAAAGCCTGGCTTGCACTCACAGTAATAGGACCCCAGGGTGTTCACGCATCTATGCTGGCAGCCCCCATTGTGAACTTGGCACTCATCAACATCTGCAGAAGGGGAGAGAGGAAGGACAAAAACCTCAGAGAAGTGGGCATGAAAGCAGCTGAGCTCAGCATTCCTTATCCTCCGTGAACCAGTTTCAGATATAAGGAACGAATGGAGAGGAGAAGAGAAGAGAGGAAACAGCTCTTCCATCATGTTTAATCACTCAAGCCATTTTGAAAATCACAAGGACAGGACTGTGCTCAGCACTAATTTACATCATATGAGTCATTCACCATAGATTGCTGTTTAGATGTCGACTTGACAACAGACATTCCCAGAAGCAAATTAGTTCCTACATGCAACTTTCTGACTCTTGGCCATAGAACCAGGGTAAACAGAGTCAAGACTGATTCAATCAAACTACTGGAATTCCTGCATCTGGTACAGCTTCTTAATCCTTCTCATTCTCCCTCTGCTGTAAACAGGCCAGGCTAGTCTATTTGCTATATAAATATTACACTGTTTATAATCATGGCATGAGCAAGTAGCTAACTTTTATGCACAACCAGAGGGGATTTGGTTTTAAACACATAGATTCAATGGAATTATAGGTTCAGATCCTAGCACACGAGACTCGGCCCCCTCATGAGGCAGATAAACTGGAGTCCTTTCAATTTACTTTAAAATAAGGGCTTGAACATAAGAGGCCCTGCCCTGGCTTCTGTCTGTGGGCAACTGAGTTAAAATGTGCCCATGCTTACATGAAACACTGCCCATGCCACCCAACTTGTGTGGGTCAGTTGGGTTTTGTGCAAACAATTCAGGTGTGCACATGGTTGTGCTGTGTAATTTTGAAAAACTGGGCCACCATAAAAGTAGGAGTTTGTCTATATATCCTTGAGCAACATTTCCCCTTCCTCCCTGTGTTGTCTGCACAGCTGGAGTTCAAAGACATCATCACCTGTAGATGGTGTGTGAAACACTTTGACATGCGTTAGCGTCAGAGACTGCATGTAAACATAAAATGTTATTACTATCAGGCCCTTCATCTCAACAGCACCTGAAGCCCTTTATTTCACAAACTAGATGCTCAGGACTCTTCATGGGATGCTGAAACTCTGCGGTAGAATGTGAGAAATGATTCAACTGTGCTCAGTAAATCTATAAATCATCATTAGAAGCCAGAAAGCAAAAAAAAGAGAAGAGCTTATCTCAGTAAAACTGATTACGTTGGACCCTTATCTCAGATTTCCTCACAGTGAAATAGTGTATGTTTAATGACATGGCCAAGGTCAGCGTGACCACCTGTAAAAAAAAACTCTGAAATGTGCACTGGCAGAGTCATACAGGACAACTTTTTCGTTTGCCTTTGCTGGTTCTTCATACAGTCATTGCGGTATTGGGCTTTTACACCAAAACAAACCTGGAAAAACCGAAGCAGTATTTTCTGCAAAAAAGAAAGCAGCTTGGTCAGTGTTAATTTGTGTTTTTGTTCCCATTACTGAAACTACTTGGGCTTGAAGAAAAGAAAGAATCTCTAGCAGAATAATCTTGATGTATTCCCTCAAACCCTGAGCATTCTTTCAAGGGTTCAAATGCCAACAAACCTAGGTTTTCCTGGCAATGCTTCCTAATCCTCCTAATATTTAAAACTACAAAACATACAGTAGTCAGCTTGTGATAAAACAGATTTATTTCTTTTCCACAGTGTGTTAGGTCATAGACAACTGTCCTGAAATACTAGCAATAATATTCCTCAACTGAGAATGCTCCAGCTACTTAATGCTAGCTTATCCTCCCTCTCTCTCTCTCTCTCTCTCTAACTTAGAGGTGCAAAAGACATATCTATGTCTAAAGGGTGACACACACACACACACACACACACACACACACACACACACACACACACACACACACACACACACACACACACAGAGAATCTACAGAAATTAATTACAGGTCCGGCTTTTACCTCTGTTCTGATTCCCCTCTCCCCTTCCTACAAAAAAGGAGGAATCCAAGGGCACTTCTACATGTGTTTTGATGAGTTCTGATTAGAATCGGTAGGAGCAGACTTGATTAATTGAGTCTGCTGGAGATGCAGAGAGCTGCTCTAATTAGAATACCCCCCACCCCACCCCACCCCAGAGCACATGTATAGGTGGCCCAAGGTACCAATATAAGTGGAAGAGTATCTGAAGGGCACCATTCTCTTCTGTATTTCAGAGATGTGGCTTCTTGGCTTAGAGAATATATGGTTATAATTCAGCTTGTTTTCCTGCTGTCTGAACATTCTTCTCACAGCTGAAGCAAAATGCTCAGAAAAGGTGCCTAACTGGATTTCTATCAGATGGTAACTGAATTTTGAAAGTCAGAATCGAGGAGAAAGGCTAATGGAATTAACACCCCTTCTCTTCTGCCAGTTCCAGGGGGTGACAACAGTCCTTCATGAGAACATAAGATCTATTTCCATAAGACCCATTTTTTATTCCAGTGAACAAAAGATTCTCAGACCAAACCATACCAGACAGGATAACCAGGAAGATGAGGTGCTCCAGAAGAGCTTTTAACTGAGAATAACTGAGAATGAGTTGGCTAGGCAGCCAAGCACTGTGGATAACCAGCAGGAAAACACATGCCAAATGTCTCACACAGCAGCGTAGCCCCTCCAGGCTGCAAGGACTGGGAAGAAAGACAGAATTCCTCAGACTCTGGTGGAAACAGACTTCAGCAGGTCTCATCTCCTCTGTGGAAAGGATAACTAAGTAACTCCTAAACAGACAAGATGCCTCTGGGAGCCTCCAGCATAGCCTGAAGAGATGGCACAGTGATCGGGGCAGAATCTTCTGCTCATATACTGGATTGACTTCCAAATCAATGCAGCTAGCAGAGAAAGGCCCAGTGGTTACTGGGTTTGTGCTGCTATGGCTTAAGGTATGTGGGTTCCAGAACAATAATAAAAATACTTCTGTTCTCCTTTAACATCTCTTCACTGGACATTGTTTAGAAATATCAGTGAATGAAACACCATCACTCCCAATGACTTGGTTAAACCACACACAGACAAGTGACTTGCTACAGGTCACATGGTACTTGGTGACAGGGTAACGGGTAGACCCCAGGAGCCCCGATAGCAACTACTAACAAACCTGGCTTCTAGTCCCCTGCTCTCCCATCCTAGGCTGATTCTTTCTTAATATTCTTATGTGAATGAGAGAAGCAGTGGTTGAACAATACAGAACTGGTGTCAGGTGATGACCCTTTCTCTTGGCTGTCAGCAGTGGAGCCAAGGCTGGGTTGACTCAGGGGAACAGACCAAAAAGGTGTTCTCAGCAGGCTGGAAGTGTTTAACCAGAAGCAATTTTTACAGCAATAAAGCCAATAAAATGTGCTGTGATGTGAAACTTCAGCCCCCATTGGTTCTCTCTGAAGATTTTCCCGAAACATCAGTATTTCAGGGAAAGATGCTGCAGCAAGAGCTGATGTGCCTGCCAAGCCAATCAAGCTCTAACTTCTGCCCTGGATCCCTGCATGGTTTAGTTCCTGCAGGGTCCCAAAATGGACAATATATCAACTATACAAGGTGGATGGTTATCCGCCTAGAACAGGTGCTGAAAAAACCACGATATCTACTTTGTAAGGTATCAGAGCACAGGCCTGCTAGAAAAACAAGACTGGGACAGGGAGTACATGGCAGAATGCACTGCATATTAATATAGTTAATAATCATAAATGTTGCTTTTTTTTTTTTTACAGTAAATACCGTTTTCTAAAATTCTAAACTCGATGCCAATACAGAAAACTTCATATACTACCTTTGTTCTTGTTCTTTTTTTGTTAAGCATGTTGTGATGAGAGAAAAAAAAAGAGAAAGAGAGAAAAAAGAAAGCAAGAAAGAGGGAAAGAGGAAGAAAAACAAGACGAGAAAGCAAAAAGAAAAAAGGATAGGAGAGGGATAAAAAAGGGAGAGAAGAGAGTGAAAAAAGAGAAGAGAGAAAAAATGTGAGAGAAAAAGAAGAGAAAGAGAAAAAGAGAAGAAGTAAAAAAATAGAGAGAAAAAAGAGAGAAAGAGAGGAGAAAAAGCAGAGAAAGAGGGAGAGAAGTAAAAAAGAGAAAGAAGAGAAGAGGAAAAAAGAAAAACAGAAAAGAAAAATAGGAAAGTAAGAGGAGAAGAGAAAAAGGAGAAGAGAGAAAAGAGAGAAGAGAGAGAGAAAGAGACAGAAACAGAAAAAGAGGGAAAGGAAAAAGAAAAGTAAAAAAAGAGAAGAGAAAGAAAAGAGAGAAAAAGGAGAGAAGCGAGAAAGAAAAAAGGAGAGAAAAGGAGAAAAAGAGGAGCGAGAAAAAGAAGACAGGTCAAAACGGAAAAAGAGAAAGAGGGTGTGTCCCTCACTGCCCATGTTTCCCCCGCTACCAGCTGCAGCTCAGGCCCGCTGGTCCACGGCAGACAGACACCTCGTCCCACCTGGGCGGGGGCAGCACTAGGGCACCAAGTGCCGGTGCTGGGCACTCAGGGCACGGTCCAGGCAGCATGGGGAGAAGGTATCGGGGACAGGCCAGCCTGGCTAGGCCCTTGGGAAGTCAGCAGCCAGAGAAGAGCAGGGCTTGGTGGGAAGCAGGGGTGCCCTGGGACTCTGCAGACTCAGGCCGTGGTGGGTGGGTGAGGGCATCCAGCAGCACCCAAGGTGGGGCCCAGTCCAGCCCACACAGCTCCTTGGGGAGGAACAGCAGCCGCCCTGCCTGTGAGGTGATGCTGCCTGGCTGGCGTGGGATGCCAGGCTCAGGGGCCTCCTAGCTCTGGGCTCAGGCTTCCTGCACGCCAGGCACAGCATGCGTGGGGCAGAGCCACCGTGATGCAAGGGCCCAACTACAGGAGCCCCCTGGGCCCTGGGAACAGCCACCATGGACAGCGCTTAGGGCCGAGCCGGCCAGGAGCCTCCAGGAGAGTGGCCTGGGCCCCAGCCCTGGGAGGGGAGCTGCAGGTGGGCGAGGCTGGGGCCCGGGCAAGTGCTGTCAAGGGCTGCTGTGCTGGAGCCTCCCAGCAGGTGGGCAAGCCCTGGGCCCAGCCAGGGCTCAGGCAGAGAGATGCCAGGCTTGGTTTGCACCGGGGCACCGAGCACCAGGGCCAGGTGGCATATGAAGAACAAGGCACAGGGGGAGGCTCTGTGGGTAAGCTGGCCCAGCCGGGGCTGGCCAGGCCCTTGGGAAGATGGTAGTCAGAGGACAGTGGGAGCTGGGTGGGAAGTGGGGGCTGCCCTGGGACTCTATGGGCTTGGGCTGCAGTGGGTGGGTGGAGGTGCTCAGCCTGGCTTGTGCAGCTCTGCAGGGATGGCTCTGCAGCTGCCCTACCTGTGAGGGGACACTGCTTGGCTCGGGCAGGGCGCAGAGCACAGGGGGCTCCCAACTCCAGGCTCAGCCTTTCTGCATGCCGGGCACAGCACGAATGGGATGGTGCACGGTCCTGGCCAATGGAGCCTCCCAGGCCCCGGGAACAGCTGCCATGGGTGGCTCTTGGGGCCGAGCCAGCCAGGAGCAGATCTGACAGCAGCACACAATGCCCCTCCGCAGCACCTGCCCGGGATCCAGTCTCACCCACCTGCAGCTCCCCTCCAGGAGCTAGGCTGGATTGGGGGGTGCAGCCCAGGGACAGGGGCAGGCTCAGCAAAACCCAGACAGCATCCCTGCCTGTGTTCTCCTGACTCTACCCGCGGTGCCTGCCATGGTGCTGGGACCTTTGGCTGTTCTGGAGAGCCCAGAGCAGCAACTTAAAAAAAAACCCTATATATAATACACCTCCTGGTGTGCTGAGGAAAATGTCTCCACATGCCACTAATTGGCATGCATGCTGGGGGTTGCCTATCCCTGGCCTAGAAGCAGAATTCTGGGCTTCCTCCCTTGGATGCAGAACTGAGTCCCTCACTCATCAGGGCAGCAGTGGTTGGAGGTACTGTAGGGGTAGGAAAAGGAGATCAAGTTCCTCCTCGTGATCCCAAAGGGGCTACTATGATGAGCAGCTTTGCTGATGAACTTCACACAAGGCAGAGTTCAAACCCACTTAGCTAGAGGAAAAGATCCTGTGCACAGGCAGCAAAGGTAAAAAGTGGGGGAGAAAGAGAAACTCCCTTCTTCCAAAATTAAGTAAATATAGAGAAAAGTTCATAGAGAGTCCATCAGCAGCTAGCTTGCTACTTGACTACTGGCTTTATGTCACTTCGACCTGTGTGGCTTGGCCTATCTGCTGGGCCTGCCCATAAGGCCACACTCCAATATGAAGCCATAACATTGGGTTGACAGTGTTAGTAATAAAAAGGCATATGCCTGTTTCCATGGAGTTTCCTAGTACAGCAGATATACCCCAACCAGGGGTTTATAAGACACTGGGGAAGTACAAGATTGACAGGAAAAGAAAACACAGAAAGATTATTGTATTATTAGTATTAACCTCAGAAGGATGCACTCAGTAGTAGAGCCATTTGGAAACTTTCTGAGGGAACCATTTTCCATTGGAAAATGCCAATTCAACAAAATCAACACACGCTATGGAAATATGTCAATTTTGCTGAATGTTCTGATGGAAACCAGGCAGCGTTCCCAGGGCAGGCTGCCTTGGTTCCCGATTGCTTGATTGCCTCCCTGGCAACCCACTGCAGTGCCGCTCTGGAGCCAGGAACCCAGCAGCCCTGGAAGCAGTGGCTGGAGCAAGGGCTCCCAGGGCTTCTAGGCTACCTGCTCCAGCACCAGTGGGCTTGGGAGCAGCACTGTCACTCAGGGAGCATCAACGATTTTTCCCTGAAAAGCTAGAATACCAAGTTGTCGCCTTTTTTCCTCTACATCTTGGAATCCCCATTCTACCAGTGATTTTGGGACTTCGTTCTGATGCAGACTAAAAATTTCTGGTGTCAGAATGTACCACAGGAATTCTAGCCTCCGACAAGCCCTAAAGTTGAGCATGTTGTTTCCTCGATCCCATTTCACATGTTATCCGGTCTACATTTAAATATGCCAGCTGCTGACAGTTTTACGGCTTCCCCTGGTGCCTGTTGTACAATCCAAGGTATGTCGCTGTCAGGAAATGATACTTCTGTGCTGTCTAAACTTTTGTATTCCAATACACCTAAGTAGCAATTATACCCCCTGTTGTGTTCCCTAAATTATACCCCCTCTCCCAAGTCTCTACCCCCTGTGTCCTCTTCTCCCCTTCAGATTTTGCAAATTTGAAATTTTTGCCATTTTAGGCTTCCCCTCCCTCTGTGTTTTCCCTATTGGCTCTGGAGAGAGGCCAGTACTTCAACGCAGCCTTATCTTGGTCCCACCAGCAGCAATGCACATCACCTGCATCGTCACACACTTCTCACATAACCAGTTATTTGCTCTGTTTCACTCTGGAGTCCCTTATCTCTGTTGCAGTAGAGAGATTTCTGGATAAGTACTGTGCAGTACAGGGAACACATAAAACCTCCATTCCCTCAGACCACAGATACGGGGGCAACAGCTTTATCTCTCAAGCAATCTTAGGTTGTGTGTCTTGAGAACAAGCAGAGCTGCACAGCCCTCCAAGCTCAGCGAGTCACCACTATGAATAGGAAGAGAGAAAAGACAGTTTCATACACTGGCGCACAGTAAAGTCCGCAGCTACTGCTGGGGATTAGCAGTTACCATGCTCTGGCAAAGGGAAGGGCTGATTTCACCCCCAGCAGTCCAGCAATCTGCACTGTCTCTCCTAGAGCCACAAAGGCATGCTCTTGTAGATCTAAGGAATAGTTTCCTTTCTTGCCTTGACCCGTTTGCTAACAGCTTTGGTGCTGAGCCCGGTAGTGATCAGCTAAGTTTAATAGGCAGACGTTGCTCCCATGGCAATGCTGCCCTGAACCTGATGGAGTATCTGTCTTTTGAAAGGATGGTAGTGAAAGCTGCATGGAGTTTTTCACTGGATGGGTGAGCAAAGGCTGATGCTAATTTTTGTGTCTTCCTCCACACTGCCTTAACTTGACCTTTTTTCAATGCATCTAAACACTCTGGTGTTACTTTTAGGATGAAGTCAATCTTATGGAATAATCCAAGAACCACTGGTACAAGCTATACACATTGTATACATAAGTGCACACCTACCTGCTGCCTTGTAACAGGCTCCAACTTATCTAGTATCTGTGATGGTCTTGCCATCTAGGGCACTGACAGACATGAAAAAAATAAATAAATAAAACAGTGCTTTACTGGAAAAGGAAGCACATCAGTTTGACCCAGCTCCCCAGAGTCTGTATACATTGGGTGCTTCACTGGGACTACCAAGATTGGGGAGTGGGGGGGCCTCCAGTCCACCCATCCCATCCCATCCTCCAGCACTGGCTAGGGAATCCCCTGAATTTGCTCCTGCAGCTCCCTTTCCCTGCTCCCATTCTGCAAACAGCACCAGGGTTGGGAGGGAACAGGGGCATTGCTAAGGGAGGCCGGCTGTAGGATTGCAGCCAACAACACATGGATTCCCCAAACCCTGGGACTCAACAACAAACATCTGTTGGGTCCGGTGGATTGTAGTAACTCATGGCGCTTCCTGCACAGTGTCATGAGTTACAATGGAGATATGCTCTTCTGTCTGCGCCTTCTGTGTATCTGATTCTTGGTGCATTCACTTAAGATGGAATTCCCTAATTATTGATTACTCCGTGAGATATAAATTCTTCCAGAACTCAATGGATTCAGTGTTAGATATTTCTTGTGACTTGCAAGGACTGCTTGTAGGCTGGGGACTACTAAAACCTCACTGAAACTAGTGGGAATTAGAAATTTCATTTGAGAAGCAACTGTCCTCTTACTTGAGCTATGGTAGATGAAGCAACAAAATGCATCGGCAAGGCTGCACAGATGTTGTAATATCCTAAAATGAGTGGGGGCTGCATACAATTTTGGTGAAGGGGTCATGAATAGATGAAGCCAGAAACATCACAGAGGAAGACATGAGAAGGCAGAAGAAAGACCAAGTCAACCAGAGAAGCACTTGTGATGTCACCCTAAGGGAAATCCAAGAGAGAATGCTTTTGAAGCAGAGTGCTGGCTGAAAAAAAGAGGGTTGAAATACTAAGCAAGGGAACTACCTTGTTGTTTGATTTCTACTGTACTCAGAGAAACACAAATTTAAGATCTGTAAGAAACAGGCTGCATCACAGACATACCTGGCGCACTCAGTGATTTCTCCTCCTAACAGCAACAACCTGCCCGACCATGACCAGATGTAAATTATAATCCACCGCCAGTGAAACAAAACACAAAACTATGACTGTAGGAATAGGAAGTGGGGGGAATTGGTTGGGCAGGAAGTTCACTGCCCTAATTGAGTGAGATTCCATGGTGGAGAAATACTTTGATTTATGTCAGACAGGAATTCCCTATCAGTTTCCCTGGAGAAAGGGCAACAGCAGAAGCAGCAGCTTTCAAATTACTGAGCAGTTTGTAGAGAGGCAGTTCATCGCTTCTGAAAGGCTGAGGAGGAGGAGGAGATGAATCCCAGCTGTAAGCACAGGCAGTAGATATGCTTCTGGGATTTGCTGCATTTGGCTAAACAGCTAGTGCCAGGTTTTAATCCCTGCGGCAATTAGCCTGGATTACAGAGCAGGCCTGCAGGAGGAAAGGTTAATTAAAATCTGTAAAGATGAACACACATGGGATTCAGCTATTTTATCTTTTGAGTATCAGTTTGTTACAGCCGATTACAGCAATTAGAGGTAAGAACGAGGCTGAAAAAAGATGGAAGCAACACAGCAACAAGTCAGAGAAGAAAAACAGGCTGCTAGCGGTTAGTAGCAATGCAAATATTCCCAGTGACCTGCCTCCATTGTCCGGCTTTACTTATTGCCAGGTGGAAATCTGCACTACAGAAGACAAGTAGGAAGAGACCTCAGAGGGGAAAAATTGCTCATCTGGGGTCACTTTTTCCTTGTCCCTGCATTCTGTCCTCTCCCTCCTCAGCGCAAACACATGCACACGCATGGAAACATGGCCATCTTGAGTTGTTACAGCCATTTGATTCCATGCCTCCATTCTAATAAGGTCCAGGAGAAACAGTGATGGCACATCCCAACAGAGATAGTCAGCCATGTTAGTCTCAAATCAAGCAGAAGGTGGGGAAGATTTGCATCTTATAGACTAACTAATCAGAGATACACAATCACTTAGGTTCCATCTACACATTACACTTAAGGCGTAATCACTGGGTGTAAGGCCCAGTTAATCACACCTTAAGTGGTCAACTCTTAAGTGGCCACCTGGACTCACATTCTTCCACTTAATGATGTGATATGAAAAGGAATATGTTACAAAGTTATTCCACAAAACATGTGTAATAATTTTGTAGCTGCAACCTACCATGCCATTAATTGAACATGTGGCTAGCAGCCCCTGTGGTGGGGGGCCCTGTCAGCAGATTAGAGCTCCGAGTTGGGGGGGGAGGGGCATGTGCACCCCTGAGCCTGGGAGATCCCAACTGATGCTGGCTCCCAGTTGTGGGAACACATGCCCCCATGGCTGGGAGCTATATCAACTGAGAGAGCTCCCAGCTGCAGGAGCACCCATACATGCCTACAGCTAGGAGACCATAGTTGACACAGTGTCCCAACCAGGGGGGTGTTTCATGCAGCTGAGACACCACATCAGCTGTGGCTCTTTGTTGTGGGGTCCTCTGGGGCACCCCGTGGCTGAGATTCTGGGTGAGATGAAGAGACTCCCAGCCACAGGAGTGCATGATGTGCTCCCACAGCTGAGAGGCCCATCAGCAGAGAGGGCTCCCAGCCATGGGGACTTGTTTCTTGCTGGTGCAGGGGGAGCCCAAGACTAGGTTCCCCCTGCACCAGCAGTAAGGTATAATGGGATCTGATCTGCAATCCCTCAATCACACCTCCTGCTATGCATATGTGGCATGGCATGATGCACGATTATGTGGATCATGCATTAGATCTCATTGCACCTTTACCTGAATGTGCAGAGGGTCCCCCCTGAGCCCAGTGATGTCTTAGTTGCCTTATCTCAGTTTTGTCTTCCCTCCACACATGCTCCCTCTGTGTATTCCCTTCCTCCTGCTTAAAGAAAACAAACTTTGCTTTGCTGCTGCCGCAATGCTCCCCCGTGCTTTGGTCACCAAGAAAATACAGAAGAAGAGGGCCTCGTTGCTTGCAATGTCTATGGTCATGTGCCAGCTTGCAGTGTCGAGCAGCAGTACCTAACCCATACAGCCTGAAGACCAAAGGCACGATCACAACCCCAGCCCACACTACAGGGCAGCTTGCCCACCCTACTGTGATGTTGCAACAAGTGGAACAGCCAAAGCTGCCCTGGCCTACAATGCAACAGCGCCTTTGAAGGAAGCAAGAAGGGGCACTACAATACAGCTAAAGTAAGGAAGAAGCATGGACTTCTTGGAGCGCTTCCAGCTCCTCATGGGACTGTGGAACAGGTCCCTGCAGGCTTTCCCAAAATGCAAGGCAAAAGACTGCTCTCCCTCATGCCAATCCAAACAGCCTCACTGCTTCCAGAGACCCCATGTGCCTCTCTGTCTCTCATCTGACACTGAGGCTCAGAGTAGGGATTGTCTTTTGGCTGCATGCAGGGTTCAGGCTGATTGTGCTGGTACCCTCCTTCATGGTGGGGGCTCAAAGGCACCATGACAAGGCAAGTCCTACACTGACAACAGTAATGAGAACCATCCACAGGGAAAAGGCTTTTGCCACCACCTGATGTGCCCAGATGTGTTCACCTGACATGCCTAGAAAAGGATTGTTTTTGGAACAGGGTTTTTTTTCCCTTCCTCGTGAACCTCCTGCTCCAATTTGGATCCAGGCCCAGAGATAAACACCAGGAAAACCAGCAGACACAGACATAAGGAAAATTAGAGAGAGACAGAGAGAGACAGAGAGAAATCTTTCCACACCTCAGGGAAGCAATGAGAGAGACAGGCAGCTGTCTTAGAGCTGAGGTTGTTTTTGGAATCTAAACCATTCACGAGACTGAAGTGGCTTACAGATGGCCAGAGATACTCTGCCATCTCCTGTTTCCTTTGTCTTTGAAACAGTGATGTGCAAAAGCGCTCACAGGTCCAGAAAGAGATATGGAGAAAGCTACCCCACACCAACAGTTTACCAACTGTAGAGGCCGGCTGGCAGATGGGCATATCCCTCTAGGCATCTGCTGCCTCCACTGTCCTCAGCCACAACAACAAAGTAACTTTCCAGAGGCCCTTCAGAAACAGATTAAGGGATTTCACAATATTTAATCTGATTAAACGCAAATGCAAATGGAGTTGTTTTGCTATAAAATGATGGGGGCTCCAGAATTCAGACTGAAGGCGCTGGCTGTTCCTTAGTTTCCCTTTGATTAGGCCTCATAGAAACACAGTTGGGAGAGGCGCCTGGCCCTCCTCTTGCTTACATTTCAGCTAACAATGGGGCTGATAATGCTGTGACATGCACTCAGCATGGAACACAGGTGCACACCATCCTGCTTCCTTTATGCTTTCCTCTCCCTTCATTCTCCCCACCTTTGCTTCACCTCGACCAGTGCTTTCCTTACTACACATTCATTAATGCACCTTAAGATACTGCACATTTAATTTAGTACTTGCTTAATAAATATATTAACTAAATGCACAGTAACTACAGTTACTGCACAGTAGCACCGGTGCATGGTTATTTTGTGATGCTTACTGTGCATTAACCTAATAATACTGCACAGTAGGTTATTAGCATGGTTTTTAACCATGACACTACTATGCAGTGTTATTAAACTAATGTGCGGGCTGTGTCCCATTTTGTCTATCCAGCCCATTGGGACCTGTCAGTCTATTAAACTCTAAAGTCCCATGCATGCTTACAGCACCCTATAAAGCAGAAATAAAGGCATTAGGTTTCTAAACTAGTGGGCACACAGGTGTTGCAGGTCTCCATTATCATGTAATACAGACCCAACAAAATCATACCAACTCAGGCAACTGTTCCATGTACTGAAATTATGGATAGGTTTTAGGATTACAGAGAAGACATACCAGAGCATCAGATCCATTCCCCTGTGAGATCAGAGCCTTCAGTACAGTACTCTCAGACTTTAAAAGATGGATACTGAACTATCACAAAAAATGCTTTTCCATCACTCCCTTAATCTGACTGATCAAAGTGCTAGCCAGAAACATGTACTGTATCAAAATGCACACACGCTTCCCTTCTGCCATTGAAAGATAAAAGCTGGATGCATTTATGGAGAGGTGCATTGCATAGAATACTAGTAGTGAGGTAGCCAATATTGGTCCAGCTACATTCAAAAGAAGGCCAAAACAATATTTCCATGGTCATGGGAAAAATCACTACCACTACATGCTTTGAACAATGCATCTTGGAGGATGACAGGTTCAGAAATGTAACTCCCATTTCAGACACAGAATCATCTCCTGGGAAGAAAAAAACTTCAGCTCTGCCAGAAAAGATATGGAAAGGGCTTTCTTTCCAATGCCTGTACCAAGATTAACCCCACAGCTCTGTCAGACATACTGAAGAGATGGCCTACATTGGAACAGACCAATACTTCACCTCTCTGAAGGTGTGAGGAGAGAGAATATTTTTTTTCCTTTTCTTTTTTAAGGTGTAAGTTTTGCTTTGGCAATTCCTATGCATTTCTTCTGTGTCTTCACTCTTCTGGAAAACCATTGCTTTTGGTTCTTCTCAGCCATGGGGGACTGCCAGACATAATCTCTTGAAAGAAAGTAGTATTTGTTTGATCTGTCCCATTCTGCTCTACAAGGGAATAAGTCTGGCTAGATGACTCCCATAGCCTCAGTCTCAAAGAAGAAACAACCACCCACAAAAGAAACACTGGGGGCTACATAGATGACCATTTCCCAGTCAAACTATTATGAAGTTATATTAACAAAGCTCTTTTAATGGCATTGTCTTCATTTGGGGAAGAGCAGCCAAAAGCCAGGGCTCAAAAGCTCTCTGGTGCCTTGCTTGCCAGACCTGAACTACACTCCAAACAGAGAAGCAGCTCAGTATGGAGGTCCACCAAGCACACATGGCTGCCAGCAGATCTTGCCTGCCCCCAGGGGATCAGGATAGTTCCACTGATATTTATGAGGTTACACATTTGTGGAACTGATAAGGATCAGGCCTGTTATGTAATAGGAAAGGAAGAGGCAGTTCTTTAACACATATTCTTCTTCTTCATGGAACCTTGTTGAGCTGAAGGCTCAGATGTCATTGCAAAATGTGACCTCAGCAGGAGCAGTGGGGACAGCAGCAGTAGGGGTGGGCTGGAGCTGGTGAAATCTGACAAACTTACAGAATAGGATGGAGACACTCCACATTGGGGTGGACAATTATTTGGGCCCGGGAGCCACACAGAAAGTTTTGACACGTTGTCACGGGCTGAGTCAGCACCCACCCCCCTGCCCACCTGCACCCCTCCCCAACAGTGCAAGAGCTCACCAAAACTCTCTATGTGGGAAGGGGCTGTGCAATGGGCTGAGAGTGGTATTTGAGAGCAAGACAGGTGAGCAAGGCCAGGATCAAGGGACAGGGTCATGGGGTGACCTCTGCCCTATTGCATGTATGTGTGTGTGTGTGGGGGGGGAGGGGGCGGCTGCCTGGATGCAAGATCCCAGGAGCTGGCTGGGGATGAGTGGAGGGAAGAAGGGGCCAAAGGCACATGCAGAGCTCACCAGAGTGGTGTGGTCCACTGCTGCCCCTGCACCACTGCACACAGGTCTGAGCCCCAGCTGCTCCTGCCCAGGGCAGCTGCTCTGTGCTCCAACCCAGCCCTGGCCAGCACTCACCTCTTCTGGTGGGTCTGCTCCTGGTGCAGCTGCAACTGCCTGGGTGATACTCTGCTTTCCTCACCTCCAGTGGCAGCTCCTCCTCCTGCTTCTGCTGTGCCACTCCACAACGGTCGAAAACTTGAACCAGGCAGCTTCTGCCCCAGAGCATAAGGCTCTGGCTCCAGTTTCCAGCTGTCTTTAATCCACTCTGCCCACCCAGCATGGACGGCCAAGCAGATGGAAGGCAGCTGGGAGCTTCAGCTGGAATCTCACACTGGGGCAGGAGCTACCCAGCTGAAACTCCCAGCTTCCTTCCACCCATCTGGCCACTTGCACTGGGTGGGTGGGGGGCAGTCGGGAGCTGGAGCAAAAGCCCCATGTGCTGGGGCAGGAGCTGCCCAGCTAAAGCTTCCTCCCAGCCCAGAGTGGTGCAGCAAGAGCAGGAGGAGGAACCACCGCTGGATGTGAGAGGAGTGGAGCAGCGCAGCCACATGGGGAGCAGCCCCGCTGGAGGCTGTGCATGTTGGCCAAAGCCGGGTCACTGGGTGTGAGCTCCCCAGCAGGGCTTGGCCCCACGCGGAATGCCATGGGGGCAGCCACGAGCCAGATCGAATCATTTGGTGGGCACTTTCCATGTGCTGGATACAATCAGCTGGTGGACCAGATTCGGCCGCAGGCCGTATTTTGCCCACCCCTGCTCCACACGCTGGAAAAAAAATAGCTGGCCCACAAACAGTAGGGGAACAACACACCCAGATTCCAAAGGTGTGATGTTTAGCAAACACATTAGTATCACCTCCACAAACACCAGCGTGGGGTCCCTATTATGGGATACAACGTATCCCTATTATCTTGGGATGAGATAGTGCATTCCTTGATGCTTATAAGGGCTGTGCGAAGCTTCGGTCCCTGACTTGATTTGGCAGAGATTCAACCTGATTTGGTGGCCAAATCTCTGAATTCAAATCGAAGCAGAGGACCCTTAACGTCTCCAAATCAAATCGGAACTCTCCGAATTGATTCAGAGAGATTTGGAAAGATTCAGCAATTGGACATAGACACAGCTTTAATTGTTTTTTCTACATACCTCAAGATAGCAGGCAGCTCGTGAATGCTGCAATGCTGGGGTGCATGGAGCATCCCACAGAAGTGTGGGGGGGGGGCTCCCCAGCATGCTTAGCAGCAGACCCAGAACTGGACCAGAAGCACTTCTGATCCACTTCCAGGTCCACTGGGGAGCGCACAGGGGGGTCCCCCTGTGCCCACCCCCCCCGGATCAGCAACTGGTGCCTCCTGGGTCTGAGGCGGCATCTGGGGTCCCCCCGCAGCCGATCACCAAGCCCGGGAGAGGTGCGGGGGGGCCCCCCGGTGCACTCCCCGGAAGACCCATAAGTAGACCGGAAGTACTTCCGGTCCACTTCCAGATTGCCCAGCTGAAACTCCCAGCTGCCTTCCACCCATTTAGCCACTTGCACTGGGTAGGTGGGTGGGTGGAGTAGAGCGTACTTTCAGTCCACTTCCAGATTCACGGCCAAGCACGTGGAAGGCCCCCCCGCACTCCTGTGGGACCCTCCATCCGTCCCAGCATCGCAGTGTTCACAAGCCACGCTAGTACCTCAAGGTATGTAGAAAAAACATTTAAAGCTGTGTCCACATCCAAATCGCTGATTCTCCAAATCAGCATCGAATCTTCAGATTCAGGTTTGGCTGAATCGAATCAGGGACATTAATCTGAATCAATAAATCAAATCACTGTCCTTGATTCAGGCTGAATCCTAATTGAATAGGGCCCACTTCGCACACCCCTAATGCTTATGCCACACACACCTATAATTTCAAGCCTTTGGTGTGTTGCAGACTCCACATATTCATTTCCTGTATTTTCTGGAAGTCTCACCCTTGATCACACAAGTTAGCTGACCACACAAACACACACACACGTGTATGTACATGTACACATACAAGGAGAAACATGCACATGCACACACATAAATTCCCATGTGAAATGAGAGTCACCCTTGTACTAGAAAAAGAACTATTCCACTGCTTCCCTATCTTTTCACAATTCTGACTACCATACATAAACCAGCAAGCACGAAGCCATTGCTAATTCATGCCTGCTGGAGGATTTTTGAAGAACATGAACAACTTCTCTGTCTCAAAGAGACTGGCCAAACTCAGCCCTGGTGTCAGAACATGAATCTCCGATGGCATCAATGGAAATCACACCCTTATGTCAAAGCAGCATTGGCCTTCTTTTCCTACTTGATTCATGGGATGCAAACACAGAAGCTGACCACTCTCTTTCTGGCATACTAGGACCAGTGCCCAACACAAGCCGTCAACTCTTGCAGCACTTGCAGTGCTCAGACCAGCAGAAAAGACACCACCACCTAGGTTACCACCAGCAGAGTGCTCTGAACATTTGCAATCACACAAGACATTGTGTGACACTCCCCACTTCAACAGCTGAACAACAAAGTCAGCTCTGCTAGGACATACCCATCTCCCAGTAGGCTTGCGACGTGCATTGTGAATTTGTTTTTAGTAGACACTCATCACTCAGAACCTTTAAAGACAGAGATGCAATTTGCAGCATGTTTCAGCCTGTGACTCTCTTCACAGCACATGCTAGCTGTGTGCACATAGCAGCTATGCTTCTTTGGGTCTGATTTCCAATTGGTGCTAGGAAAAATAACCCTCTAAAAGGATTCCCCCTGACATTAAATGACCCTGAGTATCACAGCCCTGCCCCAACATACCGTGTCCAAGTAACCGAGGCGTGCTGCAACAGTCCCTTGGGCAGAAAAAGCAGTGTCAGATTTTATTTGCTGCCCAAGACTGTTCAGTGATATCCCTCTGGGACCTGCAAAACTCACATCAAGGCAACTGGCTATAAAATGCTAATTCATTTTTCACATGCATATTGCACAGCCGTTCTCTTCCCTGCCTAAAGCCAATAGTCATATAACTTCCTAGCAACTGACTGAGAAGAAACTCCTCAAGCTGTCCCTCTCTGCTCAGAGTTGCACTGAAAAATAAAAGAGCCCATTAAAGTCAGAATCTGAGTACACAAAGGGAAAGTTCCATGCAGACACAAGTAGATGTACAGCCAGGTCGTTGGTCTATGATTTCAGGAGCTGACAGGGTGAAAGTCACACCTTGTGGTTTAGTCACTTGTCTACAAGCTATGAATCAAAGCAATGCAAGTTCACCTCTTATAGGTTCACTGTTCAGCTGTGGACCAGCTGAGCGCTTCCCTGTAATGGTGAAGATAGCAGGACTACATACCTGGCCTCACCTCAGCATGGCCAACTCCATACCCCATATGCCCCAAATAACAGGGGTAACAGTTTTTCCAGAGGTAGCGGTAGTGATTGCCAGCAGCACTTGGGATGCTGCCCAGAAAGCACAGGCACCAATGAACCATCCAAAAATGCCTCTGCTCCTGTCCCATGCTGAATACAAAAAAGAACCAAACACACAAAAGCCCGGGCTCCCAAAGTGGTGGGAGAGGCAGCGATGTCAAGTTACAAAAGGGGAAAAAGCAAAAGCAAAATTCAGACACGGCCACCAGAGAATGGGGCTGTGCTCCACAGGGCAAGCCACACACAGAGCCAAGCTGCCCTGCGGAAACTCCCAGATGCACAACGTGCTGTTGTAATAATAGCTACTGCTTCCTAACAACATATGTAGTTTGGGATCGAGCTTGCCTCCAAGCCCTCCCACACGCCTCCCCTTTTATGCTCTCAGCTTTCAACCCGCCCCCTGCAGGTAAAGACCAAGCCCAGTTTCTCCCCCTTCCTACACCCATTTCTCCCTCCCTCCCCTCCTTGGATTTGTTGCTGTCCAGAGCCAAAATGTGTGCGTGACATCACATTCCACAAAAAAACCCACACAAACTGAAAGAAACCAAAAAAATTCCTGGCTGACAGCTCCAGGGCACTATTGCAATGCTGGGCCTGGGCCAAGCTAGAGTTCTATAATTGGCCGTATTAACAAAGAAAAAAAAACCGAGTTTGGGGAGGAGGTGTGTGTATGTGTGTGTGTGGGAGAGGAGACTGGGCTTTAAATCAACAACACATTTTGGAAAGTCCAGCTTTGGCACTCCTAGTCACTGCAGAGCACAAGATCCCAAGATGCCCTTACCTTGCAGAATGAGAAGTGAGGCTTCTCTTTTAGGAACAAAATCCCTAACCCAAAAAAAAGGAAGGTGGGCTCCTTTGAGTGCCTAAATCATGCTACTGTTTATGTGATTTCAGGGCACAATGCAAATTGAAACATCCTGGAGATAGTTGGGTTTGTTAGGGCAGCTGATGGTCTGGGCTCAAAAAAATCAACGTTGGGGAGCTCAAATACAAAAAAAAAAGTTGTGGTATAACTGAGTTGCGGCAGCTGGTGGTCTGGGCTCAAAAAAATCAACGTTGGGGAGCTCAAATACAAAAAAAAAAGTTGTGGTGTAACTGAGGTGCACAGTTCATGACAATGTTCCCCATATATCATTCATAGAGCTGGTTGGGAATTTTCCAATAAAATGTTGTTTCATTGGAAAATGTTGATTCTTCAAGCCAGTACTTTCTCTAGAAATGTATGTATCCATTTCAACAAGGATAGATTTTCTGATCAGAAATGACCCTCCGCCCCTGAGGACCCAGGAATAATCTCAGTCTCTAACATCCTGATTGTTCCTAATAAAGTTTTTTTCTCTTCCAAATGCTTAGAAATGGATTCCTTGGGGCAAAAGAGCAAAATGTTTTCACAATTTCCATTGCATGGAAAAACCACCTCCTGCCTGGCATTACTCATTACAGGGTTTTTAGCAGACTGCAGGTTTATGATTGGAACTGTGCAAATATTGGGAGGAAAGACATTTTGCAAACAATGGATCAAAATTTAAAACAAATTCACTTGTTTGACTTCATTACGTTGTGTTTGCCATGTGCTGGCAGAAACATTCATTGAAACAAACAGTTAAATTGCAGAATATCTATTGAAAGTTAAATGTGAATATATAGTCAAGAATATTGCTCCTGATGCAAAGGACAGCTTATCCAGTCAGAAAACAAAAATGTATTATATCCCAAATTTAAACTGTTTGAGTTTCTTGACAGCCAAACAAACTGCTTGCACATATTATTTGTGGTAAATATTCAGGAAATAATTTGGAATAATGAATACATTTGAGAGGAAAAAAATCACGAGCTGCTTGCAGACAACTCCCAAAGACATAAAGAGGGAATCAATAATTAATTAAATCAATGATTCCCCATCAGTTTTTTGGCCAACTCTATTACTGACAGATGTACAGGAATATATTTTTGGTTTGTTAAATAAATAATAAAAGAAAAACACTTTGGGGGGACTCTGCTTATGTGAGCCTAGGATGCAAGTATTCATTTCCAGTACTGAATCATGTTGCAAATGAAATGCTCTGTAAGATTAGCACTGAACAGCATTTTGATGACTCTGATTAAGGTTCTGGGTCAGCTTGAGAATTTTGCATGTAAAGTTGCCGGTTGTTTTGTCCACATCGTTTTGCAGACAAATACTATAGCTATGCATGTGAATAATTGATTGTGCAATCCATCAGTTGGGTGAAGTTGCCATTTGTATGTACAATTACTGTAGTAGCATCTGTAATTCCAGTATTGTATTCATACCCACAGGTAGATGAGGCATACAAACTCACTGCTGCATCTGCCAAAATTCTCCACATTTGCTGACCTGCTTTTTTCTGTCTAGGTCGGTAGCACTAATCAGTAGCACTGATAACCAAAAACTGTAAACCACTTTTCAGTCTTCTTCTTGTGTTTCTACACCACATTTGACCACTTTGACTGTTTACAGTGCTTTGCGAGATCTTTCACTGTACATGTGCTGTCAAGCAGCGGTGTTGCATGCTCTGAGGTTGCTCTCACATGTGGCTGAACCCATGGTATAGCTAGACTTCTTCATTAGTTCCTTGAAGCGTCCAACTCTGGTATGTTGGCAGTTGGGACATCACCACCTTTGTCATGGTTTGTCAGGCATTGGTGGCAAGGATTCAGCCACTGCATTGCCTGTTTTCCTACTGAATTCCTATTTTTTCACTGTCAAGTATTTTCTTCAGCCTCTTGTTCCACATCTATAGCCGTGTCTCCTTGAGTGGGGCATCGAGAGGTTGGGTGCTGGTGAGGAACTGTTCGGTGACCAGTATGAAATGAAATGTTGGCCTTAGACCACCTCTTAACAAGCTCCTTTATATCACAGCAGAGACTATTTGGTGCTCTTGTCTCACAAGACAGGCAAGCATTAAGTAGAAAAGCATCTCCTAACCTTTTTTGCCTCACGGTGCACTTACCTAAATAAAAAGGGGAGAAGGGAGGGACACTGACGGGGGGGTGGCGCACGGCCAGCCGGATAGCATTTTGGGCTGGAGCCATGCCCCCTGCCTGGCTGGAGCCATGCTCCCCGTCTGTCTGTGTGCCCATGGCAGCAGCAAGTGGGGGGGGTGGCTCCAACCAGGCAGGGGGCATGGCTCCGGCCCAAAATACAACAGGACACCGGTTGGGAAATGCTGAAGTAGATCATACAGATTTAACTATCATATTTATTCAATTACAGTAATTCCAACCCTGAATATATAACAGCTCCCCAATAATTAGATTCTACATATGGAAAAGTTATAAATGTGTTATAATAAATTTATAATTAATTTATAATGTTATCATCTAATTATTGGAGGTTTCCCTTAAATTTATAATTAATTTACAATGTTATCATCTAATTATTGGAGGTTTACCTTAAATTTGTCTCCCTCTCACTGCTACAGAAGGGAGTATAAAATCAGAGGTTGGAGGTCAGGTGATCCCCTTACCTTCTATCGCCCCGACTTCTTTCCCCTGCGGCCCCTTCCCCTCCTCCTCATTGTCAGGCCTTACTCTGTCTGAGCACATGGAAATGAGGGACACATTTGAAAACACTGACCATGAAATAAACATACATGTAATACCCTGCATATAGGAAAATAATTACACTCCCTGGATGCATATACATTAGGACTGGGCGAAATTTCACCAAGTGTTACATTCTGGGGCACAGATCTGGGGGCCTGTACCCTGGGAGGAGTCTGGCACAGCCCCGCAGACCTCCCAGGGGTGCAGGCCTCTGGACCTGTGCCCAGATGACAGGAAGCTGCCACTGCTGCCTGGGGCCAGCGCCCCAGCACTGGGTGCGGGCTGTGTGCCACACTGGTCCCAGGTGGCAATGGCAACCTCTTGTCATCCAGCAAAGATCCCGGGGCGCACACCCCCAGGAGGAGTCTACTACCCCTGCAATTTGCATCCGAATCAGGCAACAAATGACAATGTTTTAGGCATTTTCATGATTCCCCATTATAGCCTCTGGGCGAAACGAGTCAAACCAGAAAAACAGTTTTGACTACATAAAATGGGACAGTGCTTCAAAATGAAACTAAACAACAAAACAAAACATTGTGCCTTTGAAATGGTGAAATGGACATCAAAAGAAACGATCGAGTTTCACACAGCTCTAATGTACATGCGTGCTTTACTGAGGAATAGACTAATTAGCTGCACAGTAAAGCATCACCATTTACATGGGTGCTGCTTAGAGTGCAGCAAACTAATTAACTCCACCATAAGATAGTACTGTTAGGGTCAATACTATCTTATGGTGGAGTAATTAACTGCACTGAAATGCATGCATAGATGCTGATGAGGAGCATAAATTGTGCCAGGTCAGCCCACCCAGCCGGGGGCCTGCTCCATCCAGGGTTAAATTGCTGCTGTCCTAGGCACATGTGTAAATACTGCACCTGGGAGCAGTTTACTCAAATCGCTCCAGAGTTTATTGCTTTGCATTAATTGCACATGTAGATGCACTCCCCCCTTCCATAAACTTAGTTCATCCAGAATTGATGTAATTTACCCCTCCTGAAATTGCTGCAAGTTTTAGCAAAGGTGAGTACCTTAACAGAAAGTTTGTACTTCCTGTATATATACCTATATGCTTCTACAAGCCTGTCTCATGACTGCTATGGTTCACTTGACAGTCCAAAACACACCTTTAAAATTACACCATCCTTATTCCCGTTATAAAGATGGTACCACACATCCACGTGCCCATTACCTTCACCTTTAACCATCACAATCACACAAAAGACCAATTCCACATCTACTTCCCATCCTCCCCTCCCTCTACTCCCCCTTCCAAACGCCCCCTCCTAATCCTTTCACTCGTCGTTGTCATCGTGGTTGTCTCCATCATCATCACTGTCATCACTCTCACCAACTGTCCCACCTCTGTACAGCCTGTGCTAGCCTTTTCTTTGCCACATGATCTCTGTCATCTCCACCCCGACATATTCCTCCGACTTCCTGTAGTATCCCTGCATCTCACTCAGTTCCATTTTGACACAGCCCTAGACTAAATGATTTGTGTGCCTATACTTGAGCAGGTTCCTGGTTTTCCACAGGGCATTTCTAAAGTAGATGAATTGGTCAGAGTGGGTTGTCAGGGTCCCCTCATGCTTGGTCAGATGACCAAACAGTACCACCTCTCTGTTCAGAGTCTTGACCCATCACCTCATAAGAAGCAAGATTTCTCTCTTCCACACAGCCACCTCCCCACTTCAAAAAAAAAAATTGTCTTGGGCCAATTCAGCCATATTAGTTCTAAATTCTGTTGACTGAGCAAAGCTCAATCATTCAAGTCTGTGTGACACAACCACTGGCAAGTATCCTACCTCCCAAACTCTTCAGCCTGGGGCTTCAGATACTCTCAAATCCATGGCAGACATCCTATGCACAAACCTCAAGCCCAGAGGCCTTAAAGTTCATATGCCCCTTAGTCTCATTTGTCCCTAGCCAAAAGGCCAAAGAAGCAAGCTAGAGAGAAAGCCTGAGGGCAATTCCCCATAGTCATAAATTGTATAGCCAAGGTCCTCATATTTGGAGGCATTTGTAGGCTCTCAAAGGGGTCAGCCTGCCTGCAGTATAAGGGACGGGCCTTCACCCTCTAACTACACTAAGTCATTCATGGCTGAGAAGAAGGTAGATACGATGACTTAGGACCAAAAACCATCATTGTGGTATCTCCCCTGCTCCACTCACTATGTATTTTTTTAATTTGCAAAAATATATATTCCTATACATATAAATAAACATATAATCACAGCACTTTTACCAACACTGTACTGTGGCTGATATGACTCATCTGTCAGTCCAAAACACATTGCTGCCATTACATCATACACATTCTCCTCACAATATCTGTACTGCGCTTCCACATGTACATGCACCTGTGGGACCATCATCAAAGCCCTTGACCACATGAACAACTGATGCCACTCATGACTGGGGGGGGGGCACCTTGGGAGCAGTAAGCGGGGACCACCTACAGCCGCCGCTCGCAGTGTCGGCAGTGGCAAGTGGTGAGTGGGTACTGCCTGCAACCGCCATCTGCAGTGTCGGCAAGCGGTGAGTGGGGACAGCCCACAGTTGCCGCCCACAGTGTTGGCGGTGGCGAGTGGTGAGCAGAGACTGCCCACCACCGCTGCCAACAGTGTTGGCAGCAGTGGGTGGGGGAAATGGGCTGGCAAGCGGTGATTGGAAAATGCCTGCAGATGCCACCAGCTGCACTGGTAGCAAGGTGGGGACAGGTGCGAGCAGACCACCTACAGAAGCCGGTGGCAGCTTCAGCCATGGCCACTCTCAGGGGGGGCACATGCCCCCCTATGTGTCACCTATGCTTGCCCATCACAAAGACACACAACCTTTCTCTACACCCTAAGCTCTCCCTCCTCACTTCTCTCTCTCCTGCCTGTCTACTTCTTCCCCAGTTCTTTGAGTAGTCACTGTCATCATTGCTTTCCTCTCTCTCATTGTCTCCACCACCATTGTCGCCATCATCATCATTGTCATCACTCTCTTCAGGGGCCGCACCCCTGAATAGTCTGTGCCAGTCCATCCTCTTCCAGGTGATCACCGCCATCTCCTCCCCACCATCTTCCACTGCTTTCTTGCAGTACCTGTGTATCTTGTTCAGTCCCATTTTGACACAGGCATATACTGCGAGGTCTGTTCACCATTTAGGAGTAGGACCCTGACCTTCCACAAAGCATTTCTAAAGCAAGAAATGAACTGGTCAAGGCAAGCTGTTGGGTCCCCTTCTGCTTAGACAAGTATTCAAACAGCATCACTTCTCTGGCCAGGGTTGTGATCCCTGTCACCATCTTGAGGAGTATAAACACTTTTCTCCACAACCCTATACATGTATTAGTCCAAAACTAAAAGGCTCATGAGTTAGCATACACTTCATTGGGCTAGGCCCCAGCAGAGACAACTGTGTTTCAAGCCATGGTGATAGCACAGCTCAGCACTGCACAGTATGTGTGTACTCCAGATCTCCCACAAAGGATCCCCACTAATTAGTCCCCCACTCATGACTGGAACCAGGTGTTTTTGTCACAAGTCCTGATATGCTCCAAAAAAAGTATATGTAGATGAGGCACAGGGCAGCCTGGTCCGACTCTACCTCATGGAGGGTAGTGCCACATTAATCATATGGGACAGGTTGAGAGAGAGGGTGACAGAGGGATTCTGAGTAAGCTGTTTGGGCCTTGTTTGCTGGTGGTTGCCAGACATTTAAGGTTGGTAAAAAACCTGGACTAATTGGAAATGGGAAAGAAAGGCACAGCTCAGCTGTTGGACTGAAGAGGAAGTCAAAATGTATTTTATATCACGGCTCACTATGACTGAAAAAAAGAGTTGACACTGTAGGGGACACTGTGCACAATGGCTGCCTATACACATAGTTTGGGGGGAACATTTTAATTAGAGTGGAGCTGTGGTGAGCTTGGGGACCTGAAGTCCCTGGGAGTCTCTGTTCCCTGTGAGGGGGTCAAGATCTTCCAGGTGGAGTTCAATCCAGAGCTGAGCAGAAGGAAAGCATGGGAAAAGACAGAGGCCAAGGTAAAGCAGAAGTTAGGTCTGTGACACATGTGCTGCCACTCTACAAGGGGGAATATGGTGTTTATGAAGGTGGTGTTGCTACCGGTGCTTCTGTACACTGCACCGGTCTTCCCCCTTCTAAGCACATTGCCCACAGAATCCAGAGAGCAATGTGTGTCTTCTTCTGGGGATCCAGATGGGAGAAGGTGGCTAGGAAGACCCTGTATAAGACAAAACAAACCAAGGGCAAGGGAATGCCAGACATCCTCCTGTTTCTGTGGGCAAGGTACATGAGCAAGATCTGTAAGCTGGCGACAGGTGCAGAGTCTAAAACAGCCTGCCTTGTAAGATATTGTGCAGGACACCACAAAAGACCATAGGGGGTGTTCGCATGGACCAAAGGAAGACTGGGGTCCACGGACCACCCGTGTTTCTGTAAGATCCTGAACAGGTTCTGCAGCATGTGCGGACTTCAGATCAAAGGCCCTGCAACAACAGCCAAGCACAGAAAGATACAGGAAGTGGTGAGAACGAGGAACATACTATCGTTCATGGACCTGCTCCTGGGCCGTGTTTCCAAACCGTGTGGGAGTGGATCTTCCACAAAGACCTGAGGAAAGACCACAGAGACCTGAACTGTCTGATAGCCCACCGAGCCCTCCCAGTGAGAGCACAGAGAGACAGAGAAGGGCAGCAAGGTAGACGGAGCTGCCCTAGGGCAATCTTCCAACGTGCCACAGATACCGTTGACAACCTTCTATGGCTCTGCTCGTACACCAACGACATGTGAAAGAAGGTAAAGCAGCTCTGTGAAGCAGTGACAGGGGAGAGGCAGCACTGTACAGGCACTTGACTAAACACTAGGGGAGCCCATCAGCCCACTTCAGTCAGTTCGTGCCTTGTGTCAGAAGTGCCCTGTGGAAGTCCAGGAACCTTCTGATGTATGAGCACAGGAACCTCGAGGTGACAGAATGTGTTAAAATTGCTCTGAGTGAACTTCAATCCTACTATCGGAAATCAGGAGAAAGGACAGGGAGGATGCTGCCAACTCCACCTGGCAAAGGGACACTTGACACAGACTCTTCAAAGACCCCCTAGAGGGGGAGAGGACAGTAACAGTGAAGAGGACAATGAGGTAACTGTACCTGGAGACAGTGATGATGACAGCAGCAGCAACAGTAGCAGCAGAACCAACAGTGACAGTGAATAAACTGGTATTTTAAACCCTGTAAGAAGGGCTAGGACCAAGGGACAGTATAGCTGGGTCAGGGAAAGGCTTGCAGATGGGTGTGCAGGAACATGGGTCTGTGGCTGTGGTTTATTGTAATGGGTGCATGGGTTTTAAATGTGTTTTAAGTTGTGTGAAGAAAAATGTATACTAGATGGTGTATATATATATATATTACTCTACTACCACATCTCTTATTCAGATGAGCTGCACTAATCTATCCTTGTGATAGCTTCCCATCAGTGGCACAGCATCTCAGCCACTCCTTGGCAAGTGTAGTGCCTGGGCAGGGGCCCAGTTTTACTATCTTGATCAATACCAGGAGCACTGGGATAGAGAAGGAGTAGTTCTCAGAGTCTGTAATAGCATCAGCGATGGTTTTAGAGAAGAGAGTGGCAGTTATGGAAGGGAAAGTGGAACAAGAGATAAGAAGCAAACTGGAGCGTGAAAATGAAGATCAAGAGTCTTATGGAGGATGGACAAAGGTGGGGAAGAAGGGACAAAAGAAGGTAGGAAAGAAAGGTATGGTGGGATCAGTGATTTTGGAAGAAGTTTTACTAAGGGAAGCAATAAGGGAAGAATACAGTTGGCATGAAGAACAAGAGAAGAGAAGGAGAGGAGGTCAGGAGAGGGAAATGACGAAGGAAACACTGATTGAAGGGGAGAAGAAGACTAGTGGGAAGAATAAGCCAGGCCTACAAAGAGAAAGAAGATGGAAGGAAGTGAGAGAGATGGCGGCAAGTAATCTATGCCTGAGAATAAGAGCAGTATTAAAAGAAAGGAGAACAGAAAAGTCAGACAATGAATACATATGAATTTATGAAGAAAATATTGTTTGAAGTTTTAGATGTTCAAGGGGAACATTTGACTAGCCTTGTCACCTTTCCTGACTGGAAGTCTTGGGAATTTTTGTACAGGAACTGAGAAAGTTATGAGGATTTCTGGAATACGTATGTGACAGTAGTAGGTAAGAGAGAAGAACGTAAGGAGATAAAATTTATTGTGGGAGAAAAGACAAGAGGAAGGGCAATAATTATTTGGATGTACACGGATATGCTTGAGACAAGGGAGATAGAAAAATTATTGGAGAATGATATACAAAAAATTAGGTATGTTGAGAAGATATGTGATAAATATGGATTATGGATGGGATCATGGACAGCTCAAGTGGTAATGAGAGTGGATGAGAGGAATCCCAATAGGGTAATGAACTTACCATCAGCAATGCAAGTAGGCCACACCGAAGGTTTATAATGTATTTCACACAGCCTAAACTCTGTAGCAAGTGTCGGCAGGAAGAACATCTGGCTGCATACTGCCTTTACACAATATGCTACAGATGTAAAGGGAAATGGCACAGGGCTGAGAAGTGCTAAGAAGTACTGAAGTGTGTTATCTGCAGTATAGAGGGACGCTTACAGTGGCTGTAACAGGACCCAGGCCCATCACTGTGGGGAGGAGTGGACCCGAGCCGCTGCCGCAGCCCTTCCCACCCCCCAGAAACAGATGTGGCTGTGCTGTGGCTGTACAGACCGGCTGGTGGCTGACACAGCTGCAGCAGACAGCCCTGGCTGGTGCAAGGCCCCCACCTGTAGGCAACTGGGGGCTTGGCTGCCCAACCGGGGCAGAAGGGCCTGCCCCCACAGGCACGGGGGGAGACAAGCACCCAGGAGAGGTTGCCTAGGGCTTGTTGGCAAGGAGCAGACAGGGAGGCTTCCCTTTACCTGGTAGGAGAGGGGATGGAGGGGAAGGAGATCTAGACAGCTCATCAAAAGTATGAATTAATATCATAATATTAATATCATAAGAAAAGGAGGCATAAAGGATGTATGGGCCAGTGAGAAGGTGACGATGAGGGTGGAACTGAGTGGGAAACAGGTGTTGAGGACTGATTTTGTATTAACATCAATTGGGCTAGGGATTGGAAAGCATGTGATCATAGATGTGACCTTCAGCAATCACTGGATGCTGAGAACGGAAATAAGTTTAGATAAAAGCAGAGGTAAGGGAGGAAAGAAAAGTGGAAGTTAAATGTTCAATTATTACAAGATGAGAAGACCTGTCAAAAATATGTGAAACTGTGTAAAGGATGGAGGACGCTGAACAGATACTACAAAAGCATCTGGGAATTCTGGTCAATGATCAAGAGAAGAATAAGAGAATTTTTAAGAATTACTGGTTGAAGAGAAGTGAAGAAAAGCTAGGAGAACTATAGGTAAGAAAGCTGGAATTATTAAAGGAGGCAGTAAGACACATAAGTGAAAGAACTGCAAGACATAAGGTGATGGACTAAAGAATGGTTCAAAAGTAAAATGGATGACAAAATCTTTCTGACTAGAGCACCTTCAGTGGAGAAGGGGGAAGGATGGTGTATTTTTTGGTGAAACTGAGGAAAAGAAGGAAGGAACTGAAGGAAGCGAAAACTGAAGAAAGAATCTGGATGTGACAGCGGAGTTTTATAAAGAGCTGTAAAAATGAAGAGGAGTAGATGGAAGAAAAATGGGGGTGTTCCTTGAAGGGATAAAGCAAGGAATAGAGGATGAAAAGAAACAAACATTGAAGAAGTTAAGTATGAGAGAGGGTGAGGACTGCTTAAAAGCATGCAGGACAGGGAAGGCACTGGGAAGAGACAGACCTTCGGTGGAATTCTATGAAAAATGTTGGCAATGGCTAGGGACAGATATAATAGAGTCATACAGGGAAATAATGGAGGGTGGGGATATAGGGGAGAATTTTGCAGAAGATATGGTAATTTTGATATTCAAGAAGGGAAAGCAAGACATCTTAGGCAACCTGAGGCCAATAACCCTTTTAAACATAGACTACAAATTGATAGCAAAAGTACTGGCCAGAAGAAAGTGTGACTGTTTAGCAGATGTGATAAAAGAAGAACAAACGTGTGCCATTCCTGAGAGGAGGATATCCTAGACCCTATGGTTTATGAGAGATGTCATATCACATGTACAAGAGAGGAAAAGAAACACAGTAATACTGAATTTAGACCCGGAAAAGGCGTATGATATTCTTGAACATGATTTATGTTTGAAGTATTGTGGAAGATGGGGTTTCCTGCAAAGACGATCAGGTGGGTGAAAGTGTTATACAGTAAAGTGGGAAGTCAAGTTCTGGTGAATGCTTACTTGACCATTTGTTCAAAGGAACAAAGGACCAAAGCATTCCCCATACAAACAGTGATAAGACGGGGATACCTGCTGTCCCCCATCTTTTTGTGTGCAAGATGGAGCCATTGGGACAGTTTGTGATGATAAACTGATAAGCAGTGTGAAGATACCAGGAGGAGGAGAAGTTAAATATACTTTATATATGGATGATGTGAACATTGTGGCTCAGGACAACATATTAACTGAGAGAATATTGAAGTATACTGAGAACTATGGTGAAGTGCTAGAGGTGAAATGAAATAAAATGAAAAGTATTATGATGGGAATGGGGAATTGGGAGAATTTACAGAACTTCAGGTTGTGGGTGGTAGAGGGTGCAATAAAGATCTTGGGAATCCCAATGGATGCCAAAGAGAAAGGAACAAAAGTGTGGCAGAAATCAGAGGTAAGACTAAGGCAGATTTTGGGATTGTGGCATGGTAGAACATTATCTTTCAAGGGTAAACTGGCTGGAGCAAAAACAGTACTCTTGCTGATTGTCCTTTACATGAGAATGGTGTATCCACCATCACTGCAGCAGATAAGGAAGATACAGAGGCAGATATGCATTTTGGGGGGGGAAGTAAAAGAGAAAGAGTAGTCAGTATGGAGCTATACAAAGCCAGGAAATTAGGAGATTAGATTTGGAAAATTTTGTGTATACTTACAAGTATGTCTTGTAAAGAGGCAATACACAGGGTGGGAAGACTGCTTGTTTCTGCTGTTATCGGACAAGGAAGAATGTTAAAATGGGGCATGTGTGGGAGAGACTGAAAAAACTGAGGGCATGGCAGCCACTGTCCCACTACGTAAAGATGGAGAGTTTCTTAAGGGCAATAAACTAGAGGGAGTACGATTAGAGTGCTTGAGTTTCTGGTTTGTTGGGTGTCAAACAGGGAAATGAGAGCTCTCTTCTGGATGTCTGTCATGGGCCAGAGGAGCTCTGGCTCCAACAATTGGTTGTTTTTAGGTGGATCTCAAAGAAGAAGTAAAATTCTCAAGTCATTTTATGAGGTTCTGCTGTTTCAACAGGTCTCATGAGCAATCTAAGCACTGTAATATAAAGGGCAAGCTTCAGTTTTACCTTTACGAGTATGCACTTCTGGGAACAGGTTTTATATATAGATACACACACACACACACACACACACACACACACACACACACACACACACACACACACACACACACACACACACACACCAATCATGTTAGAATTGAGAGATCACAACATGCGGCTTGCAAGCAGCATTGGGATTCAGCAACTCATACCAACGTCAACTTGGTGTGCACCATCCTAGGCTAGCACCAGGAGCTATTCTTCTGTGCTAATCCACCTATAAAAATGCATCTTGAAAAGGCTATATGGAGAGATTACTTGAGGCTTGCCTTGAGCAGACACAACTATGTGTGTGTATGCGCGTGCGCGCGTGCACATGTGTGTATCTGTGTGTGCATGTGTGTGCACACTCACAAGTTTGCATTAAGCGCACATAATGGCATGTGTGCTAAGCCATGAACATGTTTGGTGAGAACAAAGTGCTTAGAGGTGAGACTACCACCTTGTGAGTTAGGCTCCATGCATGTTATACATGTGCTGGCTGACCATGTTAAATGTACAGTGCTCATTCTGTCACTTTAAGACAGTTTGCATGTGAATATGTAAGAACAAGAGGCTCAAGTAAAGCACACAGAGTTAATTTTGCATTAACCTGTCTACTGAATGAAGATGCTAGATAATGAATGAAAACGACTCACAGCAGAGTCTGCTTAATGAAACAATACAAACAATCTCCCCTGGAAGACATTACGAAAGGCTATCAACACTTGCCACCCAGTTCCAGAAGCCTAAGAGTCTATGTGTGTTAATCTCTTCATGGCCTTTTATTTTACAGCAAACAAAAAACAATTTCTTCCAAACATTTGTACTGATTGATCCTGTATACATATCCTGAAGAAGAGAGACTAACAAGCTGCTAATAGGAATGGCCTATAATATTAAACAGAAAATGAGCTTTTATTATGAGTTTCATCTGTCTGGCATCTGTGCCCAGTGCTAACAAAAGCACATGAACTGTGTTCTGTGTCAGTAATTATAGCCCTGCTGAAAACCTTATGGCTGCATACTTCTGCAAAGAGAGGTATTTTGACACTTAAGCTACTTCTTCTAATGAAGTAGAGAATACCCATGGAAGCAGTGCATATCATCCATAGTTGCAATGCAGCCTTTCACTGCCTTAATAAATGCAGCATATGCTGAAATAGCAGACTATCTTTTCCAAGAGGGGGCTGAATCATTCCGTTATTACCACCCTGCTATTGCTTTTAAATTGGTTTAGCATTGGTGAAACGTGCTCTTATTTAACTAGAGAATAGGTACTATACAAATTGAGTGAGCCTCTCATAGCCCCCCAGACCACATGATTAATATCTAGTAACCTTCTATCCTCCTCCACCAAACCTGCCATCAAAGATTAGTCCCCCTGTTCTGTGGCCCTCTTGTGATACGACTGATAAAACCAATCACCTCTTTGTCCTCCTCTAGCTAACCAATGATGACTTTTTTCCATCTGATAAGCAACCGTTGGCAAACAGATATCACACGCTGCAACCAAAAATACAGCGTGAAAATGATGAGGAAGCACTTTCCATATTGAAAGGGAGGATTTTGCATTTGCCCCAAAAAGACAGTACCAGAGCACGAAACTATGGGAGAATAAACCTATACTTGGCACTTCTAAAGATTTCAGTCCTCCTGTGACCCAGCTACAGAACACTTCATCAGAAAGCATGGATAAGACATGACTTTCTATAGCTGTCAACAATATTAAAACAAAACAAAACACTTACTTGGATCTGTTATTTTTTAAATTAATCTTATGAAATATTTCTAAATGCAAGGGACTAAGATCAAGTGAGGGGGGGCCACAGTGAAGTTTCTGAGAAAGTCATGATGTTACTGATCCCTGTGTGTTGGGGGCAAAATTTAAATTAAAAAAAGAAGAAAGAAACAAAGAAAGAAAGTGAGAAGTAAGCATAGTTTATTGGATTTTCCAGAGGCCAACTCATAAAACACCATTAGCTTCCTGGAATGTTTTGCAACAATGTGTTTGTGGGTTAGGTGGTAAGGAAAATGGCAGATCTTGCTGACTTTTAAACATTTTAGTAGTACGATCTGGCTGTAGCAAAATTCCAAATTAAATGTGCTCAGAAAGAAATGCATATCACTCTGCAAAAAATCTGCCATACTGAAGCATCCAACCAAAGAAGAAAACACCCACTCAAGACATCATTATAGTATCTTCCAAATGATTGTGGGCTATCAGATCTAGTTCTTTAGCAGTAGAGCTGTGTGAAATTTTGCTGGCTGTTTCGATTTGACACTGTTTCAACTCATTTTGAGTTCAAAACGACAAAAGTGAATCGAAACGAAGGGCTTTGAAACAGCCTCGAAACAAAATAAGGCTAGTTGAAATGTTTTGAAAGTTTCAAAATGTTTCGCGTTTCGAAGCAGCCAGCAGCCAGGTGGCGGGAGATGGGAGAACCAGGGCCACAGACCCATTTGGCTCAGCTGGCCCTGGCTCTCCCTGCCTCCCACAGCTGTGCTGTGGGAAGCCAATCACAGCACAGGGGAAGGGAACTGAGCTCAGGCTCAACCCCTATGATCAGGCTGGGGAAGGCAACTCAGCCCAGCTGAGCTCAGTTCCCCTTTCCAGCTAGATTGGGCTGGGGAAAGGAACTCAGCCCAGCTGAGCTGAGCTCCCCTCCCCAGCACTACAATTATTTCCCCAGCCCACCTGCAGCACTGGGGAGGGGAACTGAGCAATCGGGCTCAGTTTCCTTCCCCAGCTCCCTGATCCCAGGCTGCAGCACCCAGCTTCTCCTCCTCTTCCAGCAGGCAGATTGGGAGTCTGAAGCCCTGGAAGGACTGGCACAGCCCCCGTAGCCTTCCCAGGGTTGTGGGCCCCCTTCTGCCTGCCGAACAAGAGAGGCTGTTTCGAGCTTCCCCATTATAGTGTATGGGTAAAACGTCAAAACAGCATCACTGTTTCAACAAAACGGAACAGCAATTTTGAATCAAAATGAAATTCAAAATGAAACGCTGTTCTGTCGAAACAGAACAGTGCCGTTTCGCACAGCCCTATTTAGCAGGCTGCTCCATGCATGAGCAACATTTCCTGGACCATTTCAGCCCATTTTTGCAAAGATTCATTATAACACTCAAAAAGCTTTTAATTAATATTCAGAATTTAAATGGCCTAAACCCAGCAATTTCTCTCATACTGTGGAAGAAACATGATATTTGTGGGAAAAAAGTAATATTTAAGACCCATCTCCACAATAAAATCAGTTAAAATGGACCGTGTGATGCAGGATACTAAGGTTTTCCAGTGCCTACTCCCAATGTATCCGTTACAAATGTTTATTACAATTTAAGTCGCCAATGTGATCAGGACTAGCAGAGATGCATAGCTTACATCCTTATCTTATATAGTGATGTGCAAAATCTCTCAAACTAAGCTGCAGCAAGGATATCACTCAAAACAGCAGACTTCCAAGGAAACAGCATTAATGACTGAGTTGGGAACAGCAAGCTCTCTGAGTCAGCATAATAGTATTCAATCATCTTACATTTGAACAATTCTATTCTTTTTCATATGGTCATGCCTGTGCTGCACTCCTGCCAGAGGCTGTTTTTAAGGTTTTTTTTTTTAAATGTTTTGCGCATTAATAAAACCCCAAACATTAATATTTCTTCCTCCTGGATTGGACCAGATCTTTGGTATGCTAGCACAATTACCAAGTGTCAATAGCTGGTGTGGAGACTTTTTTGTTAAAAGCTTTTTACAAAAGTGTTTATGTGTAAAACTCGCATGGTCATGTGGCTATCGAAAGTGCTTTAAAATGGACTTTCTCACTTTGGAAGTGCTAGGCAAGGATCGTTTGGCTGCATTAAATTACTGCTTGCCTTGTGGAATGCATCTGAATCACAATGTGAGCAATCCTCCAGGAGACTCATTGACTCCATAAAGCCAAATGACCTTTTGAATGGCCCGCTGAATGAGAAATTTGTATTTCTTGGATAGGCAACAAAACCCCAACCAAGATGCTCTTTGGCCTAGTGAATGGCATTGCGAGGACTCAAGCCCCCAAATCATACAATCGCCATAGCCAGTTTCATCCCCTCTTGCACTTCTAGCAAAATGATCAGACTTGTACCAGGCATGCTTTATAGTCTAACAAACTCATAAAAAAAATAAATCAAACTTTGCTCATGTAACAAGCTCACTTTAGCCTGGTTTGAGCCAGCTTGTGCTTCCTTGTCACCTAATTTATTTCAGCTGATGAAGTTCTAAGAGATGATTTGAATTTGGCAACACATTACAATCAGCAGGAAATCATGACTACTTCCTTTGGACTTAGTTACAAGAACATTAATGTCAAAAGGGTTCCTGAAACAGTGATCTATGTAGACAGGATCTGTAATGCTAAAGGAATTTCACTGGGATTCTGTTTTAGTATTACTAGATTCTTACAAGAATCCTGGCAGCTTATTGTGTCAGTAGTCTTTATTTCAAAATTAAAAAGACAGCGACAATTTTAAAGCCTCAAAGTAAACTCCCATTGGCACAGAAATGGATCAATGGGCTTAGGTAAAATATGGCTGCCTAGAAGTTCATCTAAAATTAAGTGAGCCCTAACCCACCTGTCTTTGAAGCTTGAAAAAGTTTGAATTTACTTTTATTTGCATTACTTTTAAGAACCACAGACGTCTCTGCACTTCTTGATGAGGCCTGTAATTGGAAATAAAAAGGCCGAAACTTGGGGATGGGAAGGAATGGCCTCGTTTCTATGAGAAGTTTAGATCCATCACAGACTGTTCTAGAGGTTTTTGATGAGCTGTTCAACTGTCAGTGGTGATTTGCCTGGATTGATAGGAAGCAGGTATCCACAGCTTCCTGTTTCATTATGAGATTCCTTTGATGACCATTTTCTAAAATTAGCACTGTGTTTAAGGGGCCGATACTCTCAGGTATGGATAGCTTTCTATGAGAAACTGAGCACCTCACAGTCCTCACAAGCTACACCAGGATTTCTGCTGTTTTGAATCATGGAGAAGTGAGCAAATCTGGCTCCTCTGTGTGTAGTTTTATATCTAACACTCACACATGCACCTATAAATATATGCCCACAATTTCAGCTGGAATTCTTCAAGATTGCACAATGTTTGTCTTTTGGAAAATGGTTAATTAATATTTATAAAGCATCGCAGAACCAATCTAAGGCACTTGAGTATCGGTGTTACTGTTTTAGGCACTAGGTAAATGAAAAGTTAATTGGCTTGCCTTTGCTAGATTTAAAATCTGAGTCAGGAATAACATTTCAAGAAATCCTGGCCTTACTCCTGCACTCAGAGGGATGGACAAGACCAATACTAAGCACAACTGTAAGTTAACCAATAAATATTTTACTAACAAAAAGGTACCACTAAAACTCGAAAAGGCCAAACTGCCTGGACCGTTTTTATATATATATATTCAAACCTCTCCTATATAACTGTAAAAGGACAGCAAGCTTAGTCAGTTATTAGAAAATCCGTTCCCGGAACTGAGACAGCTCATCCAACAGCTACACAATTGCAAACATTTCTTTGGGATCTCTTCAATTATGCATCCCAGTGGAGAGCAAAAAATGCCTTTTTTGCCTTTGCTTGTCTTTATTACATTCTCTTGCACCTGGCACTTTCCCCTGTACAGCTTAAGAATGAGGTAAAGACAAAGCACATTAATCAAAAGTGCTGATGGTACCAAATTAGAAAGGCTTGTAAGCACTGTGAAACTGTATCTGGAACAAGAGAGCTTAGGAGGGTGAGCAGTGTCAAATGGCGTGACATGAAAGGTAAATAAAATGCAAGCAATACATTTATAGGACAGAAAGGCTGAATCACAGCAGGCTGGTTTGAGAGCAGCAGTACAGAAAGAGACCCAGGATGAGGTTAGCTGGTAAATTCAACATGAGATCACAGCAGCGTATTCTTGCAAATGCTATTCTGGGATACTGTATAGAGGCACAGTCTATCTGGTATATACAGGAAGCTTATTGTTTCCTCAGGAAGATCACAGACAAAGTTCTGCATGCAGTTCTGGGTACCACAACACAGACTTTGATAAGCTTCAGCATAAAAAAAAGGATTCAAAGACAATTTGTCCAAAGAAAGGACTAAAAGATAATGGTAAAATGAGAGCATCTGACCTATAAGGGGAGTCTAAAAGGACTGTGCCATTAAGAAGAGGCTGTAAAGCAAAGAACACAAGAACAGCCTAGAAATACCCAAAAGCGCACAGAAACGGAACAAAAGGCTGCAGGGGGATAAAGGAAACTCACACCAGCTATATAGAGGGAGAGCCACCAGCAATGGAAGCTACCCTCTGGGAAGTGACAGACACTTCAAGGTTACATTCACTCACAAGAAAATGGGGTGTCACATTTAAAAGGAGTAGAACAATGGCACTCCTGCATTTGTGGGTGCAGCAAGTACATGATATTGCACAGTGACCTACACATTACTGTCTTGAAGGCAGTTCCTTAGCCCTATACCCTCACTGGCCATCCTTTTAAGAGGTAGCAAGAATGAGTGAGGATGCAGATATGTATTAACAGGTGAACAAAGGAACGGTGGGGAGATATGATCACCCAGAGAGTGGTAGTGGATGGATCAGTATCAACCTGGAAAGATGTGGGCAGCAGAGTCTCACAAGGCCCGGTCCTTGGACCTGTGCTGTTCAATGTTTTCATCAGTGACTGGGATGAGGGCGTGGAAGCCACTCTGTCCAAATTCGCAGATGATACCAAATTATGGGGTAAAGTTAACATGCTAGAGGGTAGGGAACGAATCCAGGTGGATCTGGACAGGTTGGAAAAGTGGGTGGAACAGAATAGGATGCAGTTCAACAAAGACAAGTGCAAAGTGCTGCACCTAGGGAGAAGGAATCACCAACATGCTTACAGGCTGGGGGAGGAACTTCTCAGCAGCACAGCAGTGGAAAGGGATCTTGAAGTCATTGGTGACACCAAGATGAACAATGAATCATCAGTGTGACAAAACAATCGGTAAAGCTAACTGCACTTTATCATGCATTAGCAGGTGCATGATGAACAGGTCCAGAGAGGCGATAATTCTCCTCTATGCAGCATTGGTCAGGCCGCAGCTGGAGTACTGTGTCCAGTTTTGGGTGCCGCACTTCAAAAGGGATGTGGACAACCTCGAGGGGGTTCAGAGAAGGGCCACTCGTATGGTTAGGGGCCTGAACACAAAGCCCTACGAGGAGAGATTGAGGGACCTGGATCCCTTCAGACTCCACAAGAGACGGCTGAGAGGTGATCTTGTAGCCGCCTACAAGTTCATCGGGGGGGAGGGCAGCAAGGAATAGGAGATGCTCTGTTTACCAGGGCACCCCTTAGAGTAACTAGGAACAATGGGCACAAACTGACAGAGTGCAGATTTAGGTTAGGCATCAGGAAAAACTTCTTTACAGTGAGGGTTGCCAGAATCTGCACAGGCTTCCAAGGGAGGTGGTGCTCTTCCCTACTTGGGGGTCTTTAAGAGGATGCTGGATATGCACCTGGCTGGGGTTGTCTGACCCCAGCGCTCTTTCCTGCCCAGGGCAGGGGGTCAGACTCGATGATCTACTGAGGTCCCTTCCAACCCAAACATCTATGAATCTATGACGAGTACAAAAGGACCTAATGACTCAGAGACAGAACCAGGACTAGACACAAACTCTCCAGAGTCATCATTTAGCAGTCTACAGCTAAATGTCCACCTTCTATTCCGGGTACCTGGCTAACTCTGCTCTCAGAAAAAGGCCAAATCCCAGCTCCCTTTCTCAAGAAGTGTCAGGAGGGCCTTGAATTCATGACATAAAAAGACAGCCACACACAGTTACTGCAAATGGCTTCTGAAGAGGAAGAACTCCTTACAACAACAAGATGGTCACTGGGCCAGTGCAGTGGCATGCATTAGGTTCCTCAATTCCTGAACAAATCCAGACTAGTGTAACATGAATTCCAGAACAAGCCAAGGATTTCAAAAGGGAAAAAGGAAGCTTCACCTGGATACAGAGACTACATAAAGCAAAAGCTACCTGGTGTTCTAGGTGACTACAGTTTACAGAGTTCATGCACCACATTGACCCCTTTTCTTCCAAACAATATAATGCAGAAGTTTGGCATCACCTGAATATTTCTGTCTGCATTAAAAGGAAGTTCAAATTCCAATTGGTTTAGCCATGACATTTTGACTCCGCAGATTAGCAGCTCAGCTGCTCTGTCACTGTGCTGCACTGTAATATGGGCTATGGAAGAGTTAGAAAAATAAACAGCACAGGAAATTTAACACATACCAGTCACAGGCTGCATACTCAAATGTATTCCAGACAGACTTTTGAACCCTGTTAAATATACGTAAGGAAAACGTTGGTTGGTAATTAAACAAACATTCTGTGTGCAGAATTAAATGTTTGTTTCACAAAATCCAGCTAGAAAGTCTGAAGTTTTATTGAGCTCAGAGTTCATGCCTTTGTGTTTAGAAGGGTTTGAAAAGGTCAAAGATACCTCCCTCTATGAAATGACATTTAAAACACAACCTAAAAATATCACTTTGTTAAAGCCACATTTTAGAGCTCTGCAGACCTCAGGCAGTTTTGTTCAGCGCATGGTATTGAATTCACGGCTGTCTGGGGAAGAAGTTCATAAATTTTGTATTAGCCCCTCTCTTCCTAGCCCATATGGCAGTACAGAAAACCTTCCAGGATGGAGACAAACATCCTGCATGAATTCCACAGTGCATAAGCAGCTGGCAATAAAAAAAAATGAATGGACAGAAGCGACAGCATGATTCCTAAACTGATAACACTTGAATATCTCAGGGCTGATCCACAAGTGGGGTTATGGAAGTATGAGAAAAGGTCATCAGTTGAACCATGATACCTTTTCCCAGTACTAGCCCTTGGTGCACCGGAGCTCCAGTTATTCTCATGACCAAGTTTCTTATTGAGGACACATTTAGCAAACCGTATCTAAAGATATGGTGAGGCTTGCAAACCCGCTACAGTAGCCTTATTCACAACACCGCAGTATGCTTGGTGACCACTCAGCTTGACTGACCAATTTGTTTATTATAAAAGTGCAATTGAAGTTTCATAGGTAAGAACTTCTGCCTTTGATGGGACTTTAAAATCTCTTGTTCATACACATATGTATCCACTGTCTGCATCTTAAAAGAAAAGCTCCATCAATTACAAGTCCAAATGCTATTTCTTCTTAGTCCTAAACCAGAAATTTGAACCCCACCTGAAATCTGTTTTACATCTAAATACCACCTCGTTAATCCACATACCATATTCAGCTGCAACTATGCTTGAACTGCAACAAGACGCAGAATTTCCATTCCTGGGAAAATAGGGAATGAAGAAGTAATAATAAGATTCCCAAATGAAGAAAAGGTGAACAAGCAAGAAAGGAAGAGTGGAAATATTTTTCTGATTGTGGATCCAGATCCGCATCTCCTGTCCACGCTTGGCTAAAGTCACCTGTCTTTCTGCCCTGCCTGTGTCTGGAAACAGACAATGCCCTTGGTGGACAACCATGGAAAAGATTCCAGGCAGATGACTTAGTTAAGCAAAACATCGTAAACTAGAAGACAAGGGAGCATTAAAAGTATGACAATGAACCCATCATCCTAGCTGCTAATATGCTTGGAAATGTTCCAGGATTGCAAATCCTGATTTTTGTTGAAAGTTGTAAAGCTTTTGAACACAAACCCTTGAATACCCTCCAAACAATTTTTACACTTTGCTAAAGAAAACAATGGTGCAAGCAAAGGGGCTCTTGGGTTTTAAAACCCCACAGCAAGAGTAGTCAGGAACATTTATCAAATGATACAATATGATTTCTTAAGGTGGGAGAAAAATAGAAGTGAAGTATAGTTTATAAGGTGCAGAAAGAGATATGTTGGACTTTGTTAAAATGTTAAGATGTCTTCTGGCAGCACTGTCCACACTTTATTTACAAATGTGCCATCAACAACATGGCTCTTGCTAGTACAGGGCTTTTTAATAGCAATAGTCACAAGAACCATGTCTTTCTCAAACACTTAAAAAAAGTAGGGGTGAAATTCTGGCCTCCCTGAACTCCATGGCAAAATCCCCATTAACTTCTGTGGGGCTGAGATGTCACACAGCCCAACCTGATCTTTGGAACTAACCCATAAGCCAGTCAGAACCGTAACTCCTGAATACCCAATACCTTCCAAGAAAATTTCACCATTCCCTTACCGTCAAAGGAAAATATTTATCCCTGCATATCACACCCCATTCATTACCCAGTCAATCACGACCACATGGTGAAAAAAATGACACTCCTCCTTAAACAAACCTGCACTTTCCATCTTCTGTACATTCTATAGGCAATGAATCTACAGAGCAAATGTCACCTGTGCTGGTTAGCATGAGGCCCTGGGACTTAAATTACATCAGTTTCAGAGGCTGAAAAAAGGCCCTTGAAGCAGGTTCTTGAGATTAAAGTGTCCTTTGTAAATCTTCCTCCCTAAAAGCAAACAGCAGAGCCCATGGATTTTTGCCTCTGCCCCCATGCATCCTGCTGGTATTTTTGTTCAGAAGTTTATTTAACAGATACATCAAAGGGGACATCTCCGGGGGACCAACAATCTTGTGTCACCAGAAACACCAGCCATTAATCAAGTCACATGATGAAGAGTAAAACAGAGGCCTCTGAACCCAGGACTCACACTCTCAAAAGAGATGCCAATTTCATCTCAAATCAGGCAAGCCCTATGTCCAAGGAGGTCAGGACATCTAACCTCCCACATTTTGTAGCCCAGGCTGCTTTGTTTTTTATTCTCTAGTCAACAGGATTTCCACAGAGAAAAACTGAGCATGCTGCAAACCTTACATGTTGCCTTGCATCCTTTGTGACCTTCCTAAGCTTCCATGTCTCTGTAATACTAGATCAAGTCCCACACACTCTCCTGCAAAAGCCCTTTCGCAAACAGGGAACGTAAAGGGAATTTCTAGTCCTGGTGTGCCCAGAAAATAGAAGTGAAATTAAGCTGTGGCAGATGCAGCAGAGTCCGCCCTCTACAACGAGCATAAGAAAAAGCCATCAGGAGTGGAAGGCCAAGCACAAGGAACAGACTTTGCATCTACTGCATGCTTTGTGTAGCTCCTGACACTTGAACAAAGTGAGACAAGGGCTTTGTAGTCATAGTGATTTGGCCCCCATGGCAAGTCCCAGGTACTTCCTGTGGGTCAGGTAGAAGTATGGAACTAGGAATCTGTTCAGTCAGGAGCTTTTTGCCAGTTCTGACCCCAAGGAGGAAGAATCATGGAGGCCAGTGTTATCGCCAGAATTTGAGGAAGTGTATCAATTTGTTCAGTCTACTCAAGTCCAAGATGGGAGAAAGAAACTCTTTTCTTCTGCAAAATAAGGAAATATTGGAAATAGTTTCATAGTTTGATAGTTTCATAGTTGCTAGGGGCTGGAAGGGACCTTACAGATTATCAAGTCCAGCTCCCCTGCATTTGGGCAGGAAAGTCTGCTGGGATCAGATGACCCCAGCAAGATGGGCATCAAATAAAATAGTTTCTGTCTCTGTTCTTAAAGAACCTCATCCATAGTTCGGAGACAAAGTGACAAGGTCACTTATTTGTGTAAGAGACTCCCATGAGAAGCAAAGTGGGGGGAAGAGAAGAGGCAAAGAAGATGCTCGTGATAGTCACGGTCAATGCTGCCTACCCCTGTTTGTCAGTTATAACATGACCATGTATGCTGGAAGGGGACAAAACTATTCTTGAAGGTTAGTCTTGACCTGGCTTTCAACACTCCTGTCAAAGCAGTGGCCTCTGAGAAAGAACCTGGTATGTAACAAAAATGAGGAAGATGCAATGTTCCTGGATACATTTTAGTGTTGTGCCCTTTGATTAGGGACATAAAACCAGTGCATGATAGTAAGCATTTGAAATTTGCATTTTTGGTCTGTCACAATGGCGGAGACTGGGATTTACCTCACTCTGCCTCATGGAAAGTTTTCCCTTTGTCTTTTTGTCCTATTCTTTCTTCTTTTAGGAAAATCTAATTGAAAAAGCTGCCCATGAGAAAACAAAGAGGGATTTATTCACGACAATAAACTTCTATGGAATGAGCTGGAAGCTGAAGGAAGAATGGCAAGTTGGACATGCACCACATTTTGATGCACAGCAAAGAATGAGAGAAAGGAGCGGAGGGAAGGTTGAGGCTGTTTCCCTTTGCACTCTCATGGGTGCACAAAGAGAGATCAGATGTATACACAGTCCCGAGGGGCACTGTCTTGTTCAGAAAAGGTGCCCAGCTTGCACTCACTGGGGTGCTCCCTGACCCAACCTTAGAGAAAAGGAGATGGTTCACTGGCACCAATACTGTGAACCCCTTCACCCCTGTAAGAAACTAACTGTTGTCCAAGGAGTACTGGAGGAACTGAAAATATCTTAATGTGCCCTAGGCAAGGACAAAGTTGTTTATTTGACACATCTCAGTAGCAGACAGAGCCAGGAAATATTTCTCAGCTGTTTTCAACAAAACATGACAACTATACAAAATTGGCAAGGCTGTACCATTTTTCCCTAATGTCCAAAACAGTGTTCACTAAAATGTGTCTCTTCTAGTTTGCCAGTAAAGTTTATTAATTACTTTGAATAGTTTCTGGTTTCTCCCAGGAAAATGTGATAATTCCACTGCAAAGCATGTGACAATCCTAGTCTATCCATATCATATGCTGAGTTACATAATTTAACATCTTGCTAAAGATATTGTGATTTTTTTTAGGTTTTTCAGGTATATGTGAACCTGCTAAAGGTGTCTTTTTTTCCTACAATTCAAGGAATATTCCAAGCTGGGGCTGGAATAATTTAAAAAAAAATACAGCTAAATCTTGGCTCTGGTTAGTGAATAACCTCTTGCAATGTTCTAACTCTGAGCTCCAGCCACCTCAACCCTGTAGAAAGCATAGTTCAGATAATTCCCAGGGAGCAGTGGGTAGGGGGAAGAGTTTGATCTAGTAGAGCCCAAAACAGTGGATAACGATATGAATCAAGGGTTTAGGAGGTGAAAAGTCTATGTGATGTGATGCTTGTTTTGGGGAACAGGTTATTGCACTCACACTGCCATCATTGGAATGTACATGTGCTTCTTTCATGCTGACTTGCAAACTCAGCAAATTCAAGGCAATGACGGGCACTGAGGGTGAAATTCTGACCCTCCTGAAGCCCATGGGGTTTCAGTGGGGCCAGGGTGTCACTCTGGAAGTTTGATTTTTATCCCACCCTTGGGTTGGACACACTTCTCCACCTAAGGTTATTTGTGAGAGCAGCTGGTACCCTTGAGATTTTTTTTACACTTCTGATCATACCCAGCAAAGAGGTACTTTTCCTGGCTGACCAAGAGACATAGAGACATCATGCAATTTGTAGAAAGACAGACAGACAAGTAACAGAAAGGAACAGAATGGAAGGGGAAGGGGAAGGGGAAGCCTGCCCCAGAAAAACCTGGCCATTGCAGCTCTGTTATTTCTGGATATCTGTAGGTAAAGTCATGGACTAGCAAAGACTTCTGTATAAGCACAATGAACATGCTCTGCTGACTGACCAGTCATATATCAACACCAAGTAAAGAGCAAATATACACAGGAAACCAGCATTAGGGAGAGGATAGAGGGAGCTCTGGTTGAAAAAGGTAGGCACACAGCAAGATTTCCCATTCAGTCAAAAACTCCAAGAAGTTTGGAAACCAGCAGTTCCCAAACTAAGACTCACCACACTTGTAGGTGAGGTAGTGAATCCCAAGGGAATTCAATGGGAAGATTCAGGTTAGCACCAGAAGTGTAGTCATGAGAGAATCACAGAATCATAGGAAAGTATGGCTGGTAGGGACCGCACAAGTCCAGCCCTGCTCAAGGCAAGATCATCCCTGACTAAACCATCCCAGCCAAGTGTCTGTACAACTTGCTCTTGAAAATTTTCATGGATGGTGATTCCACAATTTTTCTAGGTAGCCTGTGTTTGACCCTCTTCATAGTCAGAAATTATCTCTTAATCTTCAACCTAAATTTCCTGTGCTCCAGCTTGAGTCTGTTGCTTCTAGTTCTGTCCCGTATGGCCACAGACAAAAGCCCATCTCCATTCTCTATGAATGTCCTTCCAGTATTTGAAAACTGTTATCAACCCCACCTCTATCTTCTCTTCTCCAAGCTAAATAATCCTAGTTCTTTCAGCCTTTCCTTATAAATCTTGCTTTCCAAGATAATTGTTGTCACTCTGTGCTGGACTCTATCCAATCTGTCCACATCCTTCTTGGCGAGACAACAGGGCTGAATGCGGCAGAAGAATCACTTCCTTTGATTTGAAAATGACATTCCACTTAAGACTGAGAACTGCTGACCAAGACACTATGTTTGCATTTTTCTTCGACTTTTCCACTGCTGCCTTAGCACTAGTAATTTCTCATGTAGGAGCAATCCAGTATTTTAACCAGTGTCAATCCTTGCCCAAAGCAGGTTCAGAAAACACAAGGACTAAAATGATGGTGGATGTCAAATGCCTGGCACTTTTATTGTCACTACTACTCTTTCAACCATACACTAGTATGGATGTAACAGTTGAAATGAAAGATTATCATATGATAAGGTAAATGGTGACAACAACTACAGAAAACCTACAAGCTAAGGCAAACTTAAATTAGCATTAGATACAACAGTAAGGACCATTTTTAGAGTGCAATCTCAGAAGGTTACATTTTATAAACTCTCTTTGTGGGGTCATTTAGTTCTGGTTGGAGATGGGACTATTATGACTCATATCCCAGTCAGACCCTAGCTGCTGATAAATGTTTGGAAATACCCCGAGTCACACAGCACAACATCTTAAAAGCTGAGCTCAAGCCAATTCAAACAACACTGGACTAGCCACCTGGAAACTGGAGGTGCCAACTTAGCTGGAAATCTCCTTACAGGAACAGTTTTCTCCAGGAATCCCTTTAAAATGCTGCATTTTGGACACTGGTCTCATGCCAGGATGGTAGTAAAGATAAGTTTCAGTTGGCAGAGGGGATCTGTGCAGGTTTAGCACTGGTCAGACCGAGTCGAGTGATGTGTGAGTCCTGGGGGAGCAAACACAAGTGGGCACTTATAAGAAAAACCCCTTATGTGGAAGAAGGTAAAAGGAGCAAATATTTAACCCTGGTGAACAAACGACTTTACTTTGGCATCACTAACTCTGTTCTCAGTCCTGTAACTTATTCAGAAACCTCCAAGGTGCTGGCTGATTTAAGACTCTTTTATTCATGTCTAGATTTGAAGTCTGCCTTTCCAGGGTATTTGTTGAAGGTTTTAGCCTCTATACTGTAAATTAGTAGAACACTTTCTGGTGGCCTCATTCAGAAATATGGGACAGTCTGAGGAGAGAGAAAGTTTAAGTGAAGAAAATGGAAAGAAATGGGCTAACACTCACCAAGCTAGAGAAGCTCGGGGAAACATAACAATTAACCACAATAATGAGTATGTTTGTCTGCATCACTAAAATCAAAGAGAATGCTCTTACAACTGTTATCCTAAATGGTGGCATGAAGGCTGCAGTATGTATGACGAATAGTATTAATAGTGTTAGCACTAGTATTTAAAAATATTACTGCAAAACACTATAGAGCTTTAAGCAGTTGATATTTATTTAATAAGGCTTGGTTTCTTTATACTGCAAATCTAAATAAAAAAACTGGGGTTTTTTTAGGATTATTTTTGCTTTCTGTGATGGAATGATCTGTATAAACCCATCTACTAAGAACTAGATAAATAAGCATTCCAAACCATCAACAAGATGGCTAAAATGGTTGAAACCACAAATACAGTCCCCTCTCTTCTCTCTTCACAGCTGGGAATGGGCAATACAGAGCTACCACATTCCAGCAGGGAGAATACTCCACAATTTCAGTTCAGAAAAGGAAGTTTTATTAGGAGAGAGATAATAACATGTTGTTTGACACAGAGAGAAATACCAGATGGCCTCTTCCTGCTAATGGTCTTTCCTTCTCTCAAAAACCATGCTGTAATTTAAGACACAGTTGCTGCCTGCAGATAATAAGCAGGACATGCTTTTGAAAAGAAGCTACCCTGGGTTGAATGAACACAAGACCTACTGTAATTAAGTGCATATGTCAATCCACAGTCAGTTGGTTCTGGAGCACGCGCTGGCTGTGTGTTTCACGTTTTCTCACCAAGCTGTTGGCATTCAGGGAGGCTAACTCTTAAGCTTAGTGCCCTGCAACATACTAAGCTCAGTGTAAGTTGACCTGGGTTTCTTCTCTTCTCTCTCTCCTGTGGGCTGACTCTCAATACGCTCTCAGTCTTATTTGTATCCTGAAATTACAAAAAAGAGGCAGAATTCGGCCAGGACACGGCAGTGTTTCAGGGGTAGAAACTGCAGTCCCTCCTGCAGCTACAAATGGTTATATTGTTCTACATGTGCATACACACATGCCGTTCCAGTGTATACTCAGCCTCCCCACACGCTCTGCAGCATCGCTGTACCTTCATTACATACCCATGCTCTGTCTCTTTTAACACTATCACCCCTGCTTTCTCCTATGCCATGTACGCATATGCTCTCATTTACCTTTTTCTGCACATGCTACCCACTATCATTTAACTTTCAGGGCATCAAAAGATAGACTGGGGCTGGATAGCAGGGCAGCAGAGATGTAGAGACTGCATTCACACGTATGAACATGTCTTACTTATGGGCAGACTTACTCTGCAAAATCCAGGGACATCTGTAAAGATCTGTAAGCATTTCTCTGCTATAGTTTGGCAAGGTTTGACCTCATAACTTCAGAATTTCAAAGACTACAAGAAAATACTTCATAACACGTATGCAAGCTTCAGAGCGAAGGGAAACCCAGCAAAGCCCCAGTGGTTAACCCATTCCAGCAGGCTGTCTGCCATCCCCATTCCTACCTTCACAGGCCTTCCCATCATCCTTCAGCTTCAGGCCACTGGAGCACTTGCAGTAGAAACTGCCAATAGTGTTGCAGCACTGGGACTCACAACCCCCATTCTCTACTTCACATTCATTCACATCTGAAAGAGATGAGACATGGGAGAGAACACATGAGATGGCCATGGCGAGTCAAGCTAAAGGAATGCTCCATCTGCCATAAAAGCACTTCTATTTTTAATACACTTTTAATTTCCTCCTGGTTTTCTTTTATTAGATGTTCAGCGCCAATAAGAAAAACACTGAAAGGTAAACAGCCAAACAGTTCCTGAGCTCATGCACAAAGAGTTTAAAATTTAAGGTATTGTTACTAAATACGTTTGTACTCTTACCGAACCCACGGTGCATATGTTTACATGCACAAACACATTTTTCCTCACTTTGCCTCCCTGCACAATGCCCATTTTATCTAACACAGTGATTCCCAACCTTTTTTGTACCCATCTGTAAACACTGATGGTCAGTTCCCACCCAGTGCCCCTCACTACCAACCCACTGCCCCTTTGCTCCTAACCCCAGACCCCAGCTTGTGGGGCAGAGGGTGGGTTTGTGGAGTTGAGGGATGCCCCAAGCAGCCTTTCCAGGCTGGACTTCTGCCAGCCTGCAGGGGAAAAGCCATGGTTTCCCACATTTTTCTCCTTTAAAGGAGAATTTATTTTTAAAGTTTGTTTGCAACCCTTTCATATATACTTGGAACTCACTTTTGTGCCCTGACCCATGGGTTGTGAAATGCTGACCTAAACTAATGGAAAGCAAGGGGAAAAGAATCCACAGTGATGTGAAATGCTGACCTAAACTAATGGAAAGCAAGGGGAAAAGAATCCCAACCGGATGGTCTAAAGAAGCAAGTGAAGAAGAGATGAAGGATGAAAATCAGAAACAAGGGTTCACAGTCCTCATGTTTCAAGGTGCAAGCTGGTCACAAGTTAGAAAGAACAAGAAGTTTCTGACTAGACAACAGAATATCACCATTAGGTGTACTGTAGGAGGTTTAGGCATACCATCACAACATTCAGGATCAGCCAGTACTCTGGACCATTTGTCATGCATGCATTGTCAGAGTGAAAGAAGACCAAATCTGTGAGTAAAAATGTTCCTTTTTGCACACCTGTGGCCAATGTGACATCACAGTCAGTTTTAGAAGATTTCTTTTTCAAACCTAGCACCCTGTGAGGACTCACTGCTGCATTCCTTATGTAACTGTGGCCAGCAGTTTACTAGAGATGCCTTACTCATGAACTTGCCTCCCTGGCTAGGGACAGACATTCAAAATGCCTGAGCCTGAATTGATTCAAACTTTGCAGGTTAGTCTAACCTGGCTAGGCTGAACCACCCAGACTTCCCCTCTGGACTGAGAAAATTCAGGCACAGGCCTGAAGCCGCTCAGGCTAGAAGCTGGGGGGCACTAAAGCAGTCCTCCCTTCCCTTCTGTAGTGCTGAGTTGAG
>NW_017728926.1:4579556-4582666 GCF_001723895.1 Crocodylus porosus | reverse complement strand
AGAAGCTGGGGGCACTAGAGAAGCCCTCCCTACTTTTCCACAGTTCTGAGCTGAGGGGGGCATGGCCAGGCCCAAGCAGGATGCTCTGATTAGGGAGCCCCCCCCCAACCTTGCTAACAAAGCATTTATGAGCTCTGTTATCAGCATTTAACACCCCATCAGAAAACAAAGCCTCTCTCATTAGTTCAAGCTCTTCTTAAACAACTTTTTGCAAGGAAGGGAACATTCCAAGGAGGTACTTTAACTGTTGATAATCTCCAAAAAGCCCTAAGCAGACACTACTATCCTGTCTGCTTTACACAGACACCTCTCAGCATTAGCTACCATACCACATGCTGCCTACCATCCATGCTGTGGGAGGGAGTAGGGTGAGATCCCTTCTTGACCTGCGAGCAGTGAGGGAAGGGGAGAGCAGAAGAAAGCCAGGCAGAAGCTCTGTGCCTTCAAGTTTCTGCCGGAGCTCCAGCAACAAAGCAGGGGGGAGGGGCCAGCCCTGCTCCGTGTCAGGGATCGTCATCCCCAGTGGACCTAACAGATGCCGCCTGCCAGTTGCCTAGGGTGTCATCAGCTATAATTGGGGTCTCACACATGTACGTTTCTCCTGCCACAACTTGATCTTAATGGAGTTGGTTCAGATGCCTTCGTGTGTAGTCCAATTATGAGTCTCCCCAGCATCTTGTGAGGTCCCGAGTTTCTGAGGGCTCCGCCACCCCTACACCCTTGCCCGTTCCACCAGGTGGTGGCCAACCGGTTGGTCTGGCCACGTATCCTCAGTTCCTCCCAGATAATTCACAAAAGAAAGGTTAATCAAAACAAACACGACAACCAAGAAGGTTCCCCTGATCTGTGTAGCTGCTCCATCTGCCTGCAGCCTTCCAACTCAAGCTTGACCTTCGAGGGGTCAAGCACCCCTTTGTTGGCTCTCGGAGAGCCCCTTTGTAGGACTTGATGAGATTCCTTTTTAACAACTTAAGTTCACTACTGAACTGTGCCCCTATTACAGGGACTACAGTACCCAAAGTCAATGGTGCCCCTCTATTAGGGTTATTATGGTACCCTTCTCCCACCCGCTCAGCCAGCTCCCAGCAGGTAAATAAACAGTTCTACTCCCCGCAGGGGCCAGTAAACTGGGTTCCAAAACCCCATTGGGGTTTTGCTCTCTGCCAGAGGCTCCTACCAGTGTTCAACGTCGCCCCCAGCATTCCCTTCAGTGTGCACTGGCCTGCTCCACCTCCTCCGCATCCTCTTTCCAGTTCTGCATTGCTGCCACTTTCCGGTCCCGGCCTCTTCTTTATACCGGTGGGAAAGATATCGGCCCCTCCCTTCCCAACACACCTGGGTAAGGGGAATTTCTGCTGGGCTCCTTGGGGCTGCTGACCCCCTGCTTAGCCCGGGAGCCTGGAAGCCTTCTCTGTCTCACACTCCGGAGCAGAGAGACCCGCCCAACCCAGAGAGCATGTTGGGATGCTGGGGGAGTCTGGTTTAACTTAAACCATCAAGGTGTCTGGGACAGACATTGCATAAACTGACTGGTTTGAGCCAAATCAGTTAAGTTTGACTGGTATGATCTCTTTGGCTTCCCAGTCAAGCAAAATCTTCTATTCTTTACTCTTTGTCCTATGCATTTCCAAGGATGCTTCATTCAACCAGGTTTATCCATTCAACCAGGTTTATCTCAAACAGGTTTCAGCCATTTTCAAACTGGTTTATATGCACTAAATATCTGTTTTGTTACAGGTTTAAACTAGTTTCTGATCATTTAAACGGGTTTATGTGTAATGTTTGTCACTAGCCCCTAACAGCCCAGAAGAGCAATGGGATAGGAAAGGAAGCTCTATTTCCCATGTGCAAAAGGAGATTACAGCAAGCAGTCATTAAACTAACCCCACAGGGTTCCTCAAACAGCCTGAGCCACCCAAATACTCATTGTGCCACACATCAGTGATAACATGTGACCAGAGGAGTGAGAGAAGCAGGAGAAATCCATCTTTGCATGATTCCTAGCAGCAATCTTGGAAATGCATAGGACAAAGAGTAAAAAATAGAAGATTTTGCTTGACTGGGAAGCCAAAGAGATCTACTAACTACTGAGAATCCAGAAGTAAATGCTCATCATCCCAAATCAGCATGCCAGGGATCCATTTAATAGCTTCTGAGATCATTAGCAAATAACTTCTAGTATTTTGTTCCTTTTCACAAAGGCACCTATCACAAAGTCCATCTCAGACTCTAAATCTCCTTTCCCACCCATCTTGCTTTCACATACACTGCTAATTTTCACACCTTTTTCCAGATTAGTTTTAGATACTATCAAGAGTCATGCAGAGCCTGCTTGTTTGATAAGCAGGGATTTGGGTTTTCCATTTCCCACAGAAAAAAAGAAGTAAAATGCAGATTTCTCATTTTAGCAGAGAAACTAGCAGATTTTGCAGTTTTGCAGCAAGCCCTCTGCAGACTGGCAGACTTCCAGACTGCCAGGTGCTGGGAGGAAGCAGGAAGAAGGTGGTCAGGGAGGGGGCACCATGTACTTGCTCCAGGCAGCCTGGAGAGCAGCTCCTGTTAGTAAGTTGTGGGGGAAGGATTGAGGCCCCCATAGTGGGGAGGGAGAGAGTTGGGTAGGGCTGGGGCTGGGGCTGGGGCTGCTCCTGTCAGGCAGTGTGTGGGGCTTGCAGGCCAGGGCCACAATGCACAGCTGCATGGCCCCAGTGGGGAGTGGGATGGGGCCACAGGTGGCTTGTTCAGGGGTTGGAGGGTGGCTTTCCGCCATGGCGTGCACTCCCAGGGGGTATGGGGGACCTGTGCCCCCCAGACCTGTGGGCAGGGTGGGTGCATGTTGCAGGCTTGGGCTCCTGCCCTTCTGCCCTCTGCTGGGGCATCCCAGCACTGCAGAGTAGAGCACAGCCATACAGGCTCCTGCCCCCGCCCTCCCCTGCTGCAGGCTTTGGCGGGGTGGGGCCAGCTTCCCACAGCTGTGTGCTCTTCCATGGGATGGGGGGACCCATGCCCCCCCCAATCTGTGTGTGGGGTGGGGGTGGGGGCAAGTGCACACTTTGGACTTGGGCTCCCACCCTGATGCCCTCCCCCATGGCCTCTGCAGCCCAGCTGCAGGG
>NW_017728926.1:4517426-4579291 GCF_001723895.1 Crocodylus porosus | reverse complement strand
TTGGGTGGGCCTGTCAGGGGACACTGAGGGCACCAGCAGGGCTGGGGGGAGTGAGGGGCACTGGCAGGGCCAGGGGGGCTGTGGGGACCTTTAATTTTAATCATGGATTTGGTGGGGGTTTGTCAGAGAATTTGTGACTTTTTTATCAGGGAAAACCAGGATCCCTCTTAATAAGTCTCTATAGTATATACTGTCTCTTACACTATGCTTTCTTGCATTATTTCTTTTTTAGGACCTGTTGGAGATTCCTTTCACTGAACTGTTGACAACAGCTTGGGAGCAAATACTCACAAGACAGACAGCCTTTCTAGGACCAGAATGCCTTACTTGCCCCACATAAGGAGTTTAGCTTATGTGCAAGTTTTTAAAAGCAAGACCATCTCTCCTGAATCAGAAAAGCCAGACCATTATGATATATTCCCACCCACACTTCTTCAAACATTAACTGAGAAAAACACTCATCAATTGGCTGATCAAGACCCCTGGAAGAATAACTCTGGAAAGAACAAGCTTAAAAACAAATAAATCCTGTAACATGGACTCAGGTGAAATACCATTTCAACAGTAACAGGACCCACTTTGTGCACATATTTTTTTACCCATATATTTATCTGAATTTTTCACTATAAAAAGTAAACCATGGGACCATCTCTGCTTCCACACCCACAACCAAGATGTGTTGCATAGCTGCCTTTTTCATCTGAATATTTTATACCAAAGAAATAACGATACAAACACTGAATCGAAGAATCACAGACACTGAGCAAAGAATTCAGGGTCATTACTTATGAATATAAAGAGTAGTAGTTTAAGTAGCGAATGTACTAAGGGCGCTTTATTGTAACATTGATAAGCTACAACACACACAAAAACATCTGAAAATTAAAAATGATCAAAATTCGAAAGAAAATCCAAAGCATCAATACCTTCTTAATTCTGCAGTGACAACCATAGTATACATGGGTCGACAGGCAGACAAAATTAATTAGAAAAACAGACACAAGGAGTCAGACAAATGGGCCTGAAAATACTTTACAACAAGAATAACAATATAGAGATTGCAAAAATTAAATTAAACTGGAGTCTGAAAGCAAATCATCCAGAATGATCTCTGTGCACAAAAATGTTACTGAACTTTATTTTGGAAACCCTGAAAAGGTTTTAGTATTAGTATAGGCTTAATCTAGCTAATCTGTAGTTCATCATTATTATTTTACTTTATTTAACTGTAGTTCATCATTGTTGTTTTACAGGATCTCCCTTTATTCAAAGTTGCAGGCAGACAAGGCTGTGGAACACGGTAACAAGAATACATCACTGTTGCACGTGGGATGGACTGGAGACTTGTCAGGCCATCACCCACTGTCACCCCCACCCCATGGCTGCTCAGGCCCAGGATGAAACTCAGGCCAACTCCTAAAGCCCAGGAAGCACAGAAGCCATCATTTCCATTGGCACAGGCCCTGCCCCATGCACTTCAAAACAAATATTGCCACTGATAGCTGCAAGCAAAGAACCAAGCCCCAATTACTCCTTCTTTGGCTATCTCAACAAAGCTCAAATGGGCCACAGTCTATAGGAGTGAAGGTGGTTTCTACAATGCCTGCCTGCAGGTTGCAAGCATGTGTAACAACAAAGGCACTAGTGGCTCTCTGTCCATTTTATTGGATACACATGGATTTTACTTTCCAGCAGCCATGAGCTCAGCATTTTGAGCACCTTCATCCAAAGTCCTTGGAAATCAGTGGAAAGAACTTTGGTGGTCTGTGGGTCAGACTCTTGCCAAGCACCAAGTTATTCATTTTATTGACTTGCTTTTTGATTGACTCCAGTTACCAGCATGGAAAAATCATTATTATTCTTATTGCTTCCTCTGTTATATAAGTACAAGACAACACAACTCCCTTCAGTTTGACTGCGATCCAAGCCAAAAGCAGATTCAAGACTCTGTAGGGAGATGGCAATGCCAGGCTTCAGAAATAAGTTTCAAAACCAGGGCCCCATAAACTTTCCCTAACCTTGAGATATCTTCTTCCCCAAAACAGAGCTGGAAGCCATTCACAACTTCTAGAGATGTTTTCATTACTGAAACATTTTCACTCCTCACTGAAATACGTGAATTACTTTAATGACTCCAAGAACAGCAGACTAACTTAATGAGTTGCCAACAGTCTTAATGTATGGCATACCAAACAGCAACATAACCCTGCATTAACAACTATTTCATACCTAGATCTCGGCAACCAGTAGCCAACATATCAAGAACCAGTAAAAAAAAGCACAGCAGAATGCTAATCCACAGAGGTTGCTGTGAAGTTTGATGCTACCAGGCCTTTTACAAAAATACTCTGAGAGATATTTTTAAGACTCCCCATCAATGCCGAAAGAAAAAGAAGAATGCACCATAGCAAGACTGGGACATTTTATATGTGCAGTTACAGAATCCAAACTGAGCCTATATTTGGGGCTGTTCAGTTTTGATGCAACATGTGAACTGTGTGGGGAGGCTTTAAGAGATTTATCAGTTTGCTGTCACATTCTTGACACTTGGCACCAAACAAGGCATTTTAAAAATGCAGCTGTGCTTCAGCAGCTATCTTGCTGCTTTGTAAAGAGATATGTTACTTAAAACTATCAGTATAAAGGAGACCAATATTATTTTTGAGACATTTGGTCTGGATGGAAAAATGATCTGAAATTTTGCCAAAAACTCATGCTCCATCTACATTGTACTCTGTACATTTCCTTTTGCTACTACAGGTAAAAACTTGGTTTGCCTTCTCTCACTCCAAGCCAAGATGGCATGTTCACCTGCCAGTCTGTAGTGGGTGCACCATGTCTATATTTGGTGCAGTTAATTTTGAATCTGACTCCAAACTTTTCAACTGTCTTAATGCCCAAAGTAAGGCTGAATTTTTTGACAAGCCTCAAGTTCAAGGGCAGGTTACTTTTTGTAAGGTAAGCTACTTTTTGTTTCAATCTTAAACTGATGTTTCTTTTTACTTGGAGAAAAATATGTGTTGCATTATATGTGATGATGTGCTACAACATCTGCACTCCCATTTTCAAAATCCTTGACCTGCCTATGCTTCCTCAAAGCCAGCAAACTGGACTTCAGCAGCCAAAAATAATGCTCCCTTTGGCCCACCTGGTGCGGATTCTGTTAATGCCCTCTTGTCTAAAAGCTACTTTGTGCAGTTTCTCAAATAATCAGCTTAGTTACTAGCTCCTTTCCTCCTTGCAGAAAGCATAGGAGGCAGATGCAGACATGTTTCAAATGTCATCTTAGCAGAATCATTAATGAAGAACAACCTAGTGCTTTATTTCAACCATGAATTTTTTGATGTTATTAATTTCCATAGAAGGTAGTTGCTCCATCCTTGGAGAATAAAATACAAATTAGACAGGACATTGCCCTTAGACTGAGTTCTGATGGAGTGACTCAAAGGAAAAGAGCCCACTAGCAGGAGTCTCTGGCTATGTGGTATTTAAGTTTCAAGTCCCCCAATAGATCTAAACTGAGAGATGCTGGCTGTCTGTACTAGGAAAGACTGCAGAGACTGGTAGGTGCAATTAAATTCCTGCAGGAAAGGTGGGATAACATGAGACGGCCTGCATGGTGCCTCCGACTGCATGCTGCTTCATGTGTCCAAGAACAAAGTAGCAGGCAAGACCCACCATTTGGATCTGGAAGAGTTGCCAGAGAAGGTTCCCTGGTCAAAATGTTGAGCAGCACAGCACTTCTGAGCTAGGTCCCATATGCTAACCACAGGATGAGGAGCACATCAGCATCTCACTAAGTGGGAGCACTCTAGACAACAGGAAGCTCTGACTATCCCACTGTCAAATGTTTATTTTAAAAACTTTATACCTCTGCTCAAAAAGATTTATGCACATGTCCTCAACCATACGCTAAGCCGCAAAGTACATCACCCTACAACCCAAAGTGTTGGCAAAGCTGTGGCATTTTTACAGTAAAAAATGAGCTGTCAGATTGAGAGCACTAAAGGGCAGTCAGTCATATGCAGACAACACCATGAATCACAGCAGCTCAATAAGGCCCTGTCTACATGTTACATCTATTGTGCAATTCCCAGATTAATTGTGCAATTAATTTAGACTGACTACAAGTGCAAATTAACCATGATGCCTTAAAAAGGTCCAACCAGCAATACATTTATTGCTTGAAAATATGTAGTAACTGTATAGCTGGTTTCTATCCAGCTTTAATTTGCATGTTTAACCTGTGCCCCCGTGGCTGCTGGGACCGAGAGTCCTGCAGCTGACAGGACTCAGCTCTGGCTGCACCCAAACACAACTGAGGCTAAGAGTCCCGTTACCTGCGGGACTTGCAGCCATGGCAGCATGCTATTTGCCAGTGAAGGGGAGCCTTGGATAGTGATCTTGAGCTCCCCCTGTACAGGCAGTCAGATGTGATAGGATCTTTGCTGGATCCCACAGTTAAGCATCCTGCCATACACGTGTGGCATGGCAGGAGGTCCAGTTGTGTGGATCATGCATTAGATCTCATCTTGCCTTTACCTGCATGTGTAGAGGGGCCCTAAGAGAGCACTCACAGAGAAACATGCTCACTCAATCCTTAGCAGCCCTGGGCACTGCTCAGGTTTATTTCTCATTCTTCCTTGCTTTCTGTTCTTGTAAGATGCTTGCCCCCCGGTGGCAGCTTTACAATAATGCATAAGACCTCTTCTGGGTTCAGGGCTTGAAACCACTTATTCTTACTGCAGTTTGAGGAATGGTTGCTTTAGAATTTTTACAATGACAGGGAATAGGCATATCTTATGAAAGCCCCTGTTCTCAGAAACTCCCAGCCCTAATCTGCAGACTCTAAGGTACTGTGTAGTCAAAATAATTCTCATCTGGAGCATCTGTACCTTTGGGAGATGATTCAAACTCACCGGAATCAACATGAAGTTTGAAAAGGAGAAAGTGGGAGAAATCTCACTGCTCTCTGCATGAAGATATGCACTGTATCAAATCAACATGACATGTGGAATACTGGTAAAAAAAATACCCTGTCCCTCCAAAGAATTCTACCCGTCCCTGCACAACAATGCCAGAAAACCAGATGGTCAAGATACTTTGCTGACAAGTACTGTATCAGTATCATAGGCAAGTGACAAAGAGAAAAAGTATGTGCAATTCAGGAACCGAGTGAAGGAGCACTTGCACGAAAGAAAAGCACTCCATCTCAAACCAGTGACAACAGGAGAGCCAGGCTGATGGTAGAAAAGAACAGCACAGCATGTAGAGCAGAGGTGGGCAATTATTTCAGACGTAGGGTCGCTTACCGAGTTTTGGCAAACTGTCGGGGGCCACATGGGTAGCCCCACCCCCTGAGGGGCACCCCACTCCTTGACAGGCACCCCGCCCCCTGGTCACTAACTTGTGACCAGAAGTCAAACTCCCCAGCCTCTGAGAAGTCCCTGCCCTTGCCCCAGAAGTACTCCTTTCAGCAAGGGGTTTTGCCATGTCAGAACCAGAAAAATACCAAATTATATTCTAAAAATCAAAACCTACAACATTCATTAATTTGATTTCAAAAAATCTTTTTGTTCTGATTTATATGTGTTTGTGTAGTGTACATAGAGGTGATAGTAAAATAGCTTAAAATGAAGTCTTACTCTAGTATATTGTGTGGGGGGGTATAAGTTTGTGGGGGGGCTGTGGGTGTGTGGGGTGTGGGGGAGGGTGTGGGTGTGTGTGTGTAGATTTTGGGAGGGTGGAAAAGTGGGGGGTGAGACACTATGTGGGTATGTGTGGATATGTGGGGTGTGGGTGGTTATGGGGTTTGTGGGGAAAAAGTGTGTGGGGGGAGGGTAGCTATGGTGTGGGTGTGAGGTCTGCATGAACTCATCCAGGGCAGTACAAGGAGGGGTGTGGGTCCATGTGTATGGTGGGGTGTGCATGTGGGAATTGCCCTATGAACACACACACACACACACGCAGACACACACACACGCACACTATCCCTCCTACATTGCTCTCTCTCTCTCCCCCTCGCTCCTTCCCTCCCTCATTGCACGGATGCATGGAAACTCCCCCATCCTGCTCCTGGTCCTGGGGTACCAGCGCAGGCCCCATGCTCCCACAGTCTGGCCATACAGCCAGGAGGCATGTGGTGCATCAGTAGCTGGCAGGTAGGCAGGGAAGTGATGAAAGTGGCAGCAGACAGGGGCAGTGGGAGAGAGCAGGAACATGGGAGTGCAGCAACAGCTGGGTGGGAGCGCAGGGCCCATGTCGGTGTTCTGGGGCCAGCACTGGTGGAGCCCAGAGTGGGGCAGCAAAAGCGTGAGGTCCCAGCTGGCAGGGGCTCTATGAAGCCAAGCTGGCTCCCCTCTTTCCCTGCTGGCACAGCCCAGCCCAGCTCTACAGACCCATGCTAGCCTGTGCCCCATGCTCGTGCTACCCCGCTCTGGGCCCCGCCGATGCTGGCCCCAGGACACTGGTGTGACCCCATGCTCCTGCCCAGCTGTTGCTGTGCTCCCATGTGCCCACTTACTCCCCTACCCCCTGCCACCGCTTTCCCCACTTTCCTGCCTGCTGCCATGGTGCTCCGGCACCACATGGTTCCTGGCTGCATGGTCGTAACCACAGGACTTGGCAGGAGCTGGCCCAGCCCTGAGGACTGGGGCAATCACCCACAGTCTTTCCCTGCCATTGCTTCTAGGCCCCTTCCAAACACCATGTTCTTATCTGAATTCCCCTCTTCAGCACAGGGAGACAGGTACAGCCTCACAGTCCCAGGCCAGAAGCCTCTGCTAGGTAGCAGCTTCTGGCTGGAGGGGTGGGGGTGGGAGGACTGAGGGGCAGGGCTGGGCGGGCCTTGCTGCTGGGTCCTGCTGCCGGCTTCCCATGGATCTTACTGCCCCTGGCTCCTGTCATCTTTGGCAGCCAGAAGAAGATAAATATTAATTTTCTAAATTTTTTAGGGGCCCCACAGGCCAGATAGAACAACTTGGCAGGTTGGATCTGGCCTGCGGGCCATATTTTGTCCGCTCCTGGTGTAAAGGCACCAATTCCGTTTCAAACCTGTAAGATACCACAAGGAAGAAGATGGGGCAGGTTCTACAAAGAGCTCATGGCTGTAATATTGAGGAATGGAAAAGACTGCAATACAAGGGAGGAAAAAGGCAGTGGTAAAACAAATTGTGCACAAAAGTCATACATTAAGAGATAGGGGTTGCACTACGTTCCTTCACAGAGAACTCAGCCAGGGCTTGTTCCAGCACATTTCTAGAAAGCTGTCTCTGGATAGTCTATGAAAATGTTATTCAAAATCCAGTCCCTTTGGATCGTGTTCTTAAGTTGTTAATGAAAGTGCCAGGGGATTGTTTTTATCATGCTAAGGGATGGGAGGAACAGGACATTCAGATGTCTGTAGCAAGCCTACCTGTTAAGATTCCCTCCTAATAACCACAAAAAGTAGTAACCAGGAGGGTTGTGAAAGCCTATAATAAATTAGGTTGAAAGAGTGGGAAAATTTGTCTACAAAAAAATGAGAAAATGTACTTGTGCAGCAAAATTTTCAAGGGATGAACTGTCCCAAGTAATTTCCAGTTTTTACTGTGATGCTGCCCAAGCATATTCAATAAATTATGTCTCCACCTTATGAGGAATTGCGTTCCCACTTAGAACATTCACCTCGTGTTCTGACTCCTGACAATTTACAAATGGCGAGATTTACTTGGTTTCAGAGATTGCCTTAGGGAAAATGGTGCCCTGGGCAACCTTGTGTTTTGGCTCTCCTCCCCCCACAAGTCGCTGGCAGTGCTACCGTGCCACAGAGGGGTGCTATCTGATGGGCTGGGGAGCTGGGCAGGGCATCCATCTGTGGCAGGGACCACCAGCTACAGCCCCATGGAGCTGAAGTGGAGGGAGCAGGAGCCTGCAATGACTGGCTAGTGAGTGCTGCCATGGGGGCTCCAGTATCCTGCAGCCACCATGGGGCTCCTCCAGTGTCTGACATGCAAGCAACCATGTGTAGGTGAGACATAGCTGGAGCCCTCCCCTGTTCCCTTCTGTGTGCTGGTGGCCCCAGCCTGGGTCTCCCTGCAGGCACCACTCTGCCCTGCCGAATTCAGGTGCCACTGGTGCCCCCATGCATGGGATCCTGGGCAGCCTGCCCCACCCAACCCTGCTGAGGCCCCCTTCTCCCTGACCCCAGTGTCATGCAGGGTCCCGAGCAATGCCCCAGGCTGGCACCACTACCTGCAACTCACAGCACCCGTGTGTGTGTGTGCGCGCGTGCGTGCGTGCATGCGTGTGGTGCTCCCCTGATCAACAGGGATCTGGGTTTTCTGCTTCCCATTGGAAAATGGAGTAAAACGTGGACTTCCCCCTCACTGTAGCAAAATGTGGATTTCTCATTTTAGCAGAGAACCCTGAAGATTTTGCAGTTTTGCAGCAAACCCTCTTCAGGCTCTAGCCCACAAGGAGCTGGGAGTGGGAGGAGGGTGGTCAGGCAGGGGGTGCACATGCAGCCTGGAGAGCAGCTCCCCCAAGTAAGTGGGTAGGGATAGAGGCCCCCATAGGGAGGGAGTTGGGGCTGCTCCCCTGCCAGGCAGTGTGTGGGGCCTGGGGCTGTAATGCATGGCCACGGGGCCCTGGGAGGAGCTGCAGGCAGTTTGTCAGGGGCGGGTGTGGCTCCCCACCACTATGTGCACTCCCAAGGGGGCAGAGGGGACCCACACCCCCCATATCTGTGCACGGGGCAGAGATGGGACGGGCTGCCTACTGCAGCCTCAGGTTCCTGCCCTGGTGCCCTCCCTCAGGGCCTCCACCGCCCAGCAGGTGCAACCTGAAACTGCAGGGCAGCTCCACGCTGCCCTGGAAACGTGTCCCCTGTGCAGGCGGGTGGGGGGGGCAGTGCAGGCAGTAGTGGCACGGGGGTCGTGGCCCTCACTGCAGCCTCACACACAGGGGATGCATTGCCAGGGCAGTGCTAAGCTCGCAGATGTAAACAGCTTTCCCACGCACCCGGCTCTACTCTGCAGCACTAGGTCACACCTGCTGGGCTGCTACACAGCAGAGGCCCTGGGGGAAGGCAGCAGGGCAAGAGCCCAAGACCACAGAGAATACCCACCCCCACCCCATGCACAGATGTCAGGGGTGAGGGTCCCCCCCACACCTTGGGAGTGCGCTGCATTGGGGAGCCTGCCCTACCCCACCTGAGCCCACAGCAGGCAGGCAGCAGGCACTAGGCTTCATGCTCTGTTCTGCTGCAGGAGCTGCTGCTTTCTGTCAGGGGCAGGGGGCTGCAGACCCAGGTCCCTGGCCCCATAGCCCTGGCAACTGGGGGTCCCTCTAGCAGGGCTGGGGAAGCAGGGGCTGTGGGTGGCAGTCAAGAGGCAGCAGCAGGGCCAGGGAGCTGTGGGGAAGAAGTAAGGAGCACCAGCAGGACCAGGAGGGCTGTGGGGAGCCTTTAATTTTAATCACGGATTTGGGGGAGTTTATCAGTGAATTTGTGATTTTTTATTAGGGAAAACCAGTATCCCTGCTGATCACAGTGCTCATATCACCCACCTCTAAGGCAAGCTCTGCTTGGTTTGCATAACAGGGGACCCCTTCCTCCTGTTACTTGGAGGAACTAAGAACAGGGTAGCAGAAAGGCGACCAGCAAAGAGCTTAAGAACCCCCGTTATGTTGGCAGAAAAAGTGAAGCTTGCAAGGAGACTAGCTGCAAAGAACAGCAAGTGCAAGTAGCACAGATGAATGGGCCACAGAACCTGCTTGCAGACTGCAGGCAGGAAAACACTGGGTGGCTGATTAGGGAGTCAAGAGCACCTGGCCCTTATTAATAGTGAGCCAGGTCAAGTGACCAGAAGGGGAGGAGAAAGGGCCATATAAGCCTGAGCCACGGGTTCAAGGATCAGGCTGGCTTAGAGCAGGAGCAGGCAAAATACCCACTGAGGGATTTTATTCAGCCAGCAGCAGGTCCACTGGCCCTGCCTAGGCTGTGGCACATGTGGCCAGTCTTACTACCCCTGGACATGCAGTGGGGCTGGGGTGGCATAGCAGCTGGATTCAGCTTCCTGGCAGCAGTAGCTCCTTCTGGCTGCTACTGCCAATTGTTGCCACTGCTGTTGGACCCAATCCTGCTGTCCAGGCACCACGACCCATCTACCCTACATGCACTACCAGGAGTGCTGGATGGAGTGGGCAGGGTCTCCATGGAGACCATCCTGGGACCCCTGTGGGCTGGGCGCATTCAGCCAGGTGGATGGGATGGGGCTGCAGGCAGATAGGGAGTGGCATCTAGGTTCAGGATTGGGATAGGCAGCTGGGGCCAGGGCTGGGTAGAGTGACCACCTGTCTCCAATTGAGCAGGGCAATCCCAGAATGGGAACCTCAAGTCCCAGTCCTGGGCTGCATGACTGGGACAGCATTTGTTCCAGATGCACAGCATTTTGCAGAGATCTGTGGGAAATAGCAGGTTTTCCCTTGCAGGCTGGCAGCATTCCAGTCTGCAAGGGGCTGCTGGGAGCAAGACAGGGGGTGCTATGTGCACCTGCACACATGCACAGGGCCAGGAACACAGCCAAGCAGCATGGAGAGCAGCTCTGTGTGAGTAAGTCTATGGGGGGAGGGGACAGATCAAGATCGCCCCCACAGTGAGGGAGGGCATGGGGCAGGGGCAGGGGCTGGGGGCAGGGGCTGGGGACCGCGCCCAGCCAGGGCAGTGCATGGGGCCAAGGCATGGAGCAGGACAGAGGCATGGGTGGCTCATCCTGAGGGCAGGGGCATGTGGCGGGGTATGTGCTACCCAGATTTGTGCACAGGGCAGGGGCAGATGCGGGCTGCCCCCTGCAGGGTTGAGGCTCCCCACCCTCCTGCTCTACCCCTGGAGACTCTATCCTGGCCGTGCCACCACAGCAATGCACCCCCTGCCCATCCAACAACAGTGGGGGCAGTAGCGGCATGTAGTTGTGCCCCCTGCTGTTGCCAGGTGGGTAGGGAGTGTACAGATGGTGTTGGACTCCTGGGGGAAAGGCAGCAGGGCAGGGAGCCCAAACTCGCAGCAGACAGCCCACATCCTGCGTTCCCCCCCCCCGCTCTGCTCTGGCTGTGCTGCTGCCAGCAGCGGGGGGGGAGGGGGGGCAGGGAGTGAGGAAGGCACGGCAGATGTCCCACCTCTCCCCTCCAGAAAGGTGGTCACCTTGGGACTGGGGCCACCACCACCCCACAATCCTGGCCCCAGCCTTGCCTGCCCATCCTGATCCTGGATACCACTCCTCACCTGCCCACAGCCCCATCCCATCTGCCCAGCCAAATGTGCTCTGCTCCCAGGAGTTCCCAACCAGTCTCCATGGAGACCTGTCCTCCCCCACCCCGCCTGCCTGCTCTGCATGGTGCCCTTGGTGGTGGGCGCTGGGTGGACTGATCCAGGCTGGATAGGATCAATCACCCCCTACCCTGCCAGGTCAGCACTACCCACCTGCTGTGCTGGGTCAACACCCCCCGCCCTCCTCTCCCGGGCCTGCAACAGCTCACAAAAACTCCCTCAGTGGTCCTCCAGCCCAAATAATTGTGCACCGCTGGCTAGAATCTCCAAACAGAAAGAGCTCTATAGGAGCAATATACAGGAAAATAAGTTATGCATTGTGTTTCTGCTTGTTTTGCATTTATGTTGGGTTGTGAAGTTTGGGGTGGCTTAAAGGAGAACATGCCACAAAGGGGTACCCTAGAAAGGGTGTTGTCACAGACAGTGCCAGTGAAACACCCCATGGTTTGGGGGCTGTACTCCAAGGCCCCAGCACAATGACGTGAGGCTAGGGACCCAGCATACAGACCGAGAAACTGGCAGAAGCCAGAGACACACACTGGCATCTTGAGCTGTGGGTGTGGAGCCTGGCATGTGGAGCCCAGGCTGTGGCCCAGACACTGAGAGTAGTACTCAGAGAAGAGCCTAAATGGCCGAGTGCCTCAAGCCAGCCTGACTGGGAAGGGCAAAAGCAAAAGTCTGGAGGGGTGGGTTCCCTGAAAAGCAGAGAAAATGATGTTGCCCTTGCTAATGCTGAGCAGGGTGAGGCAAGGCACTAAGGACCAAGCTTTGTGTCTCTCTGAAGGAGGCTCCCAAATACAGACAACTGGCATCAAGACATGGCAGGGGAGAGAATGAGGCCAGATAGGATAGCTGGCGTAAAACAGGTGTAGTGTAGTCTCTAGGATGGGTGTCTTGGCCATCCCTGGAGTCAGAGCCCAATATAGGCATTTGCCTTCTTGGCTGAAGCTGCACAGATATTAAGTAGGGCCGTGAAAGGACAACATAAAGCAAGTAGAGCACATGCACTCAAAAAGACCTTCTTCTGACCTCCCTCAGCCCCTTCTAACTTGGCTCCAAGAGAGCATTCATGCATATGTCAATAGTTCTGAAGAGAGATGGCAGGCAATGCACTGCACATATGCTTGATGAAAAGAATTCTGCAGGCCAAAAGGACCTTCATTTTTTGCAATCTTCCTCTGGGAAGATGGCACTCTGCAGTGTGTGCCCTGAGTTGCACCCAGGTGAAACCACTTTCAACCTACCCACTGGGTGCTGAAGGACTGGGCAGCTGAAAGCAGGTAGTTCTAACCTAGCATAGGCAGAGTAGTATAGGCCTGCCCAAAACCAGCTTAGCACAGCTCTCTATGATGTGACCACAAGGTGGGGACTCTCCAATGACCCCGTCTGATTGCGTCAAAGAAGCTGTGCCAGGCTGGGGTGCTGCAGTTTCCCATGGGGTAGCAGCAGTATTTCATGAAGGATGAAGGGCTGAGCCCAAACTGAGCAAGGTGTGGGAACAGAAGAGCTGGCTCTGGAGCCCCTGGATGAGAGACTTTACTGAGCAGTTAATCCTGCCTCAGGATCTTGCCTGTTTCTGGCAACACCAGCAAATCACACTGTAGCCTCCTTGGACACCGCAGCAAGCCTGGACAACCCAGCCAATTCTGTTTTCTCTGGAAATGGCTTGCCTTTCAAGAAAGACCTCTATGCTCAGGGGAGCTCATTTTCCACTGAAGCAACCTGTGCTAAAGCCATTACTTCTCAGAGACAGCAGTGCATGCCTGAAATACTTGGGCAGAGATGCTATTGCTGCCTTTGGGAGATAAAGCCCAAAGCTTTGCAAAGCCTCTGCTGGCTTGCAATAAATTGAGATATATTACTGTAAAAAAGAAAAAAAGTAGGACAATAGAAGGCCTGCATTTAGACTAACATCTGCTTTCATTCAGCTGGTAATTGTACTTATCAAGCAAACCATTTCCAACCAAAGAGAGATATGGAGAGCTGTATGTACAGCCCCACTGCTATTCCATAGGCTACAGAACTACTGAGTTTCCTTAAGCCTCCTTTGTCCACATGCCTGAAATCAAAGCACTCTTTCCCTATCTCTCACTTCACCCAATCCCAGCAAAACAGCCGAAGCGAATAATCAATCGAGACTCAGTTGCTGCCTTCTCCCTGGAACTGGTCTTTCCAGTTCAGGGTTAAGGCAGAGCAGCTAGGCTAATCTCAGGATAGAAGACGTCATTCCTCAGGGCCATCAGCCTTAGTACCTTCCACCAGCCCAAAATTCACTTTAAAAATAAAAGCACCTTTTTTTGTCCTAGGAAGAATAAACATGAGCCTCTGAACAGGATCAGGATCATTCATCCGTCCATTTCTATGATGGAATTGATCATTCTAATATAATAAACACCGTGGTCGGTCTGTCTGTCTGTCTGTAACCACTCTGGGCCATCTATGCATGCGCCACCCAGAGGGCATGCACCGATTGGCTGTGAGGGCCTGGAGCATTACAGACAGAGGGGGTGAGGGAGCCGCTGCGCCGCTCCCCCCCTCAACAACAGCTGGCAGGGAAGGTGGGGGGGGGAGGCAACAGGGAAGAAGGGAGCTGGAAGGGGAAGGAAGCAGGAAGGGGAAGAGGGGTTTCCAGTGGCAGTGCCCCCCCCCGCTGCCATGTCCCCCCCCACCCCAGCGCAGAGGGCCACCTGGCTCCAACAAGAGCCAGCCGAGGGAGGGAGGAGAAGGGAAGTAGGGAGGGGAGCATGTTGCGTGCCACTGGGTGTCAGCGGCTGTGCAAGCTCCCCTTCCCACAACCTCCCTGTTCCTGGGAGCTGCTGGTGGCATGGGATGGAGCGGCGGGGGGGAGGGTTGCACAGGGCCGTACCAGGAGTGGCAGGAGATGGGGGGAGGGGGGCTTGAGGCCAGATATGGGGAGTGGGGGGGAATATGATGAGTGGGAGGATGCACAGGGCCGGAGGCAGGGGGTGAGGGGGACAGCGGAGGGTGCACAGAGCCAGAGGTGGAACAGCAGCAGCACCATGGGGCACTGGGTCATGGTACTCCATCCCCCGCCCCCTCCCCTAATCATTCATGATGGCCAATTCACTAGTCTCTCATATTTTCCTAGCCAGAAAATTCAGCTCTTCTGACAATGTACTGAAACTCTAATACCAGCCTGTACACACAGAATCACAGGAAAACAGGACCTGGTAGGGCTCTTGGGGGGGTGTCTCTCATCCACAGACAGAAGTGTCCCTGGTTGCTCCCATGTATCATCATGCCATCTTCAAAGTGGAAGGTTGCGACCCTAGATGGGTTTGCTGTTCCCTGCTCCACTATCCTGATGTTGTGGTCTATATTACAGCAGTGCCTGCAAGACCTAGTTGAGACTGAGGCTTCATTTTGCTTGGTACTGTATGTACACACCACAAGAGACTGTGTCCCTGGCCCACAGAGTTCACTACCTGAGTAGATACAGCCAACTAAATGTAGGAGGAGGAGCTTTTCTTCCTCAGTCACAGACACTGAATTAAGACAAGGAGAAATTAAAGGTAACATTAATTAAACAACTCTTTCAGAACTGCCTGGTCCCCTAAACAGCTGGATGATTTTACCCAGATCAAACGGCTTTGCCCAAGGGCCAGTCAAGAAATCTGGAGAACACCAAGGAACAGGATCCAATTCCAGGCCAGGACCCAGGCCATACTTTCTTCAAGTGTATATAGGTAAAGCCTATGCTCCAACATAGTTTAGAAAGAACTAGGCTGAGGAACTGGAACCATCCCTCAGTCATGAGGATGAATGACCCATAGCTAAACTATGGCACAATTATTTGTAATGCATGCATCTCCACAGGATGTCTGATGTATAGTGGGGGCCTGTCCTGCTGGCCACTGAAGTGGCAACTGCACATTATCTTCCACTTTACTTGGACACCTACGACTAATCTTTCAGAACCATCAGCAACGAGGCAAGACGAGGAGTGAAAGTATTCAGCCTGGAGGCAAGATGCATTGACAAGCCTCATGCATTACTTGCTTTGCCATTGTAGCTATTGAGCTGGAATTTTAAGAAAATAAGAAGTGCCATACTGGGTCATACCAATGGTCTATCCAGTCCAGTATCCTGTCTCTGATAATGGCAGAAGTGGATGCTGTACAGCAGGGGTGGATAATTATTTAAGCTTGTGGGCCACATTGGGAGTTTTGCTGAGCTGTCATGGGCTGGGTCAGCAGCCTTCCCCTCCCCCACAACACACGACAGACAGCTCACCAAAACTCCCTATGCGGGATGGGGCTGTGGGCCGATGGGGAGTGGTGTTCGGGAAAGGGATGGGTGGACAAGGCTGGGATCATGGGATGGAGTTGTGGGGTAGTGATAGCGTGGGCCTGGGGCAGACCTGTGATCTGCTCTTCACATGCCACTTCCTGCAGAACTGATGCCAGTCACAGGGCCATGGGGGCAGCGGATCATGGCTCTGCCCTGAACTCTCACCTCTCCAAGGTCCTGTGGTCTCCCTGACCCTGCCCGCTCATCTCACTCTCGGATGCTGCTCCTACCTACCTGCAGCCCTATCGCATCTGCATGGCTGAGTGCCCTGCCTGTATGGGCTCTGCCCCAGCCATGGATGTGGGACAGGTGGATCAGGGTACACAGGCAGTGGTGTTGGGTCCAGTGGCAGTGGCAGCCAGAAGGAGCCACTGCTGCTGGGAAGCGAGCCTGGCCACCACACCGCACCACACTGCCCCAGCCCCACTGTGAACGAGGGCAGCAGAACCGGCTGCGTGCACCATGGCCTGGGCTGTCCCCTGCCGCCGAGCTGGGTGAGACCAAGGAACCTGTCGCAGGCCAAACAAAGAAGATGTGGGTTTAGTAGATTAGTATAATGGCAAGATGATCATCCCTGTTCTGTTTCCTATTCCCTTCTTAATGATATGAACACTTTATTGGCTTTTTAGCTTACTTCTTACATCTTTCATAGACAAGCCTACAAATTCACTTCATAAATCTCCTGGATACAAAAATCATGGACTCAATATAGACATTGGATTTATGGTACATTACAGCCTGCCTGACATCTTGTTCACCGCCCCCTCTCCCTCTCCCCTCTCCTCCCCTTTTCTGCCCATTGTCCTCCTAATTTCCAGCTATTTACTTTTTCAGTCAGCTTCTTTTCTACCTTGAATTACTACTACTGTAGAGTCTCCCTTACTCAGCTTTGGTTTCTTTTTTCCCCCCTCCCTTCCCTGCTCTACCTTCTATTTCCCTAATTTCCACCTATTTTACATTTTCACTGACATCCTGTCATTCTTTTAGCTTCTTTCATTCCTTGGAGTCTCAGAACAGCAGAGACTCCCTATGCCTGAAGAAGGGTGATTGCACCTGAAATCTTGCAAAGAACATTTTTCCAACTAATCAGTTGGTTTAATAAAAGAGATCACATCTGCTCAAAGAACCTTGCCTGCCTATGCCCTTAGACCAACAGAGCTAAAACCAAAAACCCAGTGACATAGTAGTCACAAAAGTAGGCCAACATAGGTCCCTACAGGACCCCAACCTTCCTCCACCCTGAAAAGTGACCATTTAGCCTTATGCATTGTTTCCCATCTTCTAACCAGCTCAATCCACACAAGAACCTTCCCTCCAATCCTGAGCAACACAGGTTGGGGCTTTTTTAAGATGCTGGTGAGGGACCTTGTCAAATGCTTCCTGAAAGTCCAGATATATTGCATCAGCTGGCTCCCGCCTTGTACACATGCTTAACACCTTCAAAGATCTCTGGAAGGTTTGAGGCAAGATTTCCCTTTCCAAAAAACATCTTGACTCTTCCCCAGTAGATCATATTTGTCGAAGTGATTGCTGATTTTATTCTTTATTAGAGATTCTACCAACTTGTCAGGCATGGAAGTGAGGCTCACTGCTCTATAGTTCCCAGGATCACCTTTTAAGCGCTTTTTGAAGATGGGTGTTATGTTGGCAACCCATCAGTCCTCTGGCAGAGAGGCCATTCGTAATGACAGGTTACATAACATTACCAGTAGTTTTGCAATTTCAGTTTTGAGTTTCAGGATGTCATGAGTTTTGTCTGTCAGCAGCTAAAGCTATAGGGCCCCAGAACCCAGAACCCCTGCACCTATCTACTTGACAGCTGGCAGGCTTCATGGCTGCAGCAGGGGCCACCATCCCTGCAGCGTTCACCCTGCTGTGCCTTAACACACACAGTGTCACCCATGTCATGAGTTTTGCTTGTCCACAGCTTGAGATGTGGTTCCCCCCAGGCCCCTGCACCGATCTTGAAACTTGGCAGGCTTCGTGGCCTCACCAGGGGCTACCAGCCCTGCAGTTTTCACCCCCCTGTGTTGTAACACATAGACGTGACGTGAGTTTTCTTTTAAAAATTTAGAGTGCGGTTCCCCCCGAGCCCCTGCATCAATCTTCTTGAAACTTGGCAAGCTTCATGCTCTCAGCAGAGGCTACCACCCCTGCACGTTTCATCCAAATCAGACATAAAACAACAACGTTATAGATATTTTATTGAGTCCCCATTATAGCCTATGGCCAGATCTCCGAAGCAGCTCTGAAGCTTTTCTGAAGCACTTCAGAAGCTCCGAACCACTTCAGAAAGCCTAACAAAGCCAGCGCTTCAATCCAGACATGTTGCTTTGGACACTGAAATGTCCAAAGCTTCTCCAGGTCTGAACCACAGTCCGAAGCTTTGCAGAGTCCTACTTACCACTACATCAGGGGACTACATCAAGGGCTCGGTGAACAACTATTCACCAGGGGACCCTTAGGGAAAACCAGGAGTAATGGCCACAAACTCCTGGAAGACAGTTTCAGGCTCAACATTAGGAAAAACTTCTTCACAGTCAGGGTGTCCAGAACATGGAATAAGCGACCTCCAGAAGTGATGCAATCACTTCTCCTGGAAATCTTCAAGAGGAGACTGGATGGTCACTTTGCTGGGATCACATGACCCCAGTTGTCTTTCCTGCCTGGTGCATGGGGGCTAGACTCAATGATCTGAGGTCCCTTCCAGCCTCACAATCTATGAATCTGTGGTCCAACTCTTCAACCCCATCTACTAGAAAGGATTAATCTGTCATGGGACTTTCCCCAGTATCTTCTGTTGTAAACACCAATTTAAAGAATTCATTTAGCTTCTCTGCTATGGCCTTAGCTCTGAGTGCACCTTTTATACATTGGTCATCTAATGGTCTCACTAATTCTCTACCCGGGTTCCTGCTGATGTATTTAAATACGTTTTTATTATTAGCTTGAGCATCTCTTGGTAGATGCTTCTCATATTTTTTTTTTTGGCCAACCTTATTTCACTTTTACACTTGACCAGCCAGAGCTTGCGGGCTTTCCTGCTTTCCTCGTTTGGGTACACCTTCCATTTTTTGAAAAAATGCCTTTTTACCTTGAATGGCCTCCTTAACTCTGCTATTAAACCATGCAGGGGTTTTACTGGTCTGCCTGGTACACTCTTTGATTTATGGTATACACTGTTCCTGAGGTAGGGTATTTTAAAACAGCTTCCAAGCTGCCTACAGACTTTGTACATTTTTGATTGCTCCTTTAAATGTCTTTCTAACTTCCTCATTTTTGTGTAATTTCCCTTCCTAAAATTGTATGGCAGACTACTCTGAGTTCCTGCATGATGGACTACTTTGGCTTACTCCCTTCTTAGGATGTCAAATGTGATTATGTTAATGTTGCTACTGCAGAGTGGCTCACCAACAGATACCTCTAGAATCAGATTCTATGTGTTGCTCAGGATTAGGTTTACAACTGTATCTCCTCTTGGGGTTCCAAGATGAGTTGTTCTAGAAGTAGTAAGTTTCCACATCCAGAAATTGAAGGTGCACTAATACATCAGCTGCATGTCGGATTGGCCCTGATAAAAGGAAAATTAACATTATCAGCAATCTGCTTCTTTGGTTGGTGTAGCAGATAATGTCACCAATTAAATGTTGTGTGTATGAACGCAGCTGCACACATTCACATGGCCAGGAATGCAGCCCAGCAGCTTGGAGAGCACTGTCCTGCCAGTGAGTTGGGTGGGAGGTCTGGCATGGGGAAAGGGTGTGGCAGGGGCAGATTGGGGCCCCAATGGTAAGTGAGGGAAGGAGGGAGTGGGGCAGGGAGCGAGGTTAGGCGCAGGGGCAGGTGCTGCCCCAGCCAAGGTGGTGGATGAGCCCCAAGCCCCCAGGGCTGGGAGCAGGACCGAGCTGCGGGTGGCTCATCCAGGAGGCATGGGGAGGTGCGGAGTGTAGGTGGCTCCTCACCACTGCACACACCCCTGAGGGAGGCATGAGGGTATGTGATCCCCCAGATTAGTGTGGGGGGTGAAGGGAGGCTGCCTACTGTGGGCTTGGGACCAGGGGCAGCACCAGCCTCTTCCTGGTGGGGGGCTGGACTCGGACCAGGTGGAAGCAGGCGCACAGGTTCAGCTGTGTGCGGTGGGTGGGCAGCAGCAATGATGGAAGTGTTTCCCTCTTCCTTGGGAGCCCTGCACTGGCTACACATCCCCTGCTCACCCCACAGCAGGTGGGCTCCCAAGGGAAAGGCAACAGAGCAGAGTGCCCCAAGCAGAGATGGCAATAGCCACCCCAAAATTCACCCTAACCATGCCCTCGTAGCCACCTCTTCCAGTGCTGCCGTTGCCTGTCCCACAGAGCTGAGCCCACCCCACTCCCGCCTGCTCTGAGCCCAAGCCTGGCCCAGCCCCACCACCAAGAAGAGGCTGGCACTGCCCCTAGCCCTGAGCCCACAGTAGGCAGTCCACCTCTGCCCCACCCCCCCCCACACAAATTGGCAGGGCGCATATCCCCCATGCCTCCCCCAGGGGTGCATGCAGTGGCAGGGAGCCACAACTCCTGGATGAGCTGCCCATGACTCCATCCCACTCCTGGCCCTGGGTTCCCATTCACCCCACTCCTTCCCTCACCATGGGGCCCCCAATCTGCCTTCCCCAGACCCCTTCCCTCCCCCATGCCCCTTCCCCCAACAGACTTACTGGCAGGACACTGTTCTCCAAGCTACCCGGCTGCACTCTTGTAAATCAGCTATCAGATCAGTTTCGGCTGATATGTCTGGTTAATAATCAGCTCTCAGTATCAGCCAAGAAAATCTTTATCAGTGCACCCCTGCCAGAAATGTTATTTCCACATCTCACTCTGATGAGGTGTTTATCCAGTCTATGTGAGGATAGTTGAAGTCTGCTACTATTATTGCTTATCCCATTTAGCAGTTTCTCTAATCTCCTTGAGCATTAATCATTAATATCATTGACCCCTGATATTTTGTTTCCATTAATTCCACTAGCAAATATTAAAGGAATAAAGGGACAACTACTGGTGGATGAGTTCCTTAAAAAATGCAAAAAACCAGGCTCCAGCCAAGCAGCAAAACTGGTCTTTGACATAACTGGAGAAATACAAGGTATATTTGTTTCTTTCAAGTTTCCATCAAGGCTGGCAAAGAACTTTGTCTGGATGGATTAAGAAGATCCCATCTTTCCCAGGAAAAATGGAGGAAGGCATGCAGTGGCAGTAGTTACCAGTGTGAAAATACCTTGTCACCTGAGATGAAGCAAGGAGGGTCGCTCCTGGCCCTTTGGTCTAATTGGGTGGAGCCATGCAAATCCACTGGGCTTGGAGTAGTCTGATGGGATGCATGTAAATGCATGTGCGTGAGGGTGATGTATGTGTATCTCTATGCATGCAGGTGTGAAAGGAATCAGCTGCCTCTGTCCTCTCAGAGTCCTGCAACCACGCAATATGAACCAAGCCAGGGTATAGTTTGTCACAAGTCAGAAGTGAGGTGCTGTGGGACCTTCTGATAGAGTTAAGCTGTCATTTACCATTTGGCAAATGCTGATTCCCTCTCCACGCCCCCCAATCCAAACTCTGATTCCCCCTGAAGCCTCCACTGGGGATGCATGGGACAACTGATACAGGAGCTGGCTCTGCTGGCCCCACACCTGCTCAGAGCTCCAGACCGCACAGGGATTTTTAGCTACAGCTAAAGCAGACTTGAAAACCATGCTGGTGGGGCAGGTGAATGAGAAAGCAGCTGGAAGATGTTGGTTCTGGCTTGCGCTTTAACTGTGCATTACATGCAAGGATGAGGGATTTTTCATATCTTATTCCCAAAGGATTAAAGATTCAGATGATTTGCCTCTAATTAATAACTTCCATTCTCTTTATCCACATCAAAACTGTGCTGACAAACCTGTCTGGGCTGAAGGTGCCCTTGCCACTTCAGAAACACGAGGCAGTACAAGTTCTGTTTTACTTTTTCAAATCCTAAAAGCCTGCTAGAGTTTAACAAAATCCCCACGGGTTTCCACGCATTTAATCCCCTCGTTCCAGAAACCTGCCAGAGTTCAGAGACCCAGGGAACGGCAGGTCCTTCCAAACACGCCATGTACCACTGAACAGCCATTCTGGCCTTGCCAGGAGGGCTGCCCAGCCATTTCCCCATGCTACTCCTGCAGATGGAAACTACAAGTTTTTAGTTAAACCTGTTATAATTTAATCTCCTGACCACAATAACAGTTTGTGGAATTCATTTTATGCTGGCTTTTTTTTTGTAATGTTTTTAATCTGTCCCTGGGGAGTCGGTGTTCCTTAGTGAAATGTTTTCCTTGCTTTTTCACCAAAGACCCTGCATAATAGATACATATCACTGCACTACTACAAATAATGAGATTGGCAGGTGATTAGAAGGGAGGAAGAAGCCAGCCTGGTGGGTACAATAATCGGTTAAGGGACAGCTCATAGTTTACATATAATATTTACATGAACACAAGATGAGGCTTTTCCCCCCCGAGTCAGCATGGGGGGAAGCCCCTCATCTTAGATTTGCAGAAAAACTGCAGGGGGTGGTGAGGGGAAAGCAGCTACTGTGGCTCTGACTCTGACCCTAAACCCGAGTCAGGGCCAGGCAGGCCCACAGTAGCCTCCTGTCCCACCCGCTTGCCCTCTCCAGCTTCTGCCCCCTCCCTTTCCTTCCCCATCCCTTACCATCAGGCCCAGCTCAGCTCCATCTCAGGCTGGATTCCTACCCAGGTACAGAGCACACTGAAACGCTGTTCCCTGCCTGGCTAGCACTGCTGCGTGGCCAGCAGGGGCTGTGTTTCCATATGCTGCACTCTGGGAGGGAACAGGGCCGGAGCAGCACCTGACAGAGGGGTGGGGTGTGGGGGCGAAGAGGCAAAGACTGGGGAGTAGGGTAAAAGGGCAGAGATTGTGGGGAGGAGGAGAGGAGGGGCAGAGGCTATGGGGAGCTGGTGGTAAAGAGGGTGCCAGTGGCAGGGGTCAGGAAGGCTGCAAGGGCAAGAAGTGGGGGAGGGCAAAGGGCCACTCAACTCTTCCCCTCCCTCCCAGATATAGCAGTGTGGAGGGACGGAAGGACAAATTTAAGACAACCCTCTGATGATTAGGTTCTATACATGGAAAATTATAACAATTTTATACATTTTCCATACATAGAATCATAATGGAAGGGTTGTCTTAAATTCAGAGTCGACTTTGCTTGAAGTAAATATGATATCACTAAAAAGTGGTTCTGAAATGCTGGGGGGCAGCCCTGGCTTACAAACCCAATAAAGACTTATTTCTTCAACCTTGTGCACGATTAACATAGCCATAAAGGTGTAGTTGTTAGTCGATCCATTGGCAACTGTGATGATTTAGCTATGTGCAGACCAGAGGGTGAAGGCCTCTCTGCCGGATGCTGAGTTTCTGTAGGCAGCAGGAAGGGAGTTAAAATATAATCCCCTGGGATTTAGCTAAACTCTGACAGGCCTTAAGAATTTGAGACCCCCCCTGCCATTCTAAAAGTTATAACAGCATCTCAATGAAGCATTTGTCAGGCTGAATTAGATATGGACCCAGGAGCACAAACAGGGTTGGATTAAAGAACTTTTCATCTTGGAAGAAACCTAAATACCAGTGTTTGTATAGAAAGATGTTTAGGAGGCCAGCAGTTTCCTGCCTTCATTTTGTTCATCGTTTAAACATTTTACAGTCTAATGAGATTCCACCTTCTCGCTTCTGTGGCAAAATCCTAACCCAATGCTTACATAATTAATCTCTTGTTATGAGGAGATTGTGAGATAGCATTGTGACTTTGCTGAAGGATAAAATAGAAGCACTAAAGGAGGAATAACCTTTGAACCCCAAATAACAACCACAAGGGACAACATGAAATGGGCTGACTTGAGTCTGAGGCTTAGGGCTCTACAGACAATATATTTCACACAGCTGAAGTCTAGCCTGGTGGAAATGACTAACTCTTACACTACACAAGTTCTAAAATGTTTTGCTATCTTAAATGGACAAAATCTAAGCAAGATTCCTAAAATGAATTAGGCAGACTCACACAAGCAGGTGGAGTGAATCCTTGCATGCATGTCTGGTAAAAATAGTAAGGCAGTTATTCCATTTTGGTTCCTTCCTGTGTTACCTTCAATTAACAAGCAAACTAATAATTTTTCAGCTTCCTAACAAAGTGACAAAAACTTCATAATTTGGCTCATTCAGAACTGAACAAAATACCAAGAAAGGCTGCAGAGACCAATTCTAGGGTGGCGGCTGGGACCTGCGTGTCCCAACAGCCTTCTTTCAACAGTTAGCTTATGTGATCCTTTTGTTATTTTGGAAAAAATGTGGTTTGAGACTAGGATAATTCCCAGACATCAGCAGCCTTCCACTGCTCACTGAATGATAACAATATTATGCTCCTTTGGTATTAACAGGCGCATCTACACACACTGATTTAAGGTGCATTAAGGGTTTGTGTCTACATGTGCACATCCTTAATGTGTCTTAAAAATGGTTATTTTAGGCAGGTATAAAATTTAGGCACATAATAGCTAAAGCACATTAACACACATGGAGACGTGTTAAGGCGCATTAACACTGTGTATGAACTGACTTGAGACTAACTTCAGTCCCACATCAGTCCACACATGCAGTGTTAATGTGCTTTAACACGTGCACATGTAGACGCAAGCCTAAATTGCCTTAATTCACATAAAGCTAACCCACATAAAATGTTAGGCATGACTAACTGCATGTGTAGACATTCCCAATGCCTAATACCATGAAAAGAAATGACTCCCACTGAAATGCCAAGAGCTAGATTTGGTAAACAGAGACTGGGAAGGTTTAAAAAAATTGCTGGCATAAACTTGGGACCATTTGACCACCTTAGTTCTAGAAACTTTGGATAAAAAAGGACTATAAAATTCTAAGCAGACTTTCAATACATGGTACGGGGATATTTATTTTGCCTCTGTCCAATGGCCACGAAGCAGCTGTCACCACCAGCCAGGTGTGATGAACAAAAGTGGTAACAGTGGGTCACTAAATCAAACCTGAATCCACTGAAGCTGAGCTAACCAAAAGCAGCTGGGCTGGAAGAAGTCCTAACAGACCCTTTGAGCACTCAGTAGAAAAGATTATATATCACTCCCCAGAGGTTATCGTGCACCTTTGAAACAATTCATTAGTGTTTTTATAAAGGTGTGATTGTTGCAGGCGTTCCCTCATTAAATGTGTTTGGTCTGCATTGCAGATTTTATGTAAGCTCTACATCACACAAAATGAAAAGCACCCCCCCACACACACACACACCAAAAAAAGCAGGGAATTAGGTGCCAAGAGCTTAGTTACAGGAATTCTTTGGGGTTTTGAGGCATTTACATTAAACTAGCTTGAAATGACATTCCAAACCACTACTCAGTACATAGACCACAAAGGCAAATCTGCTGTCTATTAGAATATACTGCTATAAATCCAGAATAACTTCCACTGACTTCATCAAAGCTATTCTGGATTTTTCCTGCTGTAACTGAAAACAGAATCGGGGGGGGGGGTAATATATATATCAGGGCTGGGGGAAGGCGCGCGCGTGTGTCCATTATGTCCAAAAGTCTCTTGGATTCCTATTTCCTGACAAATTCAAAGCTCAGCTCAGGTTCACTGAAAGGTCTGAAATCCTTTCAAGTAAACTGGGCCTAGATTTGTATGGAAAGGGGCCAGCTTATCTTTTCACACTGAAGCCATGCAAAACTTGCAAATTCTTCATCTTTTTTTGTATGAAAAACAGTGAAAGTATGTGGCTTTGACTCCATTTCACTATGAATATTTGGGCTTGTTCAAATTCCACAGATCACAACAAAACTCAGAGGGCGAGAACTCCACCAGGGCTTGAACAGTAGAAAAAATCTGCAAGAAACTCCTAAGAAACGAAAGCCCCAAGTTTCATATAGTTCAACAACCAAATTGTCAAAGGATTGCTAATAGGATTGCTAATGATATTTGGTAGGAAGAGAAATACAGCTGGAAGAGAAATACAGCTGGTAGGCAATCATCCACATTTGGCAGTAACAAAGAAATTACAATTTTATGGTAATGCAGAAAAGAAAACACAAGCAAGTTAAAGAGCAGGTAACTATTTCAAAGGGCTAAAAGACAGAAAATAATTTATCAAGTGAGAAGTAATTAATTTTTACCTTGTAAGAGTGACTTTGCTAGTTAAATAATGAACCTGCGTGACTAGTAAATCTCCGCTCAATAAAATTGATTTATGACGGTGAATACTTGGCAACAATACTCATCTCCAACAATAACACTCAATCGGTGGGGGTACGGGTACTAGGAGGCATATGCCATTCATTCCATTGCATGCAATTTTTAATTTCCTGCAGGCAAATTTCTTGAGGAGAACTGGCAGTTGTGTAGGCTTTTCATCAGGCATTTCATTAATGCATGGTGAGAACTCAAGATCTGATTCCAGTATCGCTGTGCTAGTAGTCATGTATCACATGTGTAAGGTCAAGAAGTTGATGGGTACGGGATGTAAAACTTTTGGACGCCTGACTGCATTTTAGATCTAGCTGTTGGGAGTGCTTATATACTACCAAGCAGTGACCTGTGCTTGGAGAGCAGAAAACATTGTTTCTATTCTTTAAAATGTCAGAAAGCTCAAGCTCATAATAGTGGGACAAAATGTATGGTTACTATAACCAGGTGGCAGTCCACTGATGCAATCTATCTGTAACTGTTTAGCACAACAGTACATTTGACACTGTATAAATCCAGAAATTCAGAATATTGGTCAGGGTTTGCACGATCCTAGGCATTTATGGCATCTGGTGGACAACGTAAGAAAACTCAGGATTTTCCAAAGTTTCCCATCCAAACAAAGCCAAACAATCATTTCTGATGAGATTTCTTTTTGACTCCAGGGTTTTCATCCATAGATCCACCTTTCCATGCCATCAGAGGCATCATTTGTGTACTTCTCCCATGACAATGTCCCTGCCTCCTTCTATACGAACGCTAAGGCATGGAGTGTCCCTCATAAACTAACCTGCCTAGGGTATATCTTCTTTCCTGCTTTGCAACCTGCCTGAAAAACCATGGAAAAATTACTGTTAAGGACAAGTCTGGGGGATAACAGAGAAAAACTTAATACAATGCTTTCTTCCTGCAGCAAGGTTCTGGGTACTATGAGAATCAAGTAAGTGATACAGCTAATAAAGCCAACCTTGGGAATGAGGAAAGGAGAGAACTGAAACAAATGGAAAGGGTTTGCACAAGCAAATCAGTTAGATCTGCCCAGCTCTGCATATTTGCCTGACTAAACCATCTCAATCTCCCACTCAGACCCCTCCAAAACAAATCCCATAGATGGCATTATGATTTCCTTTCACTGGCACTTTTCCAGTGAAAATCTTCTCAGTTTATAAATCAGCTTCAATTTCTGGATAATGGTAGACTTAAGGAATGACTCTGTTTCTAAGGAGCAAATGTCAGACTCATTAAGAGTGGGTAATTTCACACCTAGGCTGAGGACAATGTTTTTTTTAAACTTCTTAAAGGAACCTGGGCTCCTCAAGAGCCTAAAAGGGGTTACTCCAGCAGAGCACAAATAGGCTTCACAACAGCTGCTTTGGGGGCAGACTGTTAATTTTAATAACCGTTATTTTCAGCATATTATTGCCAAGTATTTTGTATGTCAGATGTCTATGCCACTCTCCTATGCCTAACTTGTACAGACGTGCCTTATGCAAATACGGCATAGATCTGCCATATTCCAACCCAGGATAGTGAAATCTAGTTGCAGAACAAGGCCAGCATGGGACATGGTGTTGTGAGCTGCCCCTCAGGTTACTTTCAACATTCACTTTCTTTATCTTCCCTGGAAAAATTATCTTTGGGCAGGAGACAAGAATTTGGTTCCAATGGCAGCCGAGAAACCAAAGCCCACTTTTAAAATATTCTTTTGGGTCATAAACTTAAGGGTCATAAACATAAATAGTCTCTTGGGTCATAAACATCTCACTGAACAGCTGATCCAAAAGTCAGTGAAGTCCAGACCACATCAAAAAGGAGGGAAGGGCAAGCTGGCTTTGTCAGGTGAGCACCTCTTGAACCTGCACTGCAGACTCCAACCTCCATCTTTTCCTTAGAAAGCTCCGTTGTCACACGGACACACGCTTGCATTTCTGTACTGGCTAAACCCAGAAGTGAAAGCGTTATGCAGGGGGATGGGGGACAGGGGAGGGACTGTCTTTGTTTTCTCGAGTTTTCTAAAAGAGTCTGACCAACATCAGAAAATCCACCATGGTTCAGGCCCCTGCTAGATTCTCCAGTCCAGACTTTTTGATGAGCACAAATCATTTAACACGAGATGCAAGTGAAGGTCAGTGGACTCAGGTAAGTTTTCACATGGGACTTGTTGGCCCAGAGTTTCATTTCAACTTTTAGGTTTGCAGGAACCCAAAACCTCAAGGGATGACTTGGCCCAAACCAGGATGTTTTGCACAGCATGTAGCCCAGGTTGGTAAATTCTGATTTTGTTTTTTGTACTGAAGCCAACCAAGGTCGCCCACAATTTTTTGGGGCCCCCTGTGAGAAATATTTTTGGGGCCCACTGCCCCAAAGAAGCCAGTGGTAGGAGGGGGAGGGGAGCGGCTGGATGTGAAGCTGGCGGTGGCAGGGGCAAGCGGCCGGATGCAGGGGCAGAGGTGGATTAATGTTCACCAGGGCCCTGGGCAAACATAAAATTGGAGGTCCCTTCCCGCCATGGGAGCTGGGCTTGTGGGGGTTGGGGGCGGGCACCTTCCCCTCCTAGTGGTGGCATGGGAGGTGGCAGGGACAGTGCCGGGCTCGGGGTGGAGGGGCACATGCCTCTTCTCCCTGCTCCCTGCCCCCTCCCCGCCAGCCCAGTATGGCCAAACATACACATACACAGCCACACACACACAGATGGGCACACACTACTCTCACTCTCTGTACATGGACACACAGACACAAACATACTCTCCCTGCCATGAACACAGACACATGCATGCACACTCACGCATGCACATGCACTGACACAGTACCCCGCATCCTGCCATGGTGTGCAGGGACCCCCTTCCCCCAGGCTCAAAGCCCCACACATATACCCTGAGCCCCCAAATCTTCACAAATACCTCCCCGATCTCCATCCCCCCACAGTTCAAAAATAGCCTCTCAAGATTTACACACCAAATCTCTTGATTCTTAACAGTTTGTCTCGTGGTTTTTGACAGTGTGGGGTTGGTAATAGTACATTGATTTTATAGCCCCCCCACCCCATATGGTTGACATCTGATACCTACAGGTAAACCTGCTGTTCCCTGGAGCCCTCCTAAAATTGTATTCCTATAGAACAGGTTTCTAAAGACAGCTTTTTTCATACCTGAGGCATGTCTCACCATTTTTAATTTCTTTTTTTTTGCCTGAGGAGGATGTGGATGTCCAAAAGCTTACAAATAACAACTTTTTTGCAACTATTTAGTTTGTCTAATAAAACATATCACATCTACTCAAAGACTCCAGCTACAGGTCAATATTCCCCCCCTCCACCTCTACCTGTTTCTCACCCGTTGTTTTGTGGCATTTTCATCAATTGGTATTCTTGCATATTGGCTTCTGGGATAAGCCATCCTGAAAGAAGAATGTAACTAGCCAGGAGCCAGGCTCACATCCCCTCTTGGGTGGTGAGGGACAGGGAGCTGTCCCTCCACAAGCTGCCTGCCGGTCCCTCCTCCCTGCCCCAGGCACGCACCCTGCTCCCCACCCCTTGCTGGTAACCCTCACTCCCGACCCACAGTCCCTACCCACCAACGCTGCTGCCTAAGCAGCTCCCACTCTCTCTCACTCCCTGACATACTCTCCCTGTCTCTACTGGGCTTGCTGGAGCCCATGTGGGGAGCACGTGACCCCCAATAACCAACCACCTTGCCTGCTCCCAGCCTGAAGCCCCCTCTTCCCACTCCCCCCGACCCTGGACAAGCCTCCAGCCTGCGCCTGTGCTCTGGCGGAACGCCTGCGGCCAGCCCGCATGTGCATGCAGTATATGTGTGCCGGGCTGTCTGCCACTCCCTCCCGGGCACCATGTCCTGAAAGGCCTTGAGCAACTGCCCACCTTGCCCAGGCATTCATCCGCCTATGTGCAGGGGTCCCTTAGCTGTGGGGCCCCCTGCAGTTGCAGGTTTCGCAGTATAGGACAGGCCAGCCATGAAGCCAACCTAACTTTGTAAAGTGAATGTTTTGGCTTTCCAGCTCTTTTGCCTGTAACTTTTTCCAGTTAGCTGAGAGGATTTAGAGAACTAATCTTCTCAAGATGGATCAGAAAATTCACAGAGATTTTTCAACAATTTAGAAGAAAAAAGTTTACTTACTTAAAAGAATAAACATGATTTGGGGATGGATAGTTACCCTATGAGAGAGAAAATGTATCAGATATATGTTAACCTCCACAATTTACAGTTCTTGGGTTGACAGGATATAAAGCACTCCATGTATTTCATTCCTTTGCAGAATCCTTGCTGACCCTTGAAACCAAGTATGGGTCGCCTAGAGTTATTCCAACAGGCTTCACCCATTCTTGATTTCCAAGGTCAAAGCAGAAAATGTGTCCCTTGAAAAAGGTTTCAGTGTTCCTAAATAAATCAACGCAGTTCATATCCATACCCAGCCAACCAAGCTCTTACCCATTTTTTGAAGCAAAATGCATGAGCTAATGTAAATCCAGACAAATCTTGTAACATATGAGTTACTCCAACACAACTATTAAAATATAGTTGTCACTCTTGCATATTGCGAAAATGCTTAAAGAATGTCTTTTTCAAAGGCTGTTAAAAGCCTAAAGTTTGCACCCTTCATGACTTCTGGAGAACACTACTCCAAAACAGTACCAACAGAGTAATGTACCTTCAAAGCAAGAGCATCTGACTCTAACTTTGGCCATGCCAGTGAACTGGGGTCTCTCTTCTGGTGTCAGTATGCAGACAGAAAAATAAATAAGCAGCATATATGTAATGCATGCAACTTTTATGAGAGAATCAATGAAAATGGTCAGAACTAGCCGTGTCATCTCCCGAGTTGTCACAGAAAAAAAGTAGTTTTATCATCTATATTTACATATCTGTTTAAATTGCTCTTTTAAGAAAGTGATGAAATTTTACCTTAGTACAAATGAAATTGTGTCACCACCTAAGCACATTTTGTGTTTCATTTTGAGGGAAATGTTGTAAGATAATTTAGAAACAACATGTGTTTAGTGCCATCATCCCATTACAGCTGCACAACTAGGCTGCGAACTGGGCTTATGGCTGCAAATAAATGATACACTCTCTCCAAAATCTCAATATGAAAAACTCTGAGCAAACATAATGCTCTTCAAGGCAAATCTGAAGAACCTTTTTTTTCCTTTTTATAAACTTGTCTAAGATTTACCTCGCTATGCTTGGATTGTCGAAGTTGCTTGTGATGATGCCAGCTCTGTCAATAACAATTCTTGTCATCAAAGCAACAGAAGACAGGGGAAGGAGGTGCAAACACAATGGAGACCAGAGAGAATAATGAGGACAAATACTGGGATATTAAGGCCTTTCACCTCCTGGTCATGACTCTGGTTGAAAAGTTGGTAATGACCAAACTGCATTAATTTTAGATAGCTGCTTAACGAACTCATTGGTTCAGTCTAGTTCCTAGAAAATGCAAGCAGAGATCCTATAAAATGCCATCATAATTAGAATTTACACTTCTTTCTTGGCAATCTCAGCAGAGATGCCCTACTATGAATGGCCCATGGATGCTGAATTACTCCTTGATCCCTTGGACAAATGCTCTTGAGGCCAGGATTAAGTCCAACCAGCAGGGCAAGGTAGCTGGGCATGTGCTATTGTCTATCCACCACCTGCCTTGGGGGTGGAGTCCCTTTTCTGAAACTGCACCTGAGGCATTTTTACCAGCACACTCAGTGAAAGGAAACAATCAGGCACTGCAGATACTTCTGTTCTTTCTGAAAATCATTTGAAACCATTTTGAAGGGGAAAAGAATTTGAGCACATCTGGGACTTTATTTATGGTGATTCAACATACCCAGATGAAAGAAACCCACCCAGCTAAGCTGATAAAAATACCCCTTACTTTTCCATCTGCCTTTGGGCAAAGAACCCATTAATATTCACAGTCTATTATAAAGGGACTTTACAGCATCTTGTTAAAAGGCCTGGAGGAAGCATGAGAAACAGAAAGGTCCCAGGTCCTTTCACATCTGTCTACGTTCTGAACAATGGCTGCCCCTTATCAGCATGCCTGGAACACATCACATAAATGCACAGTCAGATCCCCAATTCTAAAGCACACACACAGCAAACCAATTCCGGGGGGCCTCTGTACTGACTGGGTAAGGATCTGGGAACATGACCTTCAAGATAGGAATGTCTCTGCACATTATTCTTACAGGCCAATAAAAAAAGCAAATAAAATGTGGACCACACAAGTCTGGGCATCAGCTGGGTTATTTGCAGATGTCCTAAAATGCTCAGAGCCACAGGAGGAGCAGGGGGCAAGCCTTGCTTTTCAATATTTGCAAAATACTTCAGAAAGGCAGACCCTTTTCTCTGCAGCTTGCTCGAAAGACCCCCTCCCAGTTTGATACCGACCTCTTTGAAATCCAAAGGGCAGATACTACTGTATGAGATGATTTGCTTTTTCAGATGCCTTACTGAACAAAGCATGGATATGGACTGGAACATGGTGACAAGCAAGCAGCCTCCCCATCACAGCCTGTGATCTGCTAGAGCATAGGCCTGTGATTCTCAATCAGGGTGCTACAGCACCCTGGGGTGCCTTGAGTTCATTTTCAGGGTGCCATGGGCTACTACAGTGTTAGCAATGTTAGGTGTGCAAACATGATTCGCAAGATAAACCCAGAGATTGCAAATAGGAATCCAAAGTATTAAAACCATTCTGCCCTTTTATGGTCTTTCTGAGTTCTTTGCAACAGAAAAACTGCTCCGTTATACTTCTGTAGTCAGCATATGAGCTAAAATTAAGAATTGTATTTTCCAAAGGGTGCCTTGAATCTAAAAAAGTCAAGAACCACTAGCATGGGCACACAACTTTGCAGGATACCTGACACTCCTGGCTCTTTAGCCTAAACATGCTCATCTGCCCTGAGCATCAAATGAGCAAATCCAGTTGCATGTGCAGCCTAGTGGGACACTCGCACTGATAGAGACTGAATGGGGGAGCAGACAGAGATTTTTGTATCTACATTGCTGGTTTTAACTTGGCTTAGGGAAAAGTGAAAAAGTCCTCACCCCTCCAGGGAACTAACTGCTTAGCTATGTACCTAAGGTGAATAACTGACTGCAGTCAAGCTGATTGCTGTCCACAGTACAGTTGTAACTCAGACCTCCCCTCAGTAGACAAGCCAGACATTGAATGGATGTAGATGGCTTCACCCACATATGTTCCTTCTCCAAGACAGAGCTGTGCCACCATCGGCTACAGCATTTGAGCTATTAAGGTGATTCTGCTGCCCAGCATCAATCTCTCTTCAAATAAATTGGATTCTATGCACTGGGTGCATTTATACAAGCTGCTCTGTCGCTGTAGCTCATGACATTGGTGGGCACGAACCATGACACCGAAGCTACTGCACAGTAGGGTCATAAATGTAATAGTGGTTACTGTGCAGTCGGGGGCACTTGTAGACGCACCCACTGTGTTGAAATCACAGATGGAAGAAGCTTAGCACTGCAGATGTGCAGGGCTGCTTGTCCCACTGGAATCAAAAGCGCTCTTAAAGATTTTGCTAATAACATGTTGGCAGCAGAACATGCAAAATTCCTAATATGAAGGGTGGTATTGAAAATGTTAAAAACTAGCAGTTGGTCAATGAAAACAATGAGCAAATAAAAGCATGCAACTCGAAGTAAATAGGAAAGGTTGTGGAAAGCACTTCAGGCTTATGCAAAATTCAAACGGTACATTGGGAACTACCCTTTTCTGGATCATACAAAGTTTGGTCTCATTTTCATCTGCAAAGTGTTCAGGCATTGGTCCAGACTCCTGTTAACACTGTCTGGTTATTTCCAATGAAGACAAGAGGTTCACAGAACAGAACTCAAACCAAGTCCTTTCAGGAGGTCTCAGCATGTTCAATACTTTGCAGTTACAGTTATTGTGATGATTAGCATTCTTGTGCCTCTCTGTTTCTAGGTGTAACCACAAAAAAAAGAGGAAACACCAAAAGCACCCAAGGCTGCTCTTTGCCTGGGTCAAAGCCAACAAACTTTGGCAATTATAGGAGTCAGCCCCATCAAAGGTTTCTAGCCCAACTTCCATTCCGTGCTTTTCAATGCTCCTCTGTGAGGTTGCCCTTGGACTCTTCAGCTTCTTCTGTTTGGACCCTAATTCAAGTCAGCAACAAAATTACAGCATCTTTCCCCCCACTGGTTTGACTCTTATCCAATAAAACCCAGGGCACAGCTAAAACCTAGGCCTGAAATGGGGAGAAACTACAGCTGTTGTTCATTGGTTGCAATGTGTCAGCATTAAGCAGCATGTGAGGCACCCAAGGTTGTCTCACTGGCTTGATCCATCATCACTGAAATACCCAAGCTCCACATTCAAGTGATGCACAAACACTGCAACAGAGAGCAACTATAAAAGCATTTCAAGCTTGCATACCTGCTACTCCTCTGTGCATACTTACTAGTAACTGGAGGACACCACTTTCATATTTTTTTTACAGGCAAAACCTCACAGCTGCTGACTTCAACAGATGTCTGATGGAGCAGTAGGACATAGAAAGAGGTGCCCCTGTAATGAACACACACGCACATGGCAGTGATCTAGTTAAAACTGCATGGCAATGTCTCATAATACTGCAGCTGCCAGTTGGCTTGTATAAAACAGCATTTCTCTTCAACTCCAAGGGTTTGCTCATTAGCAAAGTTTGCTCTTTCCCTGCCAAAACACTAACTGGTACTACTCTGAGCATAGCAGATGGCTAGAAGAACCTACTTCCATGCATCGCCCCTGCTACCATGGTCTCCTACGCTGTAGCCTAAGAGAGAAGAGCTTGAAACCAGCCCCTACTTAGCAGGGCAAACATTTATAAGTTTCTAGTGTTAAGCAGCCTTGCAAGGTGCTAACTGATCTAAAAGTGAACCCAGAGGAAGCCCTGCTAAGTGGTTACCATACACTGTAATCATTAACAACTGTCCTGCCAGGCAGCCCACTCAACCACATACCTGATAATTTAATTACAGTTGGGCAAGAGCCTGATTCTTACACTTTTCATGGAACAAGAATAACTCAAAGCAGCTGGAAGGGGTATATTTGGTAGCTGTGTCAGAGACAAAAACAAATGCAAAAATCTAGAACTCTTGGTTCAGAAATCATTTCTGAACCAAGAGTTCTAGATTTTTGCTTTTTTTTTTTGCAATTAGAAACTTATATTAGACCAACTAGGAAATGGCAACAACAAAAAAATCTCTTTGTCTGCAAGCTTTTGGGCTCAAATGCCCTTCATCAGGCTCTGGGAAAATTAAAGATGGTAAAAAGTCCCCATCAAACTAAACCAAATTAAAGATGGTAAGAGGCAGCTGGAAAGCACTTATTTCCTCTAGCCACAAAGTAAGCATTTCCAGGACCTATCTGGATGCAAGAGGATGTCCTGTGTCCCCCCCTCCCTCCCATACCCACACAGAATCTCCTAAGAGCCAAACCCATGGCTGCCACCACACTCAGTGCTTGGACCTGCCTTTCCTTTCCCAACTAAGCCTTAAGTGACTCTGGATTTTTTTATGAGCTGAACCCAAGCCAGGCGTCCTGGTCTGCCTAAAGATCTGCCTAGAGGTGGCACTGGGGACAGCGCTGCTCATCCAGCAGAAGTGGCAGGTGTTAGATTTGCTGCCATGGGTTTGTTTTCTCTTATGGAGCAAAACATACAAAGCAAGCTGGACATCAAGCTGCTCCTCTACATGTGCAGAAAGTCATTCTCAGTAGTGTCCTGGCCTACTGACTGCTCCCTTTTCCTTGTCAGAGGCCTTTCCCTTCCTCTGAGTTTCTCCGGTATCAGCAGCAGGTGAAATTAAAAGCTGGGTGGCTGGGTTCAGATCACGCTCTGAGAGGCTGATAAGCAGCTTCTCTGCTCCACCTGAACCACCACATTGTTTTGTGCCCTGACTCTTCCTGGGCCTGCCTCCATCTTTCACTGCATCAGCACAGAGAGCCATCTCAGGCCTGACGCCCTGCGCTCTTCTTGAGGAGCCCTGGAGCAAAGGAAGAGTTGGGCTGTCTTGTCTGACTTCTGCTAGGATCAACTCTTCCTTTGCACATGAATGAAAAGAAACCCAGATGGATGTTTGTATGGTTCAGTGTCAGACATACTCACAGCAGCCAAGTAATACGCGTAGGTGATTTCATAACATCTGGACATGCTTACGGGTTGTTCTTACATAGCCAGCTGAAGCAGAAGTGCTGAATAAATCAGAGCTCCAGCCAGTGCACAGGAAGAGGTTTGCAAAAGCAGTATCAGCCACAAGATGAGTCGGCATTCAATAGCAATGCCCATTATTAAAGGTACACAGCCGGCTCTCTGATTTGCCCTGTCAGTTGTTATGCTGGGATGGAGGACTCTAAACAGCATCCTTTCTCTGTGAAGTTCTGCCAGGTCAGACAGGGTTAGCAAGCTCTCAGCTTTGTTACTTTTTAGCCTACCAGTCATATTAAAAGGCACACTGGCGCCTCTGCCGCTCCTTCTCTTTGCCACCCCTCCATTCAGCTCCTCAGCCCATCAAGACCAGCAGCAAATCTCCTGTCAATCCACCACTGGCTAAGTGCTGTGTCTGAGATGAGCACTGCCACAAGACTCTGGCAACATGGGAGGCATAGCAAGGAGAGCAGTAGAACTCCATTTCTTGGTCCCAAACTTTAACAGTTACTTTGCTTTTCAACCAACTATGGCCTGAATTTCCCAGTTCCACAGCAGTGGGTTTCAAGAGTGTGTATGCACAGAAGTGGAGCTAAGATTGTCAGCCATGCACATGCACTGCTCCTAAGCTGATAAAGGGACTTGGTGCATCTAGGTATGGTTTAGTCTGGCTATCTGCAGGCTCAATCTCCCGTGTCTGCGGGCTCAACTCCAGCAGGGATCCTCAGTTACCAGAGCCAGGCTTAGCCTCTTTGGGCTGGATTACCCTGTCCCTGCAGAAAGACAGATTTACCTGTGAACAGGATGCATTTGGCAGTATTAACATGCTTTGGTTCCTTCATTAGAAGTGGGGAACAAAGGGAACTGCTGGTGGTGGTCTGTGACAGGTCCAAGGGAGAGTGCTTGAAGGCACCATGCTGCAGAAGGTCCTGCTTGTGAAATAGGTGCCTCAGGCTAGGTCCCAACTGGCTGCAGCCCAAAGCAGCACCCACGGGCAGCACCCAGTTCTTCACCACCACCTATCTGAGCTGCATCTGCAAAAGCAGCTGCACCTTTCTGGAGTGTGAAATGAGCTGCAGCCTCCCCTGCAACCTCCCAGTAAACAGACCGATGCCTAAATTAACCTTTGGCTGGAAAGAGAATGCAAAAGGCCCCACAAATCTAATGTTTTGAATTATCTCCATCATTCTGCCCCTGTGTATCTGCATCTCTCGGTCTCTCACTCTCTCTTTCTCTGAGCGCATCTACATGAGATGCTTCAAGTGCAGTAGACAAATTCTACTGCACATTAGCTCAGTGGGCAAAACCCATGACAATGCGCAGAAGATTTAGTCTACTGCACATTAACGTCACAAAAAGACTGTTCATTTGTGCTAATGCAAAGTAGCACCTTTACAGAGCATTAAGTGAATACCTGTCATTACAGGTACTATAAAATTAATGTGCCATAATTACAGAGCATTAATGCACGTGTAGATGTACCCTCTCTCTTTCTTCCCTTGATTCCATGATGATGGCTTTCATGTGTGAGGCAAGCTTTTCAAGTCACTACAACGTTAAGCTAAGAAGATTTTTTCCAACTTTTTCAGTTGGTCTAATAAAAGATATCAGATTTACCCAAAGAACCCTGTCTGCCTGTGTCCTTAGACCAACACGGCTACAACCTACACCCCTGCAATCTTAACACACACCACCAGGGGGAACCAAATGCTACCGTTCCTTCTGTCGGGAGAAGCAAGCCCCGCATTCTTTTGTCTGAGATTAAATCAAGATGTTATTTTTCTCCTTGTAAGTGCAGACCTCTCACCCCATACTTGACAGAGAGAGCTTAAGACTCTTAAGCATGAAGGGCTGGCTCGCTCACCATCTGCACACATAACCTTGTGAAAACCAAGTGAGTTATATGTGTGAGCTGCCAAACCCTTGTACATGATGCTACTGGAAAGTCACAAGAAACCCACCACACTCATTTGACAATGAAAAGTGAATGTCCTGTATCTGTCTTGGTTCCCAAGCCATCTAAATTCACTGAAGGGACATCTGGCACATGAATGAGGTATTTAATTTCTTTAAGCTTTACATTACCAGGCTGACAGAACCAAAGGATGTTGATAAGGCACTGGAGAGGAGTGGGGGGTGGAGGGGGCGGAGATGGCATGGTTATTAGTACTTCCTGAATGCATGAACTCAAGCAATGCAATGCTGATGACCTGAACACAGCTAAGTGCATACAGGATAGTATTCTATCTCAGTACTATTTTTTTAATTTGGTCTTCACAGGCAAGGTCAGGTCCCAGACTACTGTACCTGGTGGCACAGTTTGAAGAGATGGTGAGCAGCCAACAGGGATGAAAGAACAGGTTAGGGACTACTTAGAAAAGCTGGACGTGTATGAGTCTGTGGGGCTGGGTGCAATGCATCCGAGGGTGCTGAGGGAGTTGGCTGATGTGACTGCAGTGTCATTGGCCATTATCTTTGAAAACTCGTGGTGATCAGGGAAGGCCCCGGACAATTGAAAAAGGGCAAATATAGTGCCCACCTTTAAGAAAGAGATAAAGGAGGATCCAGGATACTACAGACCAGTCAGCCTCACCTCAGTCCCTGGAAAAATCATGGAGCAGATCCTCAAGGAATCCATTTCTACACACTCTGAGGTAAAGAAGGTGATCAGGAACAGGCAGCATGGATTCACCAAGGGCAAGTCATGCCTAACTAACTTAATTGCCTTCTGTGATGAGATGACTGACCCGTGGATGTGAGGAAAGCAGTGGATGTAATATACGTTGACTTTAGCAAGGCTTTTGATATCATCTCCCACAGCTTTCCTGCAAGCAAGCTGAGGAAGTATGGGTTGGATGAATGAACTGTAAGGTGGACAGAAAGCTGGCTGGATTGTCAGGCTCAATGGGTAGTAATCAATGGCTCAATGTCCAGTGGCAGCTGGTATCAAGTAGAGTGCCCCAGGGGTCAGTCCCGGGGCTAGTTTTGTTCAATATCTTTATTAATGATCTGGAAGATGGGATACAGTGCACCCTCAGAGAGTTCATGGATGACACCAAGCTGGGGTGGTGGGGTGTAGTAGATATGCTGGGGGGTAGGTCTAGGATTCAGAGTGGCCTAGACAAATTGGAGGACTCGGCCAGATGAAATCTCATGAGGTTCAACAAGGACACATGTAAAGTCCTCCACTTAGTGTGGAAGAATCCCATGCCCCAGTACAGCCTAGGGATTGACTGGCTAAGCAGCTGCTTTGCAAAAAAGGACTTGGGGTTACAGTGGACAATAACATGGATACAAGTCAGTGTTCCCAAGAAAGTTAATGGTATACAGGGATGCATTACTAAGAGCATTGCCAGCAGATCGAGGGAGATAATTATTCCCCTCTATTCTGCGCTGATGAGACCACATCCGGAGTACTGTGTTCAGTTTTGCGGCCCCCACTACAGAAAGGATGTGGATAAGTTGGAGAGAGTTCAGCGGAGGGCAATAAAAATGGTTAGGGGGCTGGGGCCCCTGATTTCTGAGGACAGGCTGAGGGAACTGGGCTTATTTAGTCTGCAGAAGAGAAAATGGAGGAAGGAATCATATCAGCCTTCAACTACTTGAAGGGGGTTCAAAAGAGGATGAAAAAGAAACTGCACCTTAAAATGTAGCCAGAGAAGCAAAGGCTCCACTCAGCCTGGGCTTTTCAAAGCAGGTCCATAGCTTCCTAATAACTGCTTGCAGAGTTGAATACTGCTGCTATTGCTGGAAGGCATTTAGTTCCTCAGACCCAAGCAGTTAGCAGGTAGCAACATACCCCAACCCCTCCTCAGACCCCTTATTTCCCCCATATGAAACCTTCAGTTTTATCCCTCCCATGCCTGCCCACCAAGTTCAGGATGCCCTCATGTTCTCCAGATTTCTGGCAAGTCCTGTGGCAGGGCTGCCTCACTGCTCACCATATGCTCCCAGCTCTAGCACTCATTTTTTGGGTGACCTTGGACAAACTGATTGTCTTTTTCATGCCTCAGCTTCTTCACGTGTTGTTTCTTTTACCCACCACACTGAGGGGCCGAGGCTTAATCAGCTGAAAGGGGCAGGCAAGGGCAGATTTCTGTTATTATTACTGGAGACTTTGAGAGTAACTACAGCTCACACAACAATTGCCCATGGAGCCTAACATGCAAGTACTGGCAGACTGCAGCAACGGTTGCTTCTGGTGGTTTCTGGAAACTCAGTAAGAAATGCTGCTTTGTAAATAATTCCTGCCAAGGTAAGCCAGCTTCCTACTGCCTCACAAGATTTACACCCTGCGCCCCAAGGAACCAGGAAGGAAACCAGGATGCAAAGGGGTCTCCTGCTGCCCCCCGCGTCCTGCCTTGAGAATGAGCTGTACCGCCCCTCTGTGCCCAGCCTGCTCCCCCTTCCTCGCCCCTTCAGCTGCAGCTGTTGCTTGGTTGACTCTACATGAGCTTCCCTCTGTGGGAAGCTGCGCAGTGCAGAGCCCAGGTGGCCAGAATGTGATGTGCTGTAGGATCAAAGGAAGCATCATGGAGTCACCCACTTGCCAGAGTGCAGCCACCTGGGCAAGCACCGTGTGGGGGCAGACACAGGCACCCTGGCAGCATCCCTGACCAGGTCCTGCTGGGGAGGGAACAAGCTGTGGCTGACACTGCAAACACAAGGGGAAACCACCAAGGACAGCAGTGAAACAGCTGAGGCTCAGAGGCTGCTGATGGTCAGCAGGTAACGTAAGAGGGAACATCCCAGGGTCCTTGTCTGAGGGTAATGCTGGAAGCTGTGCCTCATGGCACCTTTTCACTGACCATTTTCTTTCTGAAGGCAGCTTCCCCTCTTCCCACTCCTTTTATCGGACACAACCAGCTACGCTGAGCCATGAGGGATGTATCCTGTCCACCTCCCTGCCCCCAGTGCTTTAAAAGTGGGTAAAGGGTGCCGATGAGGAATCTTGCACCATACCTTCTGCATGCATATACATAACAGACATGGGCACTTTGTCACAGCAGTGTTATCTCCCATTTGCACTACACGCACACAAAGGGAAAAAAGGCCCCTAATGTAATAACTACTAAACACAGAGCTCAGCACTGCACACATCCCTCTCAGCCAGGGCTTCAATGAACAGGCCCCTGCTCACTTGCAGCTTGATGTGACAAATAGGAAGAAGGCAGGTCTACAGGGGGAAGCAGTCAGGAAATGGAGATGTTCCCTTGGGGGCGGGGGGAAGGGAATTACAAAGTCATTAGACAGTCACAACGGCTCATTTAAAAAACCAAATAACGTTGGGAAATGGCACCAATGCTGTTTCCCACTAGGCAGCAAGCACGGAGCAATTAACAGTAAGCTACCTAATAACCGACAGGGGGCCCCAAGCCAAGGCGTTCTAATAACACATTTCTGGACTGGAGCTCTCTGCAGTGCCAGCAGGGATCCTGAAGAGATGCCAGGCAGGGCAAGAGCTTGTTCAAACAAAGAATAGCGATCAGGTTTTTACCAGCTAGGTCAGTACATCTGTGGGGGGACTGGCACTCCAGTGCTAATATCCAAACACAAAAACACTCGCCTTTCAGGGAAAGACACTTTACCTAGACATTTTCAGCAGAATGATGGACAAATCTCAAGACAAAGGCAACAGGAGCAGGGGCCATCCAATTACAGCTCTCTGTATCCTCACAGCAGCACAATGCGGACACATGTTTACCTTCCACTGAATGTGCAGGTTTAGGTGGGTGGATGAAAAACACCTACATGACAGCTCAGGGATGGGAGATGGGGGAAGTACAAGCTCCCCAATATAATAAAGAATGAAACAAACAACCATTTAGTGCCTCTGTTATCAACACCAAATATGAACACATAAATGGCTTTTGCATCACTGGATGGTGTGGGGAGAAACCCTATCCTATGGAAGGCAATGGGAGCGTTGCCAGTTACTTTCATGACCTCAGGATCTCATCACTGCCCTCGCCCCTCACCCCCCACCCCAGCTTCAGCAGACAGCACCTACATATTTGGTCTTGTCTGCAAGGATAAGCCATCTTTGGTCACTGCCACCCATTCCTGCAGGGTGTAATCTGGGGCCTGGCACAAAGCACATTTGCGTGGTGGAAAGCAGAGTCCTGAGCAAGCATCCTGTACCTTTGCTGGGCCTGTGCTTTGGAATTAATGGCTCTCCACATGCTTCTGTGAGCCACAGACCAGGAAAGGGTCAGCTAATAAGCAACACCTACCAACAGCTTCCAGCCTGCTCCCAACATCCTCCCCACTTCCCTCTCCCCTGTTGCAACACGTGGGCAGAGCAGGAAGCAGCCTGAAACAGGCAGCAAGGTGAAGCGGCCTGGGAAAATAGCAGAGGAAATGTAGAGCCTACAAAAGGCAGGACTGGCTGATTAACCTTTATCCCTGGGCAGGGACAACTAGGCAGTGACATACCCCATGAGTCAGAGGGGTAGGGCTCTCCATCAGGACTTGCACTTCTCTTGTACACTAAGCAGACAGTGAGGTGTTGCCTGGTGGGTTATAATGTTGTCTTCGGACAAGCCGGACATACCAGGCAGGCTCTCTGCAGCAGAGTTTGCGTGCAAGTGAACAAGCTTCCTGCTGCTGGTGTGGCAACTTCAAATGTTTGGCAGTTGGTGCAGTTCTTGTTCTGAGAGGGATTTTCATGCTTGCTTTAGAGTCTCCTGGCACGGGTTCACCCAGGTCCCCAGCACTCGTGCCCACAGAGGGCCCTTCCAAAATCCCGTCCTTACTTCCTAGGGCTGGTGCAGCTGCACAGCTGATTTTCGTTGTGCAAAAGCAAATGCAGACACTGCTTGGGCATCTCCAGCCCTAAGCCAAGAAACCTGGACAGCTCTGGAGGTCTGAAACCTGCCCCACACACAAGATGGGGGAAGGGCCCCATAACAACAAAAGATCATGGAAACTGTCTCAAAGGTACATAAACCATTTTGCCAGAAGCTCTGGCAGAAGGCCACAGAAAGCGCAGTGATTTAGGCCCAGCTGAAGAATGAATGATGTCTTCCTCTCTTTGGTGGCTGTGGTGCTAGTTAAGCAGTGCGGGACTCTGGTTTCTCTGAAAGCCCCAGTGCAAGCCTGGCCTACACCAGCCCTTTTGCTGCTGCCAGCATCAGTGCTGGAAGTATCTATTAAACTGTCCAGGGAGGATGCAACCCCAGCATGCCAAAAGCTCCCACCTACCAGTACTACTGCAAGGCAAACTGCATAAAGGCAAAAGATAGGACAAAAAATATATCAAGGGGAAACCAACTCCTTTGGTTCCCTCCAACATTTTGAAATATGAAGAAAATCAGTACAGCAGTTTATCACTGACACCAACAGGGTAATACAAATGTTATTTCCATTTAAATGGACTTTTGTCCAAAAATAACTCAAAGGGCTTTAACATCCTGTTTTACAGGTGATTAATCTTTAGTAGAAAGTCATTCCTTCTGTAAGGAAAAAAAAAATAGAGGCTAATGAAAGGTATTTTCACATACATAACACACTACATTTTTAGTCACGTTATTAGCAGCAACATTAATGGGGAGACTGGAAAACATGTAGAACAACTCTAAAGGGCTCTTGCACAACCTCTTTTGAATTCCAGTCACCAAATCCCACATCATTGTATGTATGACCCTCATTACTGTCTATTCCATAGTTTCCACACTCTTCCCACAAAGTATCTCCAAAATGAAAGGCTTGGGGTTCTACTTCCGGTGACTTTTCTGAGCCTGTCTGGGAAACTTGCCAAATCCATCTTTCTTATGGGATTTTAATTCTTCTCTGCCAGTTCAGACCAATGCCAGGAAATGCAAAGGTGTATGAAAATTGAAATTAAGGATTTTTTTATAAACTCATGCCCAGGGGGTGGGGGAGAGGGTTTGGATTCCTACTGTCTACCAAAGGTTACCTACTTGCCATAAATAGTAGTTGTATTTCACTGACTACTGTCAGCTCCTGTACAGGATCATGTATAAAGCCTGTGTCTGGAGATAGCTGGGGGTTGGGAGTCCAAGTTTCAGGCTGGTAGCAGAGACACTGGTTTACTTCAACTGCAGGCTAATATTACGGCAGGGCTGAAAGTTCCCAACAAAGAAAAGTTCATTATTGTACTATTCCCAGAGTAACAGACATTCCCTCTGCCAAAATGTTCGCAACTCGTACAGACAAGAGAGGCAAAGACCAAGGGAAAGGAAGTAGAACTATCCCCTTTTCTCAAATGAGAATCTAAGCCCATAGCATGCATGTCAGCCCCATGCTTTACAAGACCAGCTTTCCTTTTCTGAATCCTGATTTCATTTACACAAGAGTCTTGCCAATGTGACTCTATGGTTGGCAATGAAGCTGCTCTTGATTTACATGGGTGTAGGTGGAAGGAAAACCCAACCCTGCTTGTGCACCCTGCAGCAGGGATAACGGGTGTCAACTCTTGTTAAAATCCTGCTGAACACTGCAGCATCTCATGATGTGCCTTCAGCAAAGGAGGCAGGAAGAATCAGCGTCCCTGTTTCTCAGATGCCTATGAATATGAACTACTGTAGTTCTTCATTTTGAAGCGTTTGCAATATCTGCCTGCACAGAGGGGACAGGCAGGGAGAGAAGGCAGAAGAGGAACCATTCCATTAATCTAAGAAAGCCCCCGGCTTGTAGACAGCCTCAACAGTCTCTGCTGAGAACATGACCCTGCAACCCCCTGCAATTAATGAGATGCTTGCATGAGACTAGGCAATATGAGATGCCACTTGAGCTAAAGAAAATGGCAGAAAGAAGCAAGACCCCTCACCCATCAGCTGAGGCTCACATGCCTGTAATACCTACTTTACATTTCCCGGCGGCTGGTAAATAGCAGGACAGAGCATCTCTCCCCTACTCTTTTATCACAAAACCACAAAACAAATCTGCCTGTCAAAATGCTCAGCCCACCTGAAAAACAGCACAGTGCTGTCATGGTCCACCAGGCTGGCCAACCTAGTGGGCAGAGCTGGGAGTGGGATTAGAGATTGCTGCAGTAGGGGTTGGAAGCCACAAGTCCAGAACCAAATACCAAGCCAGAATCAGGATGTGAGAATAGAAGCCTAGTTGCCAAATCTGAGGAATAATCCATAGGATTAGAACAGAGCCAAACCAGGGTCAGGAGCCAGAAAATGGATTCACAGGGAAATCCAAAGCTGACATCCAGGAGAAAGCCAAAAGCAGAGTCAGGAGCTGGGAAAGTCAGAGATGCTTCCAGGACAGGAGATGCTCAGCAATTGGAGACCAACAGGTTGCGCAGGAAGGCTCAGGTGCTGGAAGAGTTCCTTGAAAGCAGCCCCAGAACCTATCAGAGGACAGGGATGGGGGTCAGTGGCCTCCATTCATTTGTTAAGTGCAGCTTACCCAGGAAGGAACCTTACAAGCATTGAGTCCCACCCACCAGCACCACTATTGGACATCAAGATCTCCCACGCCACCTTTAATGCAGGAGCAACCAAGATCCAGACTGATCATTATTACAGAGAGTAGGCTGTAGGACATATGCCCTGCCCCAGCGAAAAAGAGCCATGGTCCACCTTCTCTGGTGTCCTCTTTCTAAGGGCAGGCAACTGCCAATGCTGCATAAAATGGTAAAAATCCTCGGTACCATACCCCAGGGATCAGGATGATAATATGAGATGTTCTTGCCCTAAAAATACCTGAATCATTAATCCACCCCCTGCTGGGAGGAGGTTTAATGATCCTGGTCATAGAAGGCTGCCAGGTTGCTCTGACAGGACCTGCCCGCAAAGATGAGTTGCTGCTGGTTTGGGGCGATGCCTGGAAGAGCAAGACATGTCAGCGGTACTGAGCGGGAGGCTGGGAGCAGGGGATGCAGCTATCCCTGCAGTGTTGGTCACTGCTCCCACACCCTGCTTTTTAAAATCTTGCTTCCATGCATGTGCACTGCTAGTAGTAATAAACACACCCACTAGGAAATTAGACACACACACACAAAAAAGTTAAGTCTGGTAACGTTTCATCTTACAGGCCTGAAACAGAGATAGCTTCCATTTAAAACAGCACTGCAGCTCTTGCATCTTGAGTAAAAACTCTGTGGTTACTTAGTATATTCACTTAGATATATCCAATGTGGTCACCACAAATATGCTAAGAACACGTCTGTGTGATGTGGTAATTAAAATCCAGTTAACTTTTGCTGACTGATACCTGGTGTCGTGGCAACCTGGAAAAGGTCAGATCTCAATCCAATGACAGTTTCAGAAAATAGGGCACTGTTTTTTTGGAAGCTTGCGGCAGAGCAAAAATAATGTGACCAAATGCTGATTTAATTATCTTTGGCCAAGTGAATGGAGAGGGTGGTGAGTGCCACCCAGTTCTTCACACAGTGCAACCCCCACAGAACCCCTCCTCTCCTTCCATGCACTTTGCCTGTACTGGTAATATTAACAGGAATACAAAACCACAATCTAGGTCTTCTCCTGAACTTACTCCTCCAGTTTCTTTTTTTGCCAAGGCTGCATCATTTCCCTCTTTGCCAAATCATGCTTCTTCATATTTGTGGTGAGTCAGCAGGAACAACTCTGCACCTCAGTATATCAGGCAGTAATTTAACCCCTGCTGCATTCTAGACACCGATGTACCTAGCTCTGGTTCCCAGCCTTGATCCTATGGCTTACATACACAAAACTCCCAACACAACCAATGGGAATTTTGCCTGCATAGAGACCGCAGCATCTGGCTGCATGCAGTTTGTGGGTTAAGATGCTCCACTTTCTGCTGAAGTGAACATTCCTTGTTTGTTTCTCTTCTCAGAAATGATAATAAAAAAAAGTATGAGAATTAAATCTTTAGTTGAGACACAATCCTCTAGGGCTGGTTTTTCAAGCACAACGAAGAGGACATTTTCCCCTGCCTCAAAAAATAATGAATTTAACAAAGCTATAGTTATTAGGAAAGTGCTTTTAGTGCTAATGAACTGAATTAATTCAGATCTGAGAGGAAACTTGGCATAATTGTTTTTTAAACATTCAGTTACTGCACAGCCTATCTCCACGAAAACAGCCACGTTGGGAAGAAGTTGTGGTGCCTTGAGAATTAGAGCAGCTCTGTTTTATATCTGGTACAATACAGGCACTTTGTTCAAGTTTCCATAATGTAATTTTAACTAAGAAGCAGTAAAACAAATCAGGGAGTTTCTTTGCAAATCCAACCTGAAGGTGCTTTGGATGAAAGAAATCTCTAAAAGTGCAAAAATCCTTACCTGAGCAATCTCAGGGCTGGCCTTCAGGTGTACATAGTGCCCATGCAAAAATGGGGCTTTGGCATGGTGCTGACATTAAACTGAATGTGAGTAAGCAGCCAATGCAAGCAGGACGACACTTGCCCGGACCCTCATGGAGAGATTTCACTTATTGAAGATGCTGAATACAAAAACTGCATAAATAAAACAGGGCATCCGGTTTAGGAGCAGCATATCAAAGGCAGGAGATGCAGGGCCACAGGACTGCAGTGAGTCTGGACACCACTGCTGCCCAAGACAGCTGGGGACCAGACTGCAATATGAGTGCAAGGCTGCTTGGCTTACCCCCACCCCTGCAGCCACTCAGACTGGTTCACGCCCATCTTGGACTTGGTGCTGACCCATGTAGAGGGACAGCAAAAAATCTCAGCCTCTGCTTCATGTCACCCCTACTCAGCCCCATGTTTTGCTCTCATGTGTGAACCATAAACAGGGATCATCCAGTGGATTTTTTTTATGAATTCACTTCAAACCATTCCCATTTCCGGTTGAGTGCTCCTTAAACTGCACCTCCTAGAAACAATTATTTTGAAATTCCTTTAAAAAGAGAAGAAAAAAACCTTTAAAGGGCTCTTTCTGTATCTCTACGGGTATCTAAAAAGGGATTTCCAATTAACCAATGTCCCCCTTGCTAACTGCATATGCACAACAGTGTCACCCAGTACTGAATGCACACAGCACACACACAGAAGTAATGCACACATATGCATTTGCTGACATACACCAGCAACAGGGATTTGGGCTGTCAGTTATAAGTATCGCAAACAGCAAAATGCTGGATGCCTCTGGCTGAATTTCACTGTTACAGTGCTAGATGGTGTGCCAGTGAGATGGAATGAGTATTAATGGTTTTGGGTTAAGGGTCCCATTGTATTATGAACACAGTCAAGAAGCTCACACAGCTAAACTCCATCTGGTAATGTTATCAGGCTATGACCAAAAATACGGACATGACAAATGTGATTTTTTAAGCCCTTTTATCATTTTACCACTTCCCCTTCTTCAAATCCTCTCCCTTATCTGGCTAAACATTTTCAACTTGCTGCCTTTCCAAGGATTGTGCCAAGTACTCAGACAGCTGCAGCCCGCCCTCTTCTATTTTACCAACAACAGAGACCCCATAAAACATCTATGACAGACAGCACCTCCAGGAAATCTCTAAGAAAAATCACAGCCCTTGAGGGGAACAGGCCTAGATGAGCTGTATTGTGGTCTACAGCGTACAGCGTCTTTTAAAACTCTGTAGCTGCCAAGTGTGAACAAATAAAGTATATTCAGCCTATGTGCTGCTACCCCAAGGTACCATATCTAATGCTGGTCTCAATCTGTTCCGCTCTCTTTTTTCTGTTTCTTCCTCTTTTTCAGTCATCAGATTTCTATGGCAGAGAGAAAGACCGGCTCAGCCTGCAGAGAAGTGGATCTTGCTTTTTCGTGATTCATTACTAAAGACGCCCAATATATGTTATAGATAAAATAGGGGCACCTGCACTATAACATCTGCTACCCTGAGAGACTGAACACTTCCAACCAGAACTACATTTATGACCTCTGTGGGTAGTGATCCCAAGCTGTTGATAATGATCATTATTATACAGTAGAAGCACCTATATATAGGCATGTCCCCATGAGCGTGCATGTGCAGTCTGCGATACCTCAAAGCTGTTTGAGGTGCCACAAACTGCATGCAGCATATATACACCCATGTGTCGCACTGCTAATTTGCAGCATGGTGTGTTTTTTTGGCACCAGGAGATCCCAGTGTAAAAAAAAAAAAATGCTAAAAAAGGAGTGAGGCACATGTGGCAGCAGTGTGAGCTGCCAGAAACTGGAGCCTGGCCAGCCAGAGCCACGTTCTGCCTCCTGGCCAAGCTCTAAGAGGCCAGCTTGGTGACCCTGCTGCCCCAGGAGACCCCCACAACCCCAGGTAAGGCTGCTGGCACCACCACAGGTGCTGGCCCCAGCCTCCCCTATCCCGCCTAGGTCCCTTTGCCACATGCTGAAGCATGCGTGCAGGGGCATGCCCGGGGACAAATAGCAACACATATTTGTGCCGCTATTTCTCTCACAGGAAATCAGTGCTCCTGCACGTATGTGCTCATAGGGACTTGTCCCATTGGTCCAAACCAAAATAGGGTGGATTTTCACTGTCCTGGGAATGGAGAGTGCTGCAGTATAAAGGCAATCTCTGAAGAGCTTGCAGATTGAATAGGTGAGATGAAGAGAAATAGACAGACACAAAGGAAAAGCCAAACAATGTAGGTTATCCATGAAAGTTCCCAGAATCAACATTTCAGCCTCTCCTGAACTGTGATCAGCCTTAGATAGCATATTTACTAGCACAGACTCCATATTAACTTATCCATTAGTTGTAACAGCAACAAGCCACTAACAGGCAAACAAGCCTTCTTCCATGACACCTCCGGGCTGTTTTAGGGTCTGGCTGTTTCCACCAGCTCCCACTGCTCTTGTGATTGAGCAGATGTTGGCATAGTCCGGGATTCTGAAAGAAATATGGTGGCTCTCCTGGTTGAGCAGCACACACATGGTCAAAACACCAAATCTGAAACAAAATACAGGGCTCCAAAATACAATAGGCCATCCAAAATGATTCGGATGTTTCCGAAACATTTCGGAGGTGGGCTTGCAGGGAAAGAGGGAGGGGGAGAAGGACTACTCTGATATTGACATCTGTAGCTAGTGGCCAGTGACAATGATCTGTCCCTGAGGTCCCTTCCAAGCTGGGGGATCGAACCAGAAGCTGGGGGAACATTCAGGTCCCTGACCATTCCCCTAGTTCCTGGTTCCATTCCCCAGCTCCCCAATCTTTCTCCCCAGCTCTCTGATTGCTTCCCCAAGCTCTTCCTGGGGGGCGCGAGCCCCCAGATGATGTGGGATGACAGCAGGCTGCCGCTGCCAGCTGAGGATGGTGGCAATTCTGGGCTATTTCCCCAGCTGGCAGCAGCAGCCTGCTGAAACCCTGAGTGCAGATCCAGGGGCCGTGCCCCCAGGAAGAGCTGGGGGAATGATCAGAGAGCTGGGGAATTGAACCGGAAGCTCCGGCTGACAGGTGGATCCACTCCGCTCCCAGACAGTGCATGGTACCCTGCCAAGCCACACTGCACCCACACCATGGTGTGGGTGCCAGGCAGGAGGAGGCAATCCCCTACTGTCCCCTGCTGCATGGGGTGGGGGGCTCTGCTACAAGCTCTCAAAGACCCCAGTTGCTGCTGCTGGAACCGGTGAGTGTGGGGCTTTTTTTTCCCTTTTTTTTTAAAGCTCCATCCGCACTCACCAGTTGCAGAGCATGTGGATGATAGCAGGCTGCTGCTGCCAGCTGGGGCCAGTGTCAGCACCCAAGTTTGCCCAGTGCAGCCTGCGCCGCGCACCAGGAAGAACCCAGTGCTGGTACTGGCCCCAGCTGGTAGCGGCAGCCTGCTGTCATCCTGCACACAAATCCGGGGGCCTGTGCTCCCTGGGAGAGCTGGGAGGCTGTGCCAGACTCCTCCCGGGGGGAAGGGGCCCCAAGATCTGTGTGCGGGATGCCAGCATGCTGCCGCTGCCAACAAGTGATACTGGTTTTGCTTTCAACAGTTTACCAGAAACCCCTGCACCTATCTCCTTGAAACTTGGCAAGCTTCATGGCGTCAGAGGGGGCTAGCATCCCTGCAAGATTCATCCAAATCAGGCACGAAATTACAAAGTTATAAGAAGTTTTGTGATTCTCCATTATAGCCTACGGCTGAAACACTGTTAAAATTCTGAAACAGATCTGAAACAGTTTTGACCAAAACAAAACAGGACAGTGATTCAAAACACTAAAACAAATCACTGCCCCTCTGAAACACTGAATCCAAAATCAAACAAAACACAGCCATTTTGGACAGTCCTATGAAACACCAAAACAAAACACCGTCCCTCCAAAATGCTAAATCCCAAAGCGAAATGAAACACAGATGTTTTACACAGCCGTAACGGTCACTGTCACACCAGCAGTGCCATGGGCACCAGTCTAACATTTAAGTTAGACTAGGACTCCCACCCAAACCTGCCAAAGCAATAACTCATGCTCCAGGAGCCCTGGCCACAAAAGGGAAAGAAATTCCCCCTTGGAACAGGTTGAAAGTCCATTGTTTACAAAATACCATCCTCGTGTTCTCTGAGATCCTGCAGACTGCCTCCCCCTAATCCCTATGGCTAATCCTTCATTTAGGGCTTCTGTACCAGACACATCATTTGGCTTGTGGTGGACAGCAGCTATTTACCAAAAAAAAATGGATCAAAGCGATCGCAAAGAAGAAGAAGAAATGAGAAAAGTCCAGATTTCTCTAAAGCATTTGAAAAGTATACAGTAGGGACTCCAAAGGTAAAATTTGGTGTCACGTTGGACAGGAAACCGTGTCAAAATGTTGGGATGTGCAACTTGGCTTGGTTAAAAATGAGCAGACCTGAACTTTCAACCCAAATGCAAACTGGTCCTCTAAGGTTGCAAAAAGCTGGGCTAACTTTCCAGCCGTTAATGTCCCACATCTCTCCCAATTTCAAGTTTAGAGTCAGGTCTCAGGGTATCAATGCTATGAAAAAAGCTTATCCTTTGAGACAAAAGACAAGCACCTGGAATTTGGGTGCAATTCAAACCAGACCAAAACATCCTGTCTTTTAGATTCTCTGATCTCTTACAGAAAGAAGACTCCTTTTAGAGTCTGTGGTGTAAGTTTGGTGCCCTGGATGGCAACTTGAGCAGCAGTGACCATGAGATGATTGAGTTCAGGATCCTGAGAAATAGAAAGACAGAGAGCAGCAGCATAAGGACCCTGGACTTCAGAAAAGCAGACTTCGACTCACTCAGGGAAATCATAGGCAGGATCCCCTGCGAAGACAAACTGAGGGGAAGAGGAGTCCAGGAGAGCTGGCCGTACTTCAAAGAAGCCTTACGGAGAGTGCAGGAACAAACCACCCCAATGTGCAGGAAGACTAGAAAGTATGGCAGAAGACCAGCTTGGCTTAGCAGGGAACTCTTCAGTAAACTAAATCACAAAAAGGAACCTTATAAGAAGTGGAAACATGGACAGATAACTAGGGAAAAATATAAGAGCTTTGCTCAGGCATGCAGGGATCAAGTCAGGAAGACCAAAGCGTACCTGAGTTGCAACTAGCAAGGGATGTGAAGGGGAACAAGAAGGGTTTCTGCAAGTACGCTGGTAGCAAGAGGAGGATCAGGGAAAGTGTGGGTCCCTTACTGAATGGGGGAAGCAACCTTGTGACACAGGATGCAGAAAAGGCTGAAGTGCTCAATGCCTTTTTTGCCTCCATCTTCACAGGCAAGGTCAGCTCCCAGACTACTGCAGCAGGCAGCATAGTTTGGGGTGGAGGTGAGCAGCCCTCAGTGGTGAAAAGTGCAGGTTAGGGACTGCTTACAAAAGCTGGACATGTACAAGTTCATGGGACTAGATGGGATGCACCCAAAGGTGTTGAGGGAGTAGGCTGATGTGACTGCAGAGCCACTGACCATCAACTGTGAAAACTCATGGTAATCAGGAGAGGTCCTGGATGAGTGGAAAAGGGGAAACAGAGTGCCCATATTTAAGAAAGGGAAGAAGGAGGATCCAGGAAACTACAGACGAGTCAGCTTCACCTCAGTTCCTGGAAAAATCATGGAGCAGATCCTCAAGGAAGCTGTTTCTACACACTTGAGGGAGGAAAAAGTGATTAGGAACAGTAAGCATAGATTCACCAGGGGCAAGTCATGCCTGACCAACTTGATTGCCTTCTATGATAAGGTGACTGCCACAGGCAGTGTGAACCAGCTAGTATTCGCTTTGGATTTGGATTTGGCTGGCTGATTCAGGGGACAGTGATTCGATTTGGTGATTTGAATCACTGTTCCAAATCAATTCAGCCGAATCTGATTTGGAGATTCAGCCACTGCCAAGTTGGCTGAATCTGTGAATCAAACAGGCCCCATCCCCCACCTGCTGTCCCAGCCCCGTCAATGGCTGCCCCGCCTGGCCCCAGCATCCTGGCACTTTCAAAACAAACAAAAAAAGCCCCACACTGCTCCTGCCAGGCCAGCAGGGGGGAGGGGCACGATCCCCACTGCCCCACACTGCCCAGTGCTGTGTGGGGGAGGCTCTGCCATGAGTCCCCAGAGGCCCTTATGGCCGCTGCAGCAGCCAGTATGTGTGGGGCTTTAAAAAAAAAAAAAAAAAAAGCACTGGGACACTGGGGCCAGGCAGAGCAGCCATTGACTGGGCTGGGACAGCAGGTGGGGTCAGGGGGCACTCAGGGGGGGCTAGGGGAGCAGGCAGGGAAAAGGGCCTGGTGTGGGTCCTCCCATGGCCCCTCCCTCCACCCCCTACGTACCGGCACAAAGTCCGGGTCCAGCTCCCTGTGGCAGTGAGCAGGGACTGCCTGAATCTCCGAATCTCCTTTTAATATTTTCTGAATCGATTCAGAGGCTTTGGATCAACTTGGACCTTTTTACTGGTCTCCCAGTTCAATTCAGATTCAGATATTCAGCCATTGAATCAGCAGCCGAACCTTCACACAGCTCTAGTGACTGGCTCTATGGCTGCAAGGAGACTGGTAGATGTGGTGTACCTTGATTTTAGCAAGGCTTTTGGTACAGTCTCCCACAATGTTCCCCCAAGCCAGCTAAGGAAGTATGGGCTGGATGAATGGACTGTAATATGGATAGAAAATGGCTGAAGCATCAGGATCAGAAAGTAGTAATCAATGGCTTGATGTCCAATTGGCAGCCAGTATCAAGTCGAGTGCCCCAGGAGTGAGTCCTGAAGCCAGCTTTGTTCAATTCTTTCATCAACAACCTAGAAGATGGCATAGAGTGCACCCTCAGCAAGTTTGCAGAGCTGGGGACAGACATTCAAAAAGCCTGAGCCTGAATTGATTCAATCTTTGCAGGTTAGTCTAACCTGGCTAGGCTAAATCAGTTTTGTAACCAGACAGACATCCCAGAAATGCAGGCACATGCCTGCAATGGCTCAGGCTAGAAGCTGAGAGGCACTAGAGCAGCCCTCCCTTCCCTTGTACAGCGCTGAGCTGAGGGAAGCATGGCCAGGCCCCGGGAGGACACTGTGATTAGGGAGGGGTTCCCCTCTTGATAACAGAGCATTTATCAGCTCTGTTATCAGCATTTAACACCCCATCAGAAAACAAAGCCTCGTTCAGAGCCATTACAAGCTCTTCTTAAACAGCTTTTTCCAAAGGAAGGAATGCAGGGACATTACCAGCTGAGCTGCTGATTACCTCCAAAAAGCCCTAAACCAGGGGTGGGCAATAATTTTGGGCAGAGGGTAGCTTACCGAGTTTTGGCAAGCTGTTGAGGGCCACATGGGTAGCCCCACCCCTTGATAGGTGCCCTGCCCCCTGGTCACCATCTTGGGACTGGAAGTCCCACCCCCTAACCTCCAACCTTTGCAATCAGAAGTCCCTCCCCTTTCCCCCCCCAAAGTATTCCTTTCAGCAAGGGTTTTGCCATTTCAGTACCAGAAAAATTACCAAATTATATTCTAAAAATCAGACATCTACAACATTCATTAATTTGATTTCAAAAAACATTTTTGTCCTGATTTAAATGTGTTTATGTAGTGCACATAGAGGTGATTGCACAATAGCTTAAAATGAAGACTTATTCTTGTATACTGTGCGGGGGGTGGGAGGGTTGGTATAGGTTTTATGGGGAGCCCAGGGACCATGGCACCCTACCTCCCCCCACACTCTCGGTACACCACTGTCTGCACAGCATTAAAAAGTTATTGCCACGTGAATGCTGCCCCAACCCACTGCCTGAGGTAAGATCTACCCAAACCATCCCATGCATCAATAATCTAAACTCTACATAAGACTACCATCACCCCTGACACAACATAGTTCTAACAACCTAACCTGCCACAGGTAAAGTAGAAAAACCATGGCAGCCAATGTTCTGCTTCTGCAAAATGTTGTCAATATATGCTCAAGAGGTGCTGGGTAGAGGGCCATGCTCCACCCCCACCCCGCTACTGAGGAAAGCAAAAACCTCCATAGTCCATACCAATCTGACAATGGTGTAAAATTCCTTCCTGATCCCAAATATGGCGATTGACCTGACCTCAAGTGGAAGGGCAAGAGCCACTAGTCAGGAACCTCTGGCTTTGCTCTTAGGAGGATCAGCACACCCCAGGTGAAGTCCAAAACAGGCTTAAAAACACCTTGACACATACAGAAGAAAAAGGAGGGGGGGGGGTGAATGGATGAAGGGAGCAACCAGGAAGCCCGAGAAGCATAGGAAATACGCATGGTAGAACATAGGCATAGCTATGCCTGGATCATCCCTGACCAGTGGCTGTCCAACCTCTTCTTGAACATCTCCGGTGATGGAGAGTCCACAACTTCCCTAAGCAGTCTATTCCACTGCCTTACTGTTGTCACGGTGAAGACATTTTTCTGGCTATCCAATACAAACTTACTTTGCTGCAACCTCAAGTCATTGATATACATCCTCCTCTCTACAGCGAGAGAGAAAAGGTGTTTCCCCTCTTCCATATGGCAGCTCTTCAGGTATTTGAAGACTGCTATCATGTCCCCTCTTAAGCGCCTCTTCCACAAGCTGAATGAGCCTAACTCCTTCAGGTTCTCTTCATATGACTTGTTTTTCACACCCTTGATCATCTTTGTTGCCTGCATCTGGGCCCTCTTTAACTTCTCAGGCCCTTTTTAAAATGTGGAGCTCAGAACTGCATAAACTACTTCAGATGAAGCCTAACCAGTGCTGAGTACAGAGGCACTATCATCTCCTGTGTCTTGAACCTAATGCTTCTACTCATGCAGCCTAAAACTGCATTTATCTTTTGTATGGTTGCATCAAACTGCAGACTCATACAGAGTCTGTGATCTACCAGACTCCTGAGTCCTTTTTCATAGAGCTGATGCCCAGCCAGGTTTAAACATATAAACATTTTATATTTCTTTTTGATTATTCCTCCCAAGGCGTAGCAGCTTGCATTTATCTGCATTGAACTTCATCCAGCCCAACTTCCAAGAGAAGGAGTGAGGATCTGAATGTAGAGGCCATACCAGGCTGCATGCCAAGCCAGGCTGATAAAAAGCATCAGGAAAAACAAGATGCTCAACTGAAATGTCAGTGCACATTTCTACATGTGGCTGCTCATGCTTGAGCCCAGTGCCTCCATGAAGAGCTGTCCTCCCATGGCGGTTCCTCCAACTGCTGCTAACTGCACTAATTGTATCCACCTGTTGGCTTCCATTTAGATGGCAAGCTCTTTAGGACAGGGAACATCTTTTTAAGAGATACAGTCCTTAGTGCAATGGGCCTTGCTTTCTAACTAGACCTCCTGCCTCAACAGTCCCCAAAGAATGGCTCGCAGGCAACATTACCTACAAGATCCTCAGACATTGTTCATGGGAATTTTTGTATTAAACAGTATCTTGGGAACTTTCCTATCAACTAAGTATGGTGCATCCCATTGAAATAGAAGATTGTAGATTATATCATGGTAAAATGTCCCATTTCTAGCCATGAAGGGGAAGGATAGTGACCTTAACCTTGTCACTAGTGCAAGACCAAGAGCTGTTTGTCCTAGGTCTCAAACCAACATGAAACTGCAGGGGAGGGGAAATTCCACATTGTGGGAGGGGGGAAACAAAGCATGTTTCTGCCAAGTGGATTAAATAAATACGCACACACATATACAGACACATATAGCAGCTGTCTGAAGCAGCTCAGAGGTTTGGAATAGTTGTCATGGTCCCAGAGGAGAGAGATGAGAAGGCAGAGTTCACATGCACTGGGTCAAAGTTTTGTCCTATATTTAATAACAGATCACCCAAATGCCCTCTCCGCGTATACCAGGTATAGGGGCCATTAACAAAGCAAGAGCTGTTCAGAAGTGAATAGCTTTTTTAAAAAGACTGCTTTAACAACTTTTACTTCTGTTAGTTTTTTCTTTTAATGTAAGTATACAGTATAGCCAAATTACACCTAAATATTATTACAGTTAGAACTGTCTCTGGATATTACTATGGCTCCTGTTCCTGACTTTAGTAAGTTGAATCAGTAACAATGATAATTTAGAAAACTGCAGTCTTCAGGAAGAAGTCCACAGAGTAGGATCAACCTCCAAATTAGCTTTCAGTTTTTATGAGGATAAAGACACAGAAAGCAGCACTCTAACCTGGACTGACCAGCAGCATAGCAGGCTCATTGATTTGGCCCCTGGTGGTAGTAGCCTGAATTGTAAAGGCACGTGTTCTAACCAAGGCCAGACATTCCCTTCTTAAGGTTCTCGTGCTGTGCTTGAGATCACTGAATCTTTTCCAGTTTTGAAGGAGGGACTCATGGGTTAAGCTCAAATGCTTCTGAGATTCAGTGCACATAAGCAGCAAAAAGCTCTGCTACTTGTTTTACCAACCTCCCAGCTATCCTCTCTGCAAGTGTCAAAACACGTCTTCTGCCAGCCTAGAACCAGGGAATGAACAAGGATGGGAAAAGAAAATAATGATAACACAGATGGAGATTTTAGCTGATTATTTGGTTTGAATTTGGTTCCAGTAAAAGCCGAATTTGGTTCTTCGAAGGGAAGTTGCCTAAAGACCTGAAAACACTCATCTCAACGTTCAGGCAACCCAGATCAACTCCACTGTCCAATCCACCAGGATAGGTATTCATGTTTCTCTTCTCTTTGTCAACTCCCAGTGAGGAATTTATCAGACTGAAATGCCATAAAAAGTTATGTATTTCATCTACTTTCTACCAGAAGAAACTGAAATGCAATAAGAAGATCATATCACATGTAATTTAAAAAATACAAAGGATTCCCAGGAACCATCAGGAAGCCTGGAGCACAAATACAACCTCACACAAAAAGTATAAATGCAAATGCAAAATGAAAATCTGAGCATCTCTACAAAGATAGGTCCTTTGCTGCATCCTTCTCAATGCCTATTAATTGCTTTAGCCTTCTGTCTGGAAAGCCTAACACTAGAAAAGGGCTTTCTCGTACCACAACATTTCTTGTTAGGTCTTGTGTCTGTCTAGTTTCACTGTTCTTGTGAAGGTTCAAGATCCACTGCGCCCCTCAAGCTCCCTGGCTGAACTGATGCTGCTCGGACAATAGGTCTGTGACCAAATGCCTCCCAGAGACTTTCCTGGCTTAGCAGAGATTCAAAATAACACCTGGGACCTCTTCTTCTCGAATCCTACACCTAGGTTTGTCTCATCCAGCTCCTTCTTACAGAGCCCCTGAACTTAAAGGACCCTTATCTGCTCAGTAGAGGAAATATATAAGAAGAGAACAACAAAAAACCCCAAAACAAAAAAAACCCACCCAAACCTGCTATAATCAACCCTGTCACCAATTAGTGACTGAGAAACCCCATTTCTCAGCAACCGGTTTACCGGTCCCTGAGAGAAAAAAAGAATAAGAAAATGTTAAAGGAACCTCTTCTTCCATGCAGGAATGTGTGTAAATACCCATCAGAGTGATTTACTTGTTGTAGGCTGTATATAGGTTTAGGGAGAAGGAACATCTGTTAGAAAGAAAGCAGTTACACAAAGTCAGGGAATGCTTCCCGACAAATAAATCAAAGCTGTTGGGCATCTGGGTGCACCTTCTGCTGAGGAATGAGGAAAAGGGGTCAAAAGGATGCTCATCAAGCGTTCTTGACGCACTTGCTTGTCTCATCTCCTCTATCTACTTCAGATGAAATTCTATTTGCTATCCCTATTACCAGGACCATCCATTATCTCTTATTCCTATGCTCCTTGTCTTATGGAGCCAATGGTTGACTATTATTCCTATCATCCTTTTCCTATCCATTCCTCCTGTACTTATCTATGGTCTTTCTATCCGGTTTTCTATGCACATCCCCCTTCTTCATCATTATGATGTGCTCTCTCCAATTTAGATACGAAAATCAACTTCCTGGTTCCCATGGGCTTCTGCATTCTCCTTCCCAGTCATTTCTTTTCTTTAAAGAACTGCTCCTGTTCCCTTTAAGATCAATGACAAAGGTCTGATCATCTTCAGTGAAAGAAGGACTGGACCTTGGATCTTGCCACAAAACCTTTTTTTCCCCCTTATTTATGAACATCTTCAAGTAGTAAAAATATTTCACAATACAATGTATATTGGATGCAACATAAATTGTACTCGGCAAGATTTTCATCGCTTGCTTTCAGCAGGTCAGCAAGCTAGCTGGTATCTGCTGCATCTGCTTTTTCCTATCGAATGGTCAACAGTGTAAAGAGAGAGAAGGCTTGAAATGTGTAAGCTCTGACTCCACCAGTTCAGGACTGAGACAGTGGCCAGAACTTATATATCTACAGAAATCCCACCCCTACCTCCGTGCCCCCAGACTTAAAAAAAACCCAAAAACTAAAAGCAATTAAAAATAGAAACAAAAGATGATGGTCGGAATCAAGCCACATTAGCCATAATAATGAGAGAGAGAACTCCACTAAAGGTGAGATACTACTTGTTCTCTGCCTTGTTCCTTTTGCAGTGCCAAGAATGCTTTACTACAAGCCATGAAAAGAAATACAAAGTATTGGTACTGATCTGCATAATGTGCTCATGAACCTGCCACTTGTCCAAGGGAACAAAAGCAACTTTTCCATTCTTGGCTCTCAATTAATTGTGTGAAAGATCAGCACCCTTGAAGACATAATGCAATGGCTTGGGAACTGATTGCTCATGTACCAATTCCTATTCATGGCCTAACAGGCAATGGCAGCTACAGGAGCCCAGACATACGCATGTGGGAGACTGCATTTATTAGCCTCTCAGACAAGAGTTGACCAGCACACACCTAGTACTCTGTCAAAGACTGGGAAGGAAATGGCTTACACTAGCAGCATGTGCTCTGCTCAGCTTGGCCTCATACATTTGCGATGGTTATCAAAAGAATGAGTGGTTTATGAAAGACCCCACTAAAGAAAGTCTCCATATGATTAGCAGCTCTACCAGGTTTACCACATACCCACTTTATGTTCCTTTAGGCCAGTGTCTTCCTCCCATTTTCATTTCTCCAGGTTTCACTCACTACTTCCTCATTCTAAGGAAAATACTGGGCCCCTGAAACCCAGAAGTATCAGCAATAAGGCATATACATTAAGTAGCACCACCACATTGCTCCCAGCTAGTAACCACACTTTTTCCTTTTCTGCCTCACTGTAAACAATCCTTTTAAAAGAATGTTCCCTTCCAAATTCACCCAGAAATCTGCAAATGGCAATATACTATTTTCCATCTTGCAATTCCTACTCTGAAATTATGTGGCCACTTTTTAGTTTTTCTGTTGCAGGATAAACTTAATCTGTGGGAGAAAGAATTCCCTTGGGGACCAATCCCAGATTGCTAAATGAAATGTCATTACCTTCTAAAACAAGTGTCAGGTATATGAAGCTGATCTACCATTTGTAACATCAGTACAGAAGAGCACAGCATTTAACATTTTTACGATTTACTATATAGTTCACTGGGATGGGCCCCACCAGTGTCAACAGCATTTCAAGCCATGGTGACAACATAGCTCAGCACTGCTCAGTACGTGTGTGTACTCACCCCCCACCAAAGGAGCCACATGCTAATTAGCCCCCAACTCATGACTAGAACTGGTTTTTTCATGAGGCTTGGGATCCTCCAAAAATGTATGTGCAGATGAGGTTCAGAGTAACCTGTTCCAGCTCCACCTCACAGAGCGTGGGGCCACACTAATCATATGCATCAGGATGAGAGAAGGAGCAACAAAGGATTTTGGGTGAACTGTTTGGGGCCCTGTTTGGTGATGTTTGCCCCACATTTAAGACTGATAACGAACCAGGAATCACTGGCAATGGGAAAGAAAGGCACAGATCAGCTGTGGGAGTGAAGAAGTTTAAATGTATTGAATATAGTGGCGCACCATGACTCAAAAAAAGAGTCAGCATTGATGAAGGGTATTTGTACCCGAACACTTGCAAAGAAGAATTTTTCCAACTATCTGCAAATAGCCAATATGCCAAGTGCAAATAAATGAAAATGCAAGTACCTGGCAGGGAAGATCAGAGGGGATGGGAGTTAATAGGTGAGAGACAGGTAGGTGGGGGGTGGAGGGGGAGGGAAGAAGGGAATGTTGACTTGGTGACAGAACGTAGCTGGTAAAATGTAGAGAGGTTACCTGGGGTTATCGGACAGCAGGCAGGTTATAATGTACCATAATTCCAATGTCTGTATTTAGTCCGTAAATTTTTGTATCCAGTGGATTTATGAAGTGAATTTGTAGGCTTGTCTATGAAAGTGTGATAGATTTCATAGATTTCATAGACGTAAGGGCTGGAACGGACCTCGGGAGATCATCAAGTCCAGCCCCCTGCCCAAAGGGCAGAAAGTCAGCTGGGGTCATAGGATCCCAGCAAAATAAGCATCCAATTTACTCCTGAAGGTGTTCAATGTAGGTGCTTGAACCACCTCCGCTGGCAGACTGTTCCAGACCTTGGGGGCTCGGACA
>NW_017728926.1:4514750-4517326 GCF_001723895.1 Crocodylus porosus | reverse complement strand
CTGGACCAGTGCAGAATAATTCTCCTTGGAGGTGAATCCCGTCCTCCATCCTTTGTAGGCTTTCCTTTTTAGCCGCAGGAGGTCCGCTAGGTCCCTAAGCTATTCTGTAAATTCCCTTTGAGGACTAGAACTGAGAGACTGGAGAGAGTAGTTGTCTTGTAAGAAGTGTGCACCCACAGGTAACTGGGTATTTTTGTCTTTGATAGATTTTTGGTATGCATTCATTCTGGTATGAAGTTGTTGTTTGGTTTCTCCTACATATTTTCCATCGGGGCATTTGGTGCGTTGGATGAGATACTACATTTCTGGAGGTGCACGTGTAAGATCCTGGAATAGTGATGGTTCTGTTGTGGGATGTAGTTATTGTGAGCATGGTGGAGATGTGTCAGTAGGTTTTACATTTCTTGTCCTGGCATGATTTGGATCCATTTGGTGTGCTTTTGGCCATAGGAATTTTGCTTCTGGTGATGAGACTGGCCAGGTTCGGTACCTGTTTAAAGGCCAGGATGGGTGGTTCTGAAAAGATCTCTTTAGAAATTGGGTCTTTGTCTAGTACAGGTTGCAACTCTTTGAGGATTTTTCATATAAGTTTCAGGGAAGGATGATGTGTCATAAATAACTGTGTGCGGTTTGTGGGGATTTTCTTTTTGTACTGCAGCAATTCTTCACATGGTATCCACTTTCAAAAGTGTGATCTGTCTCTCTGGAGTAGTGTCCTTGTTGAGTGAAAGCCCTTTTGAGATTTGCAAGGTGACAATCATGGATGTTTTTCTTGGTGCAAATTTGGTGGTATCAGAGGGCTTGGCTGTATACTACAGCTTTCTTGGTGTGCTTAGGGTGATTGCTGGTTCTATGTAGATATGTAGGTTGGTCCAGGGGTTTCTTGTATATGGTGGTTTGTATTTCACCATTCTGGATATTGATCATAGTGTCTAAAAAAGAAATGATGCTAGAGTATTCAAGAGATAGTTTGATGGAGGGGTCATGAATGCCGCGTGCCCCCAGAGGCCAGAAAGGCACAGCAACAGCCTGCAAGTGGCAGCGGTGGTGTCAGCAGCGATCTCCCAAAGCCAAAGGACAGTGGCGATTGGGGACCACCTGCAGATGCCGCCAGCAGTGTCAGCAGCGAGGTGGAGGGTGGTGAATGGTGACCACCCACAGGCACCGCCAGCAGCATCGGCAGCACTTTTTGCAGGGGGTGCACTGCCAATCTCATGGAGTGCGCAGGAACCCATGTGCACCCTCTACATGTCGACAATGGGAGGGGTGATGATTATTGAATTTGCAATAGAAATCAATCAGAGATTGCAGATTTTCAGTCCAAATGATGAAGATGTCATCTATGTATCTTAGGTATTATGGGTTTGATGGTGAAGTTCTTGAGGAATTCTTCTTCCAGGTGGCCCATAAAAAGTTTGGCATATTGTGGGGCCATTTTGGTGCCCATAGGTGTGCCTATGGTCTGGAGGAAGTGTTGGTTACTGAAAGTGAAGTTGTGTGTGAGGATGAGGTGTATAAAATTAGTAATATCTTTAGGTCTGTACTCTGAGTTATAATCTTGCTCTTGTAGATACGTAAGGCAGGCTTGAATGCCATCCGAATGTGGGATGTTGGTATATAAGCTGGTAACATCTATGGTGGCTAGGAGGGTATTGCTGGGAAGGTGGTCTATGTTTTTAAGTTTTTGTAGACAGTCTGTTGTATCTTGGACAAAACTTGTTCTTTGGGTGACAAGAGCTTTTAGGATGGATTTAATTAAACCTGATACTTCCTCAGTTAGGGTTCTATAGTTGGATATTATAGGTCTGCCTGGGCTCCCTTGTTTGCAGATTTTTGTAATTCATAGCTAGTGACAGATTTTTGATTGAAAGGGTGCTAAAGAATACATTACAGCACTCGTTGCCAACCAAGGGTACATGTACCCCTAGGGGTACTTAAAAGGGTTGTAGCAGGTACACAAAACAGATGTGAACAATAAATGCTGTGTGCGCACTTGCAGCCACAGCATGGCATTTAGGTGGTGAGGAGCACAGCCCAGACACACGGGGAGCAGCCAGGTCCATCTGGAAAGTCTCTTGTGGTGGAAGGGGTACAGGGGAACAAATCAAGGCCCCAGTCGTGGGGGAGGAGTGGGGCTGGGGCAGGGGCTGCCTAGCTGGGGTGGAGCGTGGGATTGAGCCATGCAGGGAGGGGTGGTTTCCACTGCTATGCGCACCCCAGGAGGGCATGGGGGGGCATGTGCCCCTGGATCTGTGTGTGGGGCAGGGCAGGCTGTGGTTGCAGGCTAGGACCGGGGTGGTGTCAGTGGGGTGGGGGGCTATGGTGAATTCTGGAGTGGCTGCAGCCCCTCCCGTAGCCCTGCTCCCAGCACCAGCACCACTACCCACCCCGAGTGCAGCCCAGCCCAGCCACCCACTACCGAGAAGAGCCCAGTGCCACCCTGGCCTCAGCCCGCCCCACACACAGACCTGGGGGCACACAACCCCCCATACCCAAATGACCTGCTCATGGCTGCATCCCGCATTCTGCCCAGCTGTGCAGTGCCTGCCCCAGCCCTACTCCCTCCCTCACCATGG
>NW_017728926.1:4507069-4514650 GCF_001723895.1 Crocodylus porosus | reverse complement strand
CACTCCAGAATTCTCCATAGCCCACCAACCCACCCCCTCTCAGCACTGCTGCCACCCATCCTGAGCGCAGAATGACCCAGCCTGGAACCATCCCAGCCACAGCCCACAGCTGCAGCCCACTCTGCCCTGCATGCAGATCCAGAGGCACATGCCCCCCATGCCCTCCCAGGGTGCACATAGCAGCTGGAGCCTCCCCCTGCCCCCATGTGGCTCAGTCCTGCACCCCAGCCCCATTCCTTCCCCCATCACTGGGACCTCGATCTGCCCCCACCATGAGACTTTCCAGCTGGACCTGGCTACTCTCCATATGGCGGAACTGTGCTCCTCACTACCTGTATGCTGTGCTGCGGCTGCATGCGTGCACACGGCATTTATCAGCAACATCCATTCTGCATACGCCCTATGACCCTTTTAAGTAACCCCGGTTGACAACCACTGTCCTAGGGAATCTCAAAACACACCAATCTATCTTTCCTGTTGTTGCCTTGAATCACAGAATCACGAAAAATGAGGATTGGAAGGGACCTCAGAACATCATTTAATCCAACCCCCTGCTCAAAGCAGGACCATCCCCAACTATATCATTCTACCCAAGGCTTTGTCTAGCCAGGTCTTAAAAACATTTAAGGACAGATATTCCACAACCTCTCTGGGTAGTTTGTTCCAATTATTTACTACCTTCCTAGTGAGAAAGTTTTTCCTAATAACCAACTTAAACTTCCCTTGCTGCAACTTAAGACCATTGCTCCTTGTTCTGTCATCTGCCACCACTGAGTACAGTCCAGCTCTATCCTCTTTGGATCCACCCTTTAGGGATGTGAAGACTGCTATTAAATCCCCCCTCAGTCCTTTCTTCTGCTGACTAAATAAGCCCAGGTCCCTCAGCCACTCTTACGTAAATCATGGACTTGTACATATCCAGCTTTTTAAAGTAATACCTAACCTGTTCTTTCAGCACTGTCAGCTGCTCACAGTCTTCTGATCAGGAGGCTTTTAGTTCAAGGGAGGTTGCAAACTGCTTGGACTGTGCATGTGGAAAGCATGATTATCACTGATCTATGCTGGACATTAGCTACCACACATTCTGGTTTCTTCCAGGCAATTTCAGTTAAATGGAGGGTAACTTGAGAGTATGAAGTAGCAAAGTACTTGTGAGAGTTAAATTTCCCTGGTGGTGTGCAGCCACAACAGCACAGCACTGGGCAGCCCAATAAGCTAGTCAGGCTCACCTGCATCTGAGCAGCCTGCCTGACTGGCTATGACTTCAGGCTTACGCAGTCCAACCAGCTACACTGTGGACCTCCCTTCTGACACAGATTCCATATACTGCATACCTCCAGCCCTGCTTTCCCCATCCTGGTTTCTGTTCCTGAGGTCCCTGGCACCATCGTTACCACAGTTTCTGGATCTTGGCCCCTGGCTCAGTTCCTGGTCCCTTGGCTCAGTTCTGGACTTGTTTCTGGATTCTCCCCAGATTCAATTGCCAGCTGTACCCATACCAAAGGCTCCCTATGCCTGAATTATCACAGTTTCCATCACCCCTACACAATACAAACCAATGACCTCATGGCCATAAGAACTCAAAAGCCTCGTTTCCAGGTATAATGCAAGACCAAGGGAAGAGCTCACTGGCTGGACACTGGAGCAAGACTGATTGGCCTAATAAAGTCCTTTGCTTGTTTCCCCTTTGTCCTTGATCCTGCATAGGAACACCCATTAAGAGCTCATTTACTGAAGCTCTTTTCCCCCTCTAATTAGCTGCTGCTCCATGTACAACCAGCCCTGCCAAAAGGCCCCACAGCAGTGGGCACACAGCCTAGCTGATAGAAGGTTACAGTCACTAAGATCTGTATTCTACTGGGAGTTATCACCTAACTCAGTAGTTCCCAACCCTTTTTTTGCCGTGACCCGCTGCTGGAAGTGGAGTGTGGTGTCTTGGGGATGGGGGAGCTCCCGGCACACAGTGTGGTTCAACCTTTGTGTGTGGTGCCACCAGCATTACCCCTGCAACCCTCATTTGGGTAATGACCCATGGCTGGGAATCGCTGACCTAACTCGCCTACCAATGCAAGATGGACACTGAGGGTGTCTTTACATGTGGCTCCACGGGTGTGTGTGTGGGGGTGTTTTAATTAGAGTGGCTCCAAGAACCACTCTACTTAAAGCACCCACGATGTCTTGTGTATTCAGCATCCCACACTTCAAAATGGCAGTGGGGGCACTTTAACTAAAACTCGTTTAGCAAGCTTTAGTTAAAGCGCCCCAACACCATTTTGAAGTGTGGAGACACTGAATACACATGACGCAGAGGCTGCTGGAGCACACTAATTAGCACACTCCAGCAGACCGAATAAATCGAGTCTGCTCCACCATACTGTAATTACAGCACATTGGAGCAGCATCCCCGCACATCTACAGGCACCGTTAGGGCCCCCGAGGCCTTTTTGAAAAACCACAGCCCTGTCTCATACAGTGCTTTAGGTGCCTTTCAAATCAAAGGTGCCACATGGATGTCTAAAACTATTTATCTTCAATATACACTATAACTTTTTAAGCTATAAGATTTAAACGGAGGCTTACATGTCTGGCCATTGGTTGTGAATCAGCAGTACGGTTTAATCACAAAGCTAAGCTTAGACTGCATGTTCTCAATAACAGCAGAGACAAAAACACTGAAAACAAATGGACACAGTTGCAGAAACAAATGGCTTGTTTGTACAGTATTGTTTCTATAATAACTAATACCGAGCAATTAGCAGTGGGATGAAACATCACATTGCTACTGAAAAAAAGCACAGCTGCCCATTTAAGGAACATTTAATGAGCAAACTTTATGTCATCCTCAGCAAGTTTGCTGCCAAACTACAAAAGACATTTCTACACCCTTCCTTTTTCCTCTAATGAAAAGGTCATTGCCACCTTTTTCAGCATTCAATCCACAAGTGAAAGAACACAGAGTTCAGTCCAGCTAAATGTGCTTTAAATTTCACAGTCCAACTGCGAAAGAAACAGAAGCAATAGTGTAAACACTGCGAATGCATCATTAATAGAGGCAGCTCTTAACACTTTACAACTTGCCATGATACCACAGGACTGAACAACATTCCTCCTTGAGAAGTAACGCATCACTTCCTGATGACAACCAGCTGAGCTGTTGATTGCCAAAGGAATCCAATGGATGCAAGTGCTGTGGCATTTTTAGCCCTGAACAGGCTAACTATCCGACTAAATGGAAAAACAAGAGAGAAAACAGTTTTTTCTTTGAGAGCAGTTTCTATACTGCACGGTGCAGGCAGTTTCTCAGAGCATGATGGAGGCCAGTGTATACCTTGTATAAGTCAGATAAACCTTCTCCATGTGCTGGCTACAGATGGCACTTTTCAACATCAATTTTGCCTCTGCACTTTCAGTATCACCAGCCTCAACTGGGGTTCTCCTACTAGAAAGACTCTCTCTTATTTATTGCTATACACAGCAGACATGAAGCAGTGACCACAGCAAAGTTGTTGCCACTTGATTTTCTTTTGTGTGCCATTCACTGGTGCCACTTAACAAGGAAGGAAATGACAGTCTGCAATAATGCAGGGGAAAGTCTGCTTTACAAGCACTTTTAGAAAATCCAAACACTTATCACAGCAGAAAAGCCTTCTGCACACATGGACAGATGTCAGGGTCTCAAGTTCAGTCTGAGTCCTCTGAGAATTCAGAAAGGGAGCACTGGATGAATGAACTCCTTGCATAAATTAAAACCAAGGGTGGGCAAACTCAGCCAAAGGAAGTAAGAGCAAATTCTCCCCAAGGTTCTCAGTGACCCAGAACCCAAATTTCTAGCCCAGCTTGCACCCCATACCAAAACCTGAAGGGCAGAACTACTGTGAGTACAGGTGGCTCTGTCCTGAAATGAAATAAGAGGATTAGATATCGCTCTTCATTGCCTGTATTCATGATTCACTGTATGCACACTTGAGACCCATGAGGTGTGGGTAGTGTGAACAAATGCACAGGGCAAGATTCTCAGAAGATGTCAAGTAGCTTTACATTCTTGCATCAACAAAGCTTTGCAAGGTTAAGCCAGAGGAGGATATGGTCTCACCAGCTGCTGATGTTTAACTCAGGTGCCAGCTTCATGAGTCCACCAAACATGACAGAAGATAGAAATCTGTCCTTCAGCTGGCTACATGGGACAGAAGGGAAGGAAGTACTTATGCATCTAGCATTAGCAGGACTTGATAAGCATTTGTGGGAAAATTATAACATACCATTATGGAACATGCTGCTAACGCAGCATGGGCAAAGTCTGACCCATGGGCCAAACTGGTCCCATGGCTAAATCCATTTCCCAGCAGCCCCTTGCCCATGTCACTGCAGTCGGTTTCCATGGAGATGCCAGTAGCAGCAAGGCTGTGACAGCACAGGGCCAGGGTTTTCATGGCCACCAACCCAAGCCATGCTGGCCTAGTGCATGGGGAAGGCTTCTCCAGGCTGGGGCCAGGTTTCTGCAGCAGTGACAGTGTGGTCCAGAAATGAGGCAGAGCCGCAATCCACTGCCTGCATGTCCCTTTCTGCAGGCAGTGATGCATGCAGGAGCTGCTGGGAAATGGAGTCTGGTGGCTGTGTTGGCAACAGTGAGACTGCAGCGACCGCCCACAGAAGCCGGAGGCAGCTTTAGCAGTGGCCAATCTCAGGGGGGCCACGTGCCCCGTCCCCCGTGTCCTCCCTACACATCGCTGATGCTAATGACAGCACTACATGCACATGTGAGATGTGGCTTAAGAGTTGCAAAATGTTCTGATCAGCTCATTGTCACTCACAGCAGGGACCTTCTACCACTGGCCAGCCCCTACCTCATATTATCTGCAAGTCTGCTTGTCACAGAAGTGCTGTTATTATCTTTAGTCCACATGAAAGCTACAGGAGACAGCCTTGATCAGCCAAGTGGCCATTTCCTGCTCAGCAATTCCATGCATCCCTTAGAAAAAGTATTCTGATACCCTTGAAATGCAAGGCTTGAAATGGAATGTTAAATAAATAAAGGCCTCCACAGAGCTGCAGCACTTGAACTCTGAGTGGAAAAGAACAATGAGAGCAGAATACAATGTTACACACTGCATGAGATAATAGGAACAATTATATGAAGAAGAGCGAAACATGAAACTCCATGAAACATTAGCATGAAGGGAATCCTGTCTCCCGTGAGCTGTTCTGAGACCATGTGAGAAGAAAGCAGCAATGGCATCTGCAAGGATCATATGTGCTTGACAAGATCTGGTTTTGGAACAACACCTCTTAAAAGATTTCTAGTGCTTTTTTAAACAAATGCACCACTGGCCAGAGAGGATACACTTCCAGCCTTGGAAGGAAATGGAAACTTCACTGGTAAATTATGGGCTACAAAGGGAAAGATTCTGCAAACACCATTCTTCTATGGCAGCACCTATAGTAGACTCTTTTTTTCTCATCTTTGCTGTTCTTGCCACGGTGGCTAGGGTGGGAGCAGCATGGAGGGACTCCAGGATGCTTGCAGCACTTTATATACAGTGTTTGTTGTCTGCTTATACTAGACACCACAGCTAAAATGGTAGCACCTTCCAACATTTCATCTGGACTACAGCTGTGTTTGTACAGATGCAGTGGCATTGGTAATGGTGGCAAAATTCAGATCAATAGGCCCATGGCAGAAAAGGCCTAATAAGCTTCATTCCCAGCCCCAAGGTCAGAGAGGGGATATCAGCTTCCCTAGTGCATCTGTTTTTTGACCTCTCTGCTGAGGCTACCAACAAAGAAATCCATTATGATCGTGGGTGATTATCCACCTCTAAGAGTAAACCTCATGTGAACACCAAATAGCCATAACTTCTTACAGTTCTTAGGTAAAATAGCCCAGGCCTGATTCATCCTAGTACACTCCTCAGAAAGTGAAAGCAGCCCCTCATCCCTGTATTTCCATTACCCCAACTCCTGTGATAAAATTTATGGTGACAGAATTATTTAGCTAAAAAGGTGCTCTAAACCTATCAGAACTGGCATTGCTGTAACTGCATTACTTTCTCTTAAATCTGGGGGAACTGAAGAGTGATTCCAACGGAAAAATAAAGGATTAAAAATGTTCTTTGAAATAGTCTTCTCTGAAAAGAAAAAAAGAAAGAGGCTCTCAAAGGCACTGTATTTAACCAAAGCAGTGCTCTCTGAAGAATCCTAAGGGAAAGATGTACATTTTCAGCTCCCTGTGTCCCCACTTTAATCCTGCTCCAGAACTGGCATTTCTGGGGGTGGATTTTTCACAATACACGCTGCTCTAACTCTTGACATGCTGCCTGCAGCTCTGTGAGACTATCTTCTCCTATTCAGGAAAAGTGTTTCTAAAGGGGACAATACTTTTATCTGTGTTGCCACTTCAGAGGTGGCAATTTGGAGACAGAGAATGGGACAGATTTACCTCTGCCAAATCACCACTTAAATCAGTGAAGTTACCTGGGGGGAATTTTGCTGATTATACGTAAGAAATAATTTTCTGGGTGAATTTTTACATGGCAAGTCACAGACAATCTGGCAACAGCTAAAAAACCAGACACAAGTCTTGACCTTCCCTCTTGCAACTGCTCAGGGTTGCACCTGCTGATGGCTTATCAGCCCAAGAGAAGTCTAAAGAGAAGTCTAAACAATTTCTGATATATACACCCTGTGAAAATCCCAGCTCCTTGTGATACAAATGTACAATATAGGAAATGACAGACAATTTGCAGCTGGTAAAAAGAGTGATCTTCTAATTACATGCATCTGATGTCCATTATCCCAGCATCTGCTGTACTGAAACCCAATCTACCTCACAAAGCACTATGCATAAGCTGAGAAAAGCAGCAACTACAGGCTTCTCTTCAACGGCTAAGTGATGGACCTTTCCCTTTATCCATTGCTTACTGTACACGTCAAATAGCAAAAGGGATCCATGCAAAACTGGCCAATTGCACATATTGTATAGTATTGTGTTTTTTGGCACTGCTGGTCTGAGCCGGAAGAAAGGAATCCCCGTAGCTGGTCTTCATTGTCAGTTATCCCACAGATTCCTTACATTGGCTTGAGCAAACCACTTAAATACTCCAAGCCTTCGTTTCCCCATACATAGAATGTGGGCTATTACCCATTCCCATCCCTGCTATTATTATGCTTCTTCTAGTTATGAACCAGAGCCCTATTACAAAGAACTGTTTTGAGGTTTAAATCATCAGTGTTTGAAAGAGCCAGTCCTGGGTATCACTGTAAACTGCATCTGACTACAGGGCCTGATAGCAACGTGGTGGGGCTACTCATGGCAGGGTAGCTCCTATAAAATACTACAACATTGCAACCTCTGCAGTAAGGTGAGCATAGAGCACCTCAAAATCCTAGTACCCACTGCCTCATGGGTACTCCTTGGTTGGAGAAAAGCTAAGGGGCATCATCCACATGCCAGGAGCCTGGGTAACAAGCAGGAGGAGCTCAGTGCAAAGAATTATGACGTCACTGGGATAACGGAGACCTGGTGGGACTCCACCCATGACTGGACCACGGGTATAGAGGGCTATACCCTGTACAGGAGGGATC
>NW_017728926.1:4487992-4507058 GCF_001723895.1 Crocodylus porosus | reverse complement strand
AAATTGGATGCTTATCTTGCTGGGATCCTATGACTCCAGCTGACTTCCTGCCCTTTGGGCAGGGGGCTGGACTCGATGATCTCCTGAGGTCCCTTCCAGCCCTAATGTCTATGAAATCTATGAAATCCTGACAGAAACATGCCTTCGCTAAGGCATTAGGCAGTCAGCAACAGTTACCTGCTGCTCAATGGCAGAAGCTACAACCATTGAGGCACTAAATGTCTGGATTCGGTTTGGCCTTTGGATTTTGTCTCAATTGTCTAAAAGGGGGATGGCAGGTCTTGGGCAGCCTCTGCTTCTCCATATGCTTGCCTTGGCTTATATGTTGAAGGTCTTGGTGTGATGGTCACTGGACTGCATGTAAGCAGATTCATCAGGCATCCAACTAGACCTCTTAGGCATACACAATGATCCAGAGGATCAATGGTTACCTGTTACTTTGTCTGAAAGAACAATCTGAGAAACCCAGTTTGAAGGCACAAAAGAAAGGCAGGTGATTACTAAATCAGAGCATTCTGAAAATAAAAACATGCTCACTTACGGTGCTGACACAATGAACGCCCCATTTGGGGAAGGTGTACAGGGCTTGCACTGCTATGCCTTTAATAGGCCAGCTTGTGCAGTGATCAGGACTGACATGAGCAAGAGAGGAAAAAGAGAGGCAACAAGGCTTATACTGTGGGGGTGCAAACCACGAATGCCTTTTTTTCTTTTAAGACAGCTACTAACTGACAACAACACAGGAGTCTAATCTGAAAGCCTGTTGGACACAGCCAGAGGAGAGGGAACTTACTCTGCTTTCTTGGCCCCTGTCTTCAGGGCCGCCTGCTGTTCTGGTGCTAAGTGGAGTATTTCCAGATCTCAGCTAGGTTTTCATTTGCCCAAGGGAAAGAAAGAAAAACAGTTAATGAGCATTCCCATTCACTTAAACCAGAAACACCTGTTGGCATTCAAAACAGTTTTCTTGGCTAGCTTGTATAGACTGAGAGCCTAACAGGTGTTGCTGTAGCCAATGGGAATAACCAGAATGGGCTATGGAGGCCCCATGTACATTAAATTATGCAGAGAAAAACGTCTGAGCAAGTCAACATGTGTGCATATGAAACCACAAGAAACTGCGGTCCCATAAAGTTAAGCATGCAGTTGGGTGTCTGGGAGGAAATAAGTCCATCTAGGACTGGAAAGTCTGACCCCAGAAATAGTAAACACTGACTGGATACCCTATTCAATCTGTAGCTGTTTCCACTGATAAAAGGTGTATATGCCCCTCCTTCTGGCTGCTAGTACTCTTGCTCTGAACACGTAGAAAAAAAGTCAGTCTGTTTTACAGAAAAAGTATGGCCCAGCCACATCACCAATATAGTATGCTCCAAAAATCTGACCTGACTTCCTACAGAGTCTATTATTCCGTGAGGTATAGGCACGAACATGTATTACTCACAATAAGCATAAAGAAACCAACACAGAGATTATAACCATAAAGATTCTAGTGCTTCAAACACTATGGTATAGTGTGAAACTCAGAGGAAAATGTTCACGACTCTTAACTCTCTGCCATTAATTTATGATGGGATTTGGGTAAAGATGCACCGATACATCGGTCCATAACGTATCAGCACCAATAAAAGGAAAATTGACATTATCAGCAATTGTTTTTCTCTGGCTGATGTGGCTGATAATGTCGCTGATAAATGCCACATGCAAGTGCACAGCTGCAGCATGCATGCAGCCAGGTGTGCAGCCCGGCAGCTTGTACAGCAGCATCCGGCTGGTCAGTCTGTGTGGGGGAAGAGGCATGGGGGCCGGAAAAGATGGAGGGAAGGGCAGATTGAGGCCCCTGTGGTGAGGGAGAGAGTGGGGCTGCGGCTGGGGTCGGTGCTGCCCAGGTGGGGTGGGGCAGGGCAGGGCAGAGGACAGGGTCAGCAGCTTCTCCGGAGAGTTTGGGGGGAAGGGAAGGGGCCAACTCCCACCACTGTGTGCACCCGAGGGAGGCATGGGGGGTAAGTGACACCTGGACCTGTATGCAGGGCAAGGGTGGGCTGCTGCTGTGTGCTGGGGGCTGGAGGCTGTGCCAGAATCTTTCTGGAGGCTGCACTTGGGCCACGCAGGGCGGGGCAGGCAGCTGCAGCACTGGGAGGGGGGGCTATGGTTAATTCTGGGGTGGCTTTGACCATCCGTATCCTCCCCTCCCAGTGCTGCCACTGCGCGCCCCACCCTGCCCGGCCTGGCACGAGTGCAGCCACCATGAAGAGCCCAGCACAGCCTCTGGCAGCAGCAGCCCATTCTCACCCTGTGCACAGATCTGGAGAGCATGTGCTCCCCCACCCCCATGCCTCCCCTAGGGTGCACGCAGCAACGGGAGCTGCTGCCCCACCTTGTGCCATCCAGACAAGCCACTGGCTCCATCCTGCATCCCGCCCCAACTGAGCAGCACCTGCCTCTGCCCCAGCCCCACTCCCTCCCTCACCATAGGAGCTTCAATCTGCCCCTCCCCACACACACCTTCCCCCCCAACAGACTTACCATCCAAACACTGCTCTCCAAGTTGCCGGGCTGCATACTGGCAATCGGATCAGTATTGGCCAATATGTCTTGTCAATAATCAGCCATTGGGATCAGCCCAAAAAATCTTTATCAGTGCACCCCTAGATTTGGGACTTCAGTTTTGCCTATAGGTATAGTGTGCGTGTTTGGGGTTAGAAGGAGAAACACATTAGTATGTACTGGTAATGAGGCTGAACATCAATTAATTTTTATTCAAAAACTGTAAAATACAATATATGCTTTCAAAGGGTGAGCTATGACCTTACGACTTTCTTACCTGACTTTAAACATTCCAGTGCCCTTCTGAGTTGTAACCTTGAAAACTGGTATAACCATTAGTTATGAATCACTGGCTGCAGAAAGAAAAAATCAGAACTCCCATATTTCTATTAAAAAAAAAAAGTCTTGACACTCTAATAATATATAAAGAGTCTCTGAATTTCTTCTGTGGTACAGTTGTGTTGGGTATGAAGCCTCCAATTAAAGGAAACTAAGTCTGACTGCAGCAGCTCTTGTTAATGAATTTGAGCTGTGATAATTGTTGAAGGCAAATGAGGCTTCTGCACGTGCCTGATACTGAGGAACAGGTCTCTTCTCAGAGTGCCTCCTGCCACAGAGATGATAATGGTCTCTCTGCAAAACTTTAGTCATCTGTAGAAGCTGTATAATTTTATCTCCCTTTAAAGGGGACTGTGAGTAGTGATGGCTCCATTTAGATAATTATTCTCTCAACATCTTGAGTCCCCGAAATGAGCAGGAAATACCACAAGAACATAATGACACTTATGGCTCTTCCGCTTTCCAAACCCAACCAGAAATCCTGGGAAAATGATCTTTTTGGGACTATTCTGGCACAAGCAGTTCTTCATTCAGCCGAAAACTAGAAATGAAACTACAACTATTGGAATAATCTACAGCCTTAGGCAAGGTTGATTTGGGGTTCTGTTCTCAAGTCAGCAAAATGAAGGTTATATAGGCAAATGCATGGTTCATGTTTTATCCAAAATAATTCTCCCCTGCATTTTTACACAACCTTCATTAACTAACTAATGCTTTCAAAATATCCAGAAATGCACCACTGGCTAGAGAGGATACACCTCCAGCCTTGGAAGAAATGGAAACTTCACTGGTAAAGTATGGGCTACAAAGGGAAAGATTCTGCAAACACCATTCTTCTATGGCAGCACCTATAGTAGACTCTTTTTTTCTCATCTTTGCTGTTCTTGACATGGTAGCTAGGGTGGGAGCAGCATGGAGGGACTCCAGGATGCTTGCAGCACTTTATACACAGTGTTTGTTGCCTGCTCATACTAGACACCACAGCTAAAACAGTAGCACCTTCCAACATTTCACCTGTTGGAATGAGCAAGGGGTAAGAGCTAGTCTCTGAACTCACAGTACTAGCCTGAGCCATACATTTGGACTTAATGTAATGAAATCAGTACAAGCAGAATTCCAGTTTCCTAAGATATTGGTTTTCATTTGCTACATTAAGCAATAAAAAGAACTTGTAATAAATTATTTTTCTCTCTGGCTGGTGCCAGCTGTTGTTCTGTTTATGTTGGTTGTCAGTGAAAAAGCTTCTACTCCTCCTCGAAAGAGCCCTGTTATCAAACAACTTGGTTTGGCTTGACATTGTACAGAAGAGCAAAGCTCGTCTCAGCTGAAAGCACTCCAGAACACCGCTGGAATGCACAGAGCGTCCAAGCACTTGAATCTGATTCAGGGATGTAAGGAAAGCATCCTCCCATTCTCACGTGTCCTTCATTAATTATCCTGCTAGAAGCTGGAATCTTCAACGCGTCTTCTCAGAACACACGGTCTTTCTAATTAGTGGAATCCCAGAATATCTGTTTCTTGAATTATTACATGAGTGACATTACAATAAACTAGAATAAATCATTATAATAATCATATTATGCATCTTTAACATTAGGAGGGAATGGAGGGAATGTGTTGAGATCAAAACGTGCACACAAAAATATGAAGGAGAAACCTGCACCTAAGCTGGTTATAATTTATTTTGGAAATAGAATTAAAAGTTGACGTTCACTGGCACAAAATGCTGCCTTGAGAACAGCAACACATCTGAGGAATACAGATTTATCAACTGCAGCAAAAACTTTTGAGGTAAAAGCAAACCATTCTAGGACATATCATGCAGTGCTGAATTAATTGTTAAATGTGTATCAGTTCTGATCATTTCAACAAAAAATTCAGTAAAGTCTGTTCTAACGGTAATCATTTCTTCTTGTCTTCATTCCTAATTTCACTCTATTTTTATTGGAAACTGGTTTTGCCCCCAAATATATCCATATTAATAGAGACTCCCACTTCCAAATTTATATCAAGAGGCAAAGATCTTGAATTATTAATAGTTTTGCATTTCACTGACCTCTAAAAATCCTGATGTAATATGGTCACAACCTCAACCAAACTTCTTTATAGGGTCAGTCTCACTTTGAGGAGATTGCGTGGCTTTTTCATGAGGTCTCTTGAAGATAATTCCCAATGTTTAAAGGTCATGAGAAATAAACTCAGTGTGTTTTCTCTACAATGTAAAAAAGCTCAATGACTTGAAAACTCTTAGCAGGATACAGAACAGAAACAACCCAACAGCAACAAGGATCAATAAGAAAACAGAGGAACTGTCAGGGATGTAAATGTGAAGGCAGAATTCATTTGACATTCTTAAAGCAACTAAACAAACTCTTCCAAGAAACTGAAGTAAAAAGTCTAATTTTTTTTATTATTTCATCCTCTATCCAATTGTCCCAGAGTACCTCAGAAGGTAAAAAACACAGCAGTTAAAAACATTTGAAATAACGTTATTCAGCCAACAAATGCATCTGCTGCCGAAAGATTCTCTCAAACCATTCTCTCTGGGAGCTCTGAAATGAGGTTTTTGCCTCTGACTGCAGTTACCAGCAGACAGGTATCCCCATCACAAAAGTTGCCATCACAGATTATACTAATTGGTCTCCTTGCTATCAACATCAGCTAAGGCAAAATGGGGATGAAGACTAAATGACACTCTAAATCAGAGATGACATGGAGGCTCAGGAGGCGAGGCTGGTCTGAGATAATTGATAAGGAATGCTTGGAGACAGCTTGCAGTACCACTGCCCCTGCTGTGCCTGCTCTACTTACAGAGACTTCAGTCTCCATACTGAGGGGCCACCATCTTTTCTGAGCATTTCATGTGCAGTGAAAGAGGTGCGTTTGACTTCTATCTACATAATCCAAAGAGAGCAGAACTATCAAAAACCAAACCCCTCCCATTTTTATAGGCTAGAAACAAGTGCAATGAATTCGTGATTACAAATATTTCAGCAGAGGAAAACAGAGATGCCACAAAGACCGATAGCTTTGGTAATACCACATACCTAGGGGGGTTAGAATCAAGAGGCTGAGATATTAAGTGCACCTACAACAGTGCCTAAAAGGACTCTGTACAAAGCCATAGCAACTAGGTTTACCTTTGAGCTGACAGTCTTGTGTGGGCTTGTTCCAGAGGCCACTGCGTTATGGTGACAAGACTCCTGACTTCAGTGAACTCTGCACTGAGCGCTCTGTCAAGGAGTCACAGACTGCAGTCTCACCTGAAGGGACCCTTGATGTCTCTACAGGCACCCACAGATGTTTAGGGCCCCATTCTAACTCATAGCACTTTACTCAAAGGTGTTCACAGCATTCGCCTATTGGGTTGGAGTGGAGAGGGCTGGAGCCTGCCTGCACCAGCCCTGGCCTGCAAGCGGAAGTGCTCCAGCAGCCACTAAAGAGGCTGCCAAACTGCCTCCACCCCCTCAGCCCAGGTCCAGAGCTGTCAGCAGGGGAGGAAGGGGGAGGGACAGGGAGGCATATTGCTGCTGGCTGCTTTGCATGGCCAGAGATGGAGGGGGGCAGGGTGCAACAGAGCCCCTTCACTTGCTGCACCCCACCCCCACTACCCTGACTGCAGGACTGTGGGGAGCTGGACCAGGTCTGCAAGGCAAGAGGACTCCATCCCACCCTGCCTCCCCCACTCCAGCTCTGGCCAGACAAAGCAGCTGGTAGCTCCATTCTCCAGCCCTTCCTCTCCCACTGACAGCTCTGGGAGTGGAGCTGGGCTAGCGCTCACCAGTGGGGGAGCACCAGCCCAGCTCTGCAAAGCATGAAAAATGAACCCCGAAGGGAACACAAGTTCCCTAAGGTGCACTGCTTTAGAGCACCTTCACCTATTACCTGATTTGAACAGGGTTCATTTTTGTGCGTTTTTTACACTTTAAAAGCGCTCTGCAACCGTGTTCGTGTTATGTCATGGCTATAGAGCACTTTCAGGGACCTGATCATATGAAAACGTAACTTGTGTAAGTAAGCACTTTGCATGTAAACCTTATATCTGATACAGGCAGGCCTTGCCCCGATTTCTCATGCAAATACCTGCTTGAAAAATAGGGCCCAAACTTTAGCTCAAAGACATAACTCAGCTACTCAGATCATCCTGACTCAGTTTCATCCATGCTGCCCATGCTAATGAAGAGGGCATTACTATAGGATGTTACAGGGAATATAAGGGTCAACTAATCTGTTCCCAATGCATAAGAATCCTTAGAGGTCAAGAACCTTCCTCTCCACTTCGAATTGTAATTCTCATCCAGGTACATGTGAATCTTAATTGGGTCAGAGTTTGGAATCAATTCTGAAAAGGTTGTTGCTGTTGTTGTTCATGTTAAGCAATGCTGGGTAAACCTTTCAGACCTTCTTCCCAATGTTTAATTTAGGTTCAGTTCTAGAAACAAGCAAAGATTTAGTATGTTTTATATTTTACTGAAATCAGTTTGCCCCACTTGTCCTTGATCCCAGTCAACAAGAATAAAATTTCTCTGACTGCAAATGCTGCATTTTGGACACCCTGCCCAGGCTAAACTGTAGGCATTTGGAGTCTTTTTTTAAATTATCTGCTGTTCCTGAAAGCCAGCTTGTTGGGCCAGAGTTTTTGAACTTCCCAATGGCCCTTGGCTTCCTGACTTTGGTGGGATCTCCCTCATCCTGTCATGCAATGGTTCAAAGACTCAGCATTAATTCTCTTCATTTGGCGTTCATGCATCTAGTTCTTATTACCAGTTATGCCAAGAGATCCCTGGAGGTCCATCTGCAGACTGTAATATTTTGACTGCTTGGAAAATTATCTGTTCTCTCCACCTAAATATCATTCAGCTCACCTCTATGCATACATTTTGGCTTTCATCAGGAGTTTAAAGGAGTATTTGGGGTGGAATACACAGCTCACAAACAAGACTGAAAATGCCATTAATGATCTTCAAACCCCAACCTACATTTCCTAGAGCTGGTAAGGGTTTGCATACAAAAACTACCCTTTTAATTGGTCACAGTTGGCTGCAATTGTCCACTTGAAACCCATGGGGAAGATGGGAGTGGGGACTGACACTCAGCAATTGTATGGGTACTGTAACAATTAAGACCCTATTGGTGTAAGAAGTTGAGCATCCTCAGTTATCACTGAAGTAAACAGGTACAAAAAACACGCATCCCTTTGAAGGTGGTGTCCTGCCATCACACGACAAGGCCCAACATGAGAATGCCTAGGAACAAAGCTTAACCACTGCGGTCTCAGCAGACAGTTTCCCCCCTTTCATTAGTGTCAGACATTAAGATAACAAGCTGTTGTCCCCATTCCTCTCTGAAACTCAGACTCAGCCCATACTGATTAAGGCTCCCTCCCAGCTGCACTATTCATCTACAAGTGCTGCATGCCCCCCGCCCCCTGGATCTGAGCTTCTACTCCTGGTGACAGAAGAGATTTCCACTTATTCGCGCTACTTTCCTAACCTCATCCCTGAACAATTCTGAGCAACAGTGAATAGCTGCTGGGGAAAGACAGACATCTTTGCTGACCTACTAGATGGTATTTGCTGGGTAGAGTTGGAGAATAACAACACAAAGCACCATTGCTGAAAGGCAGTTATTAGTGAAGATTATACTGCAAAACCTTGAGGTATCTTACATACTGCTGGATAATACACAAAGCAGAACCAATGAGGAAAAAGGAAGAAATTTTGGCCCGTCTGCCCAACTTTTCTCTCGGCCTTAATATGAATCTGAACATGACTTTCTGAAGTGCCTAGTTCCTGTTTTCTGTGCTGTTACATTGAGGCACACTGGTGAGGTCAGAACCCATCATTCCACAATACCTGGCTGTTTTTGCACAATACTTCTGGCCTGCTTATAAATGAGAATAGAGACCCTGCTCCAGACTGATTTTGCAGGCTGTAGAAGTTTGCCTTAGTATTACATACCAGCATGTTAAAAATATCTTGAAAGTGAAAACAGTCTTAAAAACCTGTTCGAGAGCCAAAATTATTAATCAAACCCTATGTCAGTACTTAAAATGGAATGACTTAATTCTAATATAAAAACCAGTGACTTGGGATAGCTAATTTGAGTTCTCTGTGAACTGCAGAAAATATTTGCAGCACCTTCATGCAGATGATGGTATTAAACAGTGAATGTCTGTAGGATGATTCCATACATAAATGTATGAAGATTCTGAAACTATGTAAAGGCCAAATATTATTATTACAAACCAATTCCTCTTTTATCTGCCAAAACCTGAGAACAGACTTGCAAGTCATGTCAAAAGCATTAGCCCTGAGCTTTCCTTTATCTGCTGGAGTTAACTCTTTCAAGGAAAAACAAAATCCTGAACCCTGAAATTCTGACTTCAGTCTAGTAAATAAGAACATGAAGGAACCCATGGGATGTTTGAAGTGAATGGAAAGGTTCTTTCAAATTCTACAGTAATCAGAGCAATGGCTGATCAACTACTGTCTGCTTCGTTAACATCAAATATTTTGGGAATACCTTCTAAAACATGCATATTTTAAGTTACCAAACATGGAACCTAGAGCACTTTATAGTTATTGCTTTCCAGTGACTTCTAATATTGATTCATTTAATCCAAAACATGTAAAAAAAAAAAAACCTAAATGACCTATAGAGCAACTCTCCAGCGCTTGCATCCAAACTATTCAAAAGACCATGCTTCACATCTCCAGACGCACCTTATCAGAAACCTGACAGGGAATGAGGCAAGGAGGATTTTGGCCTGAAACAAGCTATTAATCAGTTCAGCTTTCAAGTGTATGTTGGGAAAGGATCTAGAAAGAAAGGTGGTTCCTGGATACAAACCCAACTCCTCTCCCTAGCAGGGCTTGTTTTCTTTTCCCTTTAAAACTCATTACCAAAATTTTGATTTGCAACTAAATCAATCCTCACATGGCCTTGCCTTGTTTTCATTTCACTAGCTGCTTCAAAGAGGTTGGTGCTACCTGTTTGCCAACTATTAAATACCTAATATTTGGCTGATGGACAAGCTGATAATACAGAATGAAATGGAGGCTTGCAGAGGCTGCCCTTGTTCCTTTTTCTGAAAAGGAGCCAGAAAAAGAAACACAGCCCAGTGTATTCACGTACCTCCCTATGGACAAGAAGCAAACTATTTCTTTTCCTCCATTTATGGGATCCTCAGAAGCTCAATCAGCCCAATTCCACAGGTTGTTTGTCAATAACAGTATTGTGACATTTTGGCTGCTGGAGGAGAAAGTTCTGCTAAATTTAATACTAGTGCTATTAACAGTGGAATATATCTAGCACTGTGGGAGCTAAAGAACAACTGCTGTCATTTAGACCCACAAACCTATTTTAAGCCAGACTTGTGACCTGTAAAACCACAAAACATTAAGCACAATATCCTGTTATTGTCAGACTCACAAATCTTCACAGCGGATCACTGTGGACTAGAAAAGCTACCTGAGTTGACAACAAGGTTTTATGATGACACATACATGGACTCCAACACAGCCCTGACTGTCTTTTATTCTTGGACAGGAATGCTGCTGCTGGCTGGTCCATCTACAAAGTGATCTCAAAAGTACTTTTCTTTTGCTCCTATGGGAAGACACAGCCAAACTTTTCCAGTTTTGTTTTTAATGCACTAAAGTATTTTGCAATTCAGCACTTCTCTTTGACATCTGGTTAGAAAAGACTCTGGTAAGATCTCAACAGTAAAACCAGTTGTCCAGTCTCAACCTCCTTCCCCATTAAGCAGCCAATGCAGAAACACTCCAAATCACTTCCAGCTGAACAGTTTGAAGGGATTAGGGAAAGAAATAGGGTCATTAGGCAACTCAACAACACTGAGGGCAAGTTAAACATTTGTGTAAATGAGGGTAGAGCAATAAAGGAAAGAAACAACAGTGTCTTACAGGAGCAACAAAGCCCTTTCAGCTGGCTTTGAAAAAGAGGAAACTAATAATAGGGCCCTCCTCAATTCCTCAGCCAATCTGCTCTTTGTGTGTGGTCAGAGCAGCTTGGTCTAGCTGACCATTCAATACACAGCCAGACTAATTAGGAAGGGTCAGTCTGGAAGGTGCAGCAGAGTTAGAACCATAGCATGCCTCTGGATCCCAGAGCACTGTTGAAGCTGTCCACGCACAGTGGAATATTTAGCAAGCAAACATGAAACCAAGACAATTGCCCGGCTGTGAAACGCAGCCGAATTGCTGATTTTGCTGTATAAAACAAAAATAATAGCCTTTGTGCTCTCAGCTCACACCACAAAATTTCCCAGAAAAAAGACCTTCTCAAAATACACTGGGCCACAGCCATTCTGCAAGCTGTTGTAATTACTCTCGCAATATCGTTGTGGTCTACTGGGAAAGCAGGGAGTCAGTGAAGCAGGGGGCATTCCCGTACTTTCAGCAGCATATCCAATACCCATACCTGGTATGTTCAGCCCCACTACAAGGGGCACAAAACTGGAAAGCTATACAGTGGTTCAAGGGACTTGCTCTCCACCATGACAGTTTGGAATAAATGCTACATGCAAAATCTGACCTGTGAAAACTTTGGACCCCAGCACTGCCAGGAGGATGAAATACCACAGGTTACTTGAGCTGCCCAGGGAGAACAGCCAGAGATGCTCTTGGAGCCCCTTGGATTAAAAACACTTTCAAATGCCACCTCTGATTTCTTCTCATGAAACAGATCATCATAATAAAATGAATAGACAGTAGTAAATTCACTGGGCCTATCCCTAGCACCTTCTCTCCAAAGCAAAGCAGAAAGTCAGACTAGGCACAAATCATCAAAGCAGATGAGGTCCATTTTATAAACAGGCAAAAAAGAAGTATGAGGCAGTCAAGAGACATACCGAAGTGGACAGAGCGCAACCAGAAACAGCACACAGGGTGTCTGACCACTCCTCTCCTGCATTTAACCAAAAAATCTCCATAGTCCAGCCAAGACAATTTAATTCTAAGGCTGTACCTACCAATGACCCACAGTTAAGACGTCCATGCCAAGTGTATACCTCAACTCTTTTAGATACCTGACAAACAAAATACTGACAGCTTCCTGTCTTGGAAACAGTTCCCTGTTCCTATTTTATGATTAGTGAAGTTCAGCCTCTCCCTTCACTGGTGCAGTGGCAAGATATCACCACAGTTCACCACATGCATCAGGGACGTTATGTCGGCATTGTCCCTGTACTGCTCTTTGGCACCTGTGACATAGATAATCACAGGTGCCAAAGAGCACTCAATCAGCGTGCTCCCTGCAGCATGGTGCTAGTTAATCAGACACAGTGCTCCCGTAACTCTTCCAAAAATACATGCATGTTCCCAAACAGAAGGGGATTTCCATTTGGCTTTATATTCATTGATCTGTAGTGTTTTGCTCAGTCCACAGTCAGTAGCAACAGCAAGTCTCACAGTGATGCATGAGATTGTAAAAGATGTAACCTAAAGCACAAATGGAAATGTATATTATGCTTTCATCCCAGGCCCTTTTTAAAGATTTCAGACCACCTTGCTGAGGCATATTCTCTCATGGTGAGCAAAATTCATATATCAACACAACTATAGACTTACCCTGAAACTCTAAGGAGATGCTATAATATCTTATTCCCTTCGGCTGTCCTGGAGGTCAGGAGGTGGGTGGCCTGGCCCCCTGGCTGTCAGACTAATTGGCTACTGCCTATTTTCTAGAGAGGGTAAGTATCCAGTTGATGCTGGCTCTAAGCAGGTTAGTAAATGTACTGAATGCTGAAGAGCTAAGCCAAGATATAAACTTTTCTACCTTAAAGAACAAATATTCCCTTTTTCTTCTGTTGATAAAAGATGAAGTAACTACAGCAAATTCACACATTCAAAAGCTTCTGGAAGAGGCAAGACAAGGAAATGCAAGGTGGGATATTACCTTGGAGCATCTTGTTTTCCTCACTTAGAAACATATTTTGTTTGCTCCTGTAGGAAATCTCAGAGCTGCATGGGGAAAGTTTTCTGCCAAATGCTAAGCAGCCTCAGTGTCTAAGGAGAGCAGTACCTTAAGAAGATATAATCATCCCTCATATAACACAACAAAGCTCCTTTTGTGGATGGCAGACTAGAAAAACACTGATTATTAAATGATTCACTGAGCAATCCTAAACTTCTTTCCCACAAGCAAGCTGCTTAGAAAGACCTGTTTGAATGGGCCACCCCATTCTCCAGCCAGTCAATTAAAAACTAGCGGAAATATTGGGTGTTTGGCTTATGGAATTAACCACTTGGGTCACTTTTAATACTCAAGTAAGAAAAGGACCTAGCAAACCATCTAATTAGGGCCACTTCTGCAAGAAGAGTACAACAGGTGTCTGTGCCATACTGAGAGGAATCAGTGTAGATGCACACCCCTTGTGCCTTCTTCTGAAAACAGTGACTTTCAAACAGCAAACACCCAGCTGCACTAGGAGTATAGTGAAACCACAAAAAACAGGAGCAGCAAGGAGGCACTTTATGACCCATATATAAGTAGAAATATAAAAATTAAGAACTCTTCTGCTGCAGGATGCTGAGTACACAGGGAGGTAGTCAAAGCATGTTTTGTCCCTGGTACATTAAATAGCAATTACTGTATTAGAGCTGAGTAAGAGGGACCTTCAGGAGACTAGAGTTCTCACCTCAGCTCAGCTAAGCACTTTGGCATACCCTTAATTTTAAAGCTGTGAGTAATTCCAAGCATGTACAGCAATGCTAACAGTGCTTCAGCACATGCTTAAGAGCCTGTATGAGGCAGGCTCTTTATTCCCACTTCTGCCCTTCACTGTGTAACCTTGTGCAAGTCCCTTCTCACTCTCCCTTCTTTGGTTTCCTTGCCTGTAAAACTGATCATAGTTTTCACTCAACATTGTAAAGTGTTTGCAATCAGCAGTCAAGAGATGTTATGCTGCTGCTCTTTTTTTATGATTGTAACTGCTATGCATTTTTTCTTATCAAGAAAAATCCCATCTCTATAATTTTTATTTCTTTTTCATTTCTAAGCAGAATGCCAGGATTGCCCACCAAGAGACATAAATCATAATTCTAACTCTATTCTAAACATTTTTGTTCTAGCATGCAGATATACTATGGCCTTTGCTCCTCTACTCCCAGCACATCATACTCCCATCCCATTGACTGTTTATCTTCATGATAAGAACAACGGCTTTGCTTCGCAAGGGCTTTCAAGAAGGAGATAATTATCTGTAAAGTGAGACACAGCAGTCAGTCATTTTCTGGGCTGCTGTTACAAAGAGATAGTTTGGAAAATGTATAAAACAACTTTTTCAATGTGCATAAGGCAGTGATTTTTAGTGGTCAACTACTTTATTCTCACGTAACCAACCCAATGTTTTTTCATAAAAAACCAGCAGTGTCCCATTTCTCAGTAAAGTTTTCATAGCACTGACTACATGGTAGTGAGGTCTCTCATTACTGTTGTAAAACATATATAATAGTGCTTTGAAGAGTACACTGTGAAATATTACCATCAATGGTATACCTGCACTATAATTATGAAAAGGCAGACTCCATCCTGCATAATGTTGAACATGGAGTTGCAGATGCTCAGTGCTTACACACCTCTTGTATTGCAGTAGCTTTTTGGTTTTAACAACCCTTGTCCCTTTGTTGGCTTTGAAAAAAGATTCAGTAAGTAACAACAGGTCTCTGAGCTATCAGCATAAATAACTGGATGTTGACTGTGCAATTTCTTTGCATTTTGCACTGAGATGCAGCCCTGGGTATCTTCAGCAATTCCTTGCAGTCGAGGATGATTATCTTCCATAATTGTCTTATCTGCGTATCCGAAAATGGCTGATGAGGCCTACCCAGGATCGACAGACTCTACTGCAGCTTGGACATATGTTTCCGTGTGGGGTGGGTGTTGCCGGATTTTTTATTTGGACCTCATCACACTGTTTTTGCTGCTCCTGCTTTTCCATCTTCTGTTGTTGTCGTGAGGTGTCAAAGTCCTGAGATTGCAGAAGACTCTTCCTCCATTTGGGGCAGTCCTGGACAATGGTTTCCCTGAGTTAACATCAATGTTGCATTTTTTAAAGTTGGCCTTGAGGACAACTCTGAAGTGCTTTCTCTGCCCTCCTCTGGAGCGTATGCCTTGGCTGAGCTGGGAGAATAAAACTTGTTTCAAGAGTCTGGAGTCAGAAATCTGGATGACATGGCCAGCCCAACAAAATTGATGCCAGATGATCACTGCCTCAATACTAATGGTGTCTGGTTGCAAGAGGATGCTAGTGTTGGTGCATCTCTCTTCCCACTAGATTTGGAGGATCTTCCACAGGCAGTATTGATGATACCTCTCCAACAATGTTAGGTGTCTCCTGTATGTTGTCCATGACTCAACTCCGTACAGCGAGGTGGGGATCGTGACTGCTTGATAAAACATGAGCCTGGTTTCAGATCTGCTGTCATGATCTTTGAACACCCCGTTTCTTTAGGTGTCCAAAGGCTACACTTGCACATTTAAGGTGATGTTGGATTTCTTTGATGTCAGCCTTCTGCAAGAGATGGCTCCCAAGGTATGGGAAATACTCAACGTTCTCCAAAGTCTCGCTGTGGACCTGGATTATCAAAGTTGGGGAATGGCCATTAGAAGCTTGTTGGTGGAGGCCCTTAGGCTTCTGAATGTTGAATGAATCCCATTTTCTTATATGCCTTGGTTAAGACATTGACAATTGCCTGAAACTCTGCTTGTGAGTGAGCACACACTACAGCATCATCAGTCCACTAGAGCTCAATGACTGTGGTTAGGGTGATCTTGGTTCTGGCTCAGAATCAGCTGAGGTTAAACAGTTTACCATCCATTCAGTAGTTTAGCTCCACTCCAGCTTCAAGCTTGCTGGTGATCAGATGTAGTATCGTGGCAAGGAATATTGAGAAGATCACTGGAGTGATGATGCAGCCTTGCTTTCATTTTAACCTCTAAGGGATCTGTGATAGATCTATTACTGAGAACCACCACTCACATACTTTAAGTTACCATGGAGCAGGCAGAGAATGGTGACAAATTTTGATGGGTACAAATACTTCAAAAGGATCCTCTACAACACTTCCTGGCTGACAGAGTTGAAAGCTTTTGTGATGTCAAAGAAGGCCATATAGAGAAGCTTATGTTGTTCCCAATATTTCTTCTGCAGCTTATGAGCTGTGAAGATCATGTCACTTGTGCCTGTTGATGACCTAAACCCACACTGAGATTCCGGTAGGAGCTTTTCAGTAAGTGGAAGGAGATGGTTCAGAAGGGTTCTCACAGTGATCTTTTCTGTGGTGGACAGCATGGTGACCCCTCTGTAGTTTCCACCACTGGACTTGTATCCTTTATTTCTAGTCACTCCTGGTAGTGCTCGGGGCAACAGGGACTCCCCCAATGCCTGCTGGACCCCCTGACTAGTTTGTAACAGGCCACTAGATCCCCCCTCAGCCTTCTCTTGTGGAGGCTGAACAGGTTCAGGTCCCGTAGCCTGCCCTGCTGCCCCCAATCATGTGAGTGGCCCTCCTCTGGACCCTCTCCATGCTGTCCACATCCCTCCTGAAGTGCCGCGCACAGAATTGGATGCAGTACTCCAGCTGCGGCCTGACCAGTGCTGCATAGAGGGGGAGGATCACCTCCTTGGACCTGCTTGAGATGCATCTGTGGATGCATGACAAGGTGCAGTTGGCCTTTCTGCCTGCATCTCCACACTGCCAGCCCATGTTCATCTTGGCATCAATGATGACTCCAAGATCCTTTTCTGCCTCTGCACTGACGAGAAGGGAGTTCCCCAGCCTCTAGGTATGCTGCTGGCTCTTCCTCCCCAAGTGCAGTAGCTTGCACTTGTCAGTGTTGAAACCCATCCAGTTCTCATCCACTCACCCCTGTAACCTGTCTTGGTCTGACTGCAGCCTATTCCTCCCTTCTAGCTTGCCCACTTCTCCCCACATCTTAGTGTCGTCTGTGAATTTGAACAGGGTGCTTTTTACCCTCTCATCCAAGTTGCTGATGAAGATGTTGAACAGTGCAGGCCCGAGGACCGAGCCCTGCGGAACCTGACTGCCACTGAGGACTTGTAGACCCACAGGTGGGCAAGTTTATTACAGGAGCAACCTGTACTCGCCATTTCACAGCACCATCCAAGAATATATGTGGCTTTAAGAGGGAAACCATTGTCATCTGTTGTCCTCACCACATCCTGATGGTGCTACTGCTGCTTAATCCATGACTGCTTATTCGTCAGTTACCCCTGCTTATTTCACAGCTAACCTTCCCTGAAGATCACTGCACTATCCATTACTTGTGGACACACTGCGTAGCAGTGCAGCTCAGCCCCACAGAGTCCTAGGGATGGGTGGCCTATAGATGCCTCAGATGAAGGGGACCCTCAATGTGAAATTGTGCTTCAGTAAATTTCACATGCATGGACAGTACTGTTCATCAGAGACATCCCCAGTGCATCAAATACACTCAAATAATAAAGTGTTGTGTATCCAGGACAACCAGCATGCTGATAATTTTCAAGGCATATCTTTTAAGGTCACTGTTGAGGTAGCTTTAAGCTTGCTAACTTGGCAGTGCTAGCAGGACATTTAAGTCAGTGCTGGCTGCAAAACCCATCCAAGAAGCTGGATAAGTCTTAATTATGAGCCTAGCATAAGCAGTCTGCTGCTGCATAGCTATGCTGAGGTGCTTCTATGGAGCTGTAGTCAAGACTTTGGAATGGATAGTAGAAACACCTACAGTTAAACAGCTGCAAGGCATAAGGCATGGGGTGGCACTGTCCACAAAGGCTTTGAAAAGAAATTAAACATGACCACAGTGAGGGTCAGCATTCCAGCCAGAATAAGAACTTGAGTTTAGCAACTGTGTAACTCACTGCTTAAGTGTGGCATCATAATACTTTGAATATTAACAGTTTCCCCTGGTAAAGGATGGTTTCTCTGTTAGGCAGATGTTATATACAAAGCCCTGGCTATGGCTACAGTCAATATGGCAGACACTTATTTTAAAAGAGTTAAGAGGCTGAGACTAGGCTTCCTACACACAAATGCCAGTAAACCAGTGGAGCATCATGCATGCAAGGTCTTACATTGGCTTCCATCCAGTTTACAGTGATTTAGCTCACCCATGTAATTAGTATAGGGCAGCAATTCCCGAAGGGTGTGCCACTGCGTACTAGTGTGCTGCAAGAACAATGCAAGTGTGCCACAAGATCCCCTTGTGTGAGAAGGTAAGTGTCTCCTTCCCCATCCAGCACCCTGCACCTGCCCCAATTACTCCAGCAGCACCTGAGGCTGCTCTTCTGGGAACTATGGCTGCTGCTGTCTTCCGCACCCCCAGACAGACCTGGTGACACCCACAGCCAACTTTCCCAGCAGCGTACTCTGCTGTGAGCAGGTAGATGCATGGACAGAGCCACACTTTCCACCCTAGCTCAACCCTGCCACTTATGTCAACACTCCTAGGGCCAGCAGTTGGGGCTGCAGTGTTGTTCACCAGCATGTGAGACCCTAAAGGAGCGGCCTCAGCAGCAGGAGCTACTTTTGTACCCCGGAAGTGCAGAAGGGGTAGACAGAAGGCGAACAGTGGGAAAAGTCAGGCACAGCATGGTAAGGTCCTGGTCCTGGTCCTGCCACCCTTAAGTGGCACCAGCTAGATCAGTGATTCTCAACTTTTTCAGCTTCCAGGCCCCTCCATCTCTTTTCTGAATTTAGGTCCATCTTGGTGATTTTCAACTGGGGTATTACAAAATTCAGAAAATTTATGGAGTTATTTTTTAACAGTACATCTCAGCACTGGCATGGTTTCTTCTGGCAGGGGAATGGAATGGAATATGTGTTCTAAAATATGTATCTTTTTCAGAGTAAAAGTGAAGTGTGCTGCCAATTTTAATCCAGAGAAAAGTCTCAAGTATCCAAAGTTTGGAAAACACTGTTGCAGGGTTCTGTGCACTCAATTAGCTACATTAGTTTAACACCACACCTTCATTAAACAAGCACAGCTCTGTTTGTAGATCAGAGAACAAGAAGAATGGAACTTCAGTGTTTTAAAGATGAAGAACAATGAGAGACCAGTGAAGGCCTGGAAGGACGTGGGCAGTGGGGTTCCGCAGGGCTCGGTCCTCGGGCCCGCACTGTTCAACATCTTCATCAGTGACTTGGATGAGGGG
>NW_017728926.1:4473651-4487402 GCF_001723895.1 Crocodylus porosus | reverse complement strand
GGTGCTCTTTCCTGCTCAGGCAGGGGGTCGGACTAGATGATCTACCTAGGTCCCTTCCGACTCTAGCTACTATGAAACTATGAAACTATAAGGCACTTTGAGATGCCAATCCAGCCCTTCTGATATTAGCAGCCAGGGATATGCAATGAAACAAAGGCAGCTTGGTTTTGCAACTGCCATATTCCAAGCTTAGTGGAAGATCTGATTATTATCAGTGCAAATTTTCTCCGACAACCAGAAGCAACAAGGATGGATACTGACTTTGCGGAAGCATTGGGACTAATTGAAAGGCATCAAAAGTCAGAGGCATCAATTTGAGAAAAATTCACCCGCGGATAGCAGAAGCTAGAGCCATACTTCGCACAGTTTTTGTTCAGGGATCAAGAGCTAGAACTAGGGCATGTGGTTTTCAACATGGGCTGGCAAGAAACAGAAGGAGAGCATGGAAGCTAAGGAGAGCTTTGTGGAAAAGGTGCATAGTCCTCCTAGTTTCCTCTTTTTTTCTCTCACCTGCAGCTCATATGAAGTGGTCCAAGGGAGCAGCCACATCTGATGAAACACTGCTCTTCAGCCCCACAGCCACTGTTTCTGTGATATGAAAATCAGACATGTCACTTGGCTCCTAATAAAGCCAGAAAGCTCACTTGTCATCAACCACTGCAGCTGACAGGGCCCCAAAAGACTCCTTCATCTAGTCATTTGAAGTTGGTGCAGACAAAGGAAGCTACTCACAATCCTTTCTCCATGCTCTCCCCTTTATTTGTAGCCCAGATTCCAGACAGCAGCATGATCCAACACAGAGCTGCTGCTCCACACTCATTCTCCTTAACAGGGATTACCCTCTTGACAGATGAGCTTCATTTTTCACAACATGACAGTCCCAGAGCAGCTGTGATTCTGACTGTACGCAGCAAGAGGAGATAGGTTTTCCATGTTGATCACTGTATGAATCAAAATATAGAGGGAGAGACACTAAGATCATATTGACTGGAGATAAGGGATCCAAATCAGATCCAAATGTGTGGGGAGCTGCAGGCCAGAGGCATGTAACCCCCCGAAACCTGGATTTGGGAAGAGGGCTCTGTGGTATCTTCTGCAAATCCCACACAGGGGCTGAAGTAAACAAAGTACATTGAAGCTCTTCCAGGACCTGCTGGGGCCAAGAGGGTTGGGCCCTGCGGTTATAGTAAACAGTGAGAATTTGGGAATGCAGGGGCAGGGGGTGCAGTAACACATGCCTCAAAGCAAAGGACACTTATGCTCTGAGACTTGGACATGAACCCAGCATTAGGGCTACAAATCCAAACCACACAAATTACCGCTCTCTAGAATTCAGAAGCCAGTTAGCACCCAGGTTTGAGGCAGCGTGTGCAGGTTCTTGCCAATCCAAATTGCGTCCTTCCCTACATAGGCTTTGTACAACACCAGTCTGTTCATCTAGCAGAAAGCAGGCGTGGTGTCACATCAGCTTTTACAGCTAAAGCCTGGTATTAAGAGAATTGATTTACACCTTGCCATTTCAAAAATGCAGCTTACTGTCAACACATGACAGGGTGTTTTTTTAAGGGTTTCAAAGAGGCACTTTAGTTCCTATCCATTATCTATCTTTCATCTAGGGCTTGCTTTTCTTCCCCGTTGCCTCTGGCAGCCTTGCACCAAGATTATATACTATTTGAGTGAAACACTTGAGCACAATTTAAGAGAAGAGGACCAAGCTCGATAATGCCAAGACCAGTGCAAAGTTTTGCATACAATATGGTTCAAACACCAATTCCTTTTAATACCTGATAAAAACTGGGGCAAATTTAAAAAGGAATGTTAAACTGGCTTCCCATCATGCTTACCTATGGGAGGGTTGATCTTAATTTCACTGTGATTCTTAGAGCTTTCCCCCCCATGCAATAAAAATGTGTACTCCAAACCAAGACCTTCTGTGCACCTTCCTCTGAATTTCCTGATTTGGGTTCTGAAATAGAAATACTTTGTGAAAAGTATTCAGTTCTCTTGGTACTTCTGACCCCACTGCTCAGAAGCCCAGAGAAAGCTTGCTCTCTGGAGATTTCCAGCACTAATTATGTTCTTCTGGGAGCTCATTGGACTTGAACCTCAGAATCCTTTGATGTTCTCAATCACTTTGGGTTTTTATACACATGCTCTGGGAGAGTGTGTGTGTGTGGTGGGGGGGAGTGCTTTAATTAGAACAGCTCCAAGAAGGACTCTAATTAAAGCACCCAGCAGGGGTGCGCAAAATATGGCCCACGGGCCAGATCCAACCTGTAAGGCCATTCTAGCCAGCCCATGGGGCCCCTAAAAATTTTTTGAAAATTAATATTTCTCTGCCCCTGGTTCCTGTCAACAATGACAGGAACCAAGGGCAGCAGGACCCACGGGAAGTCCAGCAGGCTCGCACAACAGCAAGGCCCACCCAGCCCCGGCCCCCCAGCCAGAAACCCTGGGAGGGGCTTCTGGTCTAGGGCCACATGGCTGCCCCGCGCCAGAATCGCAGGTAAGGGTGAAAGCGGGGAAAGGGAGAACCCTGGGCAGGGAAGGAGCCTGGGGAAATGTAGCCCGGGGAAAAGCTAAGCGTGGTAAGGGAAATTGGCCCCTCGCCTGCCCCATGCTGCTGCCACCTGCAGCCCATGTGAGGCTGCCTGTGCCTGCTCCGGACAGCCCTGCGTGGGCTGCGAGCGGCTGCAGCAGGGAGCGCTGGCCATGGGGTAGGGGAGGGACTGCTTTTCCCCTCGCCATGCCCAACTTTTCCCCGGGCTCCTTCCCTGCTCCTTCCCAGTGCAGAGGAAAGCAACCCTTCCCTGCCCTGTGGCCAGCACTCCCTGCTGCAGCCACTTGCAGCCCACACCGGGCTGTCTGGAGCAGGCAGAGGCAGCCCCAGGCGGGCTGTGAGTGGCTGCAGCATGGGGCACCGGCCATGGGGCGGGCAAGGGGCCACTTCCCCCCTCCCCACGCTCAGCACCACCTTGTAACCCAACCCTACTGACAGCCCAGGCCCCGTACTGGCTCTGGGCTTGCCTGTTGGGGCTGTGCATGGCGGCATGAGCTGAGGCCCCCACCCCGCTTGCCGCACTGGGCAGTGTTTGCCACTGCTGTCTCTGTGCTACCCAGTGCACGAGCAAGCTCTGGGCAGGTAGCAGCAGGCAACACTGCCTGGTGTGGCAAGCAGGGGGCCAGAGCTGCTGCTGCCACACGCAGCTCTGATGGGCAAGCCCGGAGCCAGCATGGAGCCCAGGCTGGCAGCAGGGCTGGATTACAAGCTGGTGCTGAGTATGGTAGGGGAAAAGCGGCCCCTCACCTAACCAGCACCTAGCACTGTAGCCACTTGCAGTCTGTGTGGGGCTGCCTGTGCCTGCTCCAGACAGCCCCGCATGGGCTGCGAGCGCCTGCAGCAGGGAGCGCCAGCCATGGGGTGGGAGAGGGGCTGCTTTTCCCTGTGCTCAGCACCAGCTTCTTCCCTGCTGGCAAGCAGGAGGTCGGAGCTGTGCGCTGTCCCCCGCCTGTACCGCAGGGCTTGGGGGGCACTGGGAGTGAGTGGGCGGGGAGCCAGCGGGAGCATGGGGCCTGTACCAGTGTCCTGGGGCCAGCGCCAGTGGGGCCCAGAGCAGGGTGGCAGAGGTACAGGGTCCTGGCTGGCAGGGGCTCTACGGACCCGGGTCAGTTCCCCCCTCTCCCTGCTGCTGCAGCCCAGCCCAGCTCCACAGACCCCTGCCAGCCTGTGCCTTGCTTTGAGCCCACCAGTACTGGTCCTGGGACACTGGTCCCAAGATGGTGACCAGGAGGCAGGGCACCTGTCAAGGGGCAGGCACGTGTCAAGGGGTGGGGCTAACCATGGGGCCCTTGACAGCCTGCCAAAACTGGATAAGCGGTCCTCTGCCCAAAAATAATTGCCTGCCCCTGACCCAGAGCATCTTGTACATCAGAGTCACTGAGCTGAAAAATAGTGGCAGGGGCACTCAAGCTTTAGTTAAAGCACCCCTGCTGCCATTTTTCAGCATGGGGATGCTGATACACGAGACGCTAAGAGTCTGCTGCAGCACAGTAATTACCATGCTCCAGCAGACTCGATTAATCAAATCTGCTCCAACATGCTGTAATTACAGCTCATTGGAGCAACCTCACTGCACTTCTGTATGTGTCCTTTGAGCCCAATCCTGCAAGATGCTGCAATGTGTAACAGCAGTCTCCAAATCCAAAGGATCTTTGGGAAACTCCAGTCACCTCACACTATTGCAACCTATACCTTTATCATTCCCTCATGCAAACCCTGCCAGGTATTTGGCATAGCACATTTGCCCTCTTGGTTTTTTCACAGAATGCACAAGGATCCAAATGCAACACTGATTTCCTTCATTTTTCCACGACTTTGGCATGAGAAGAGGCAAACAAAGAAGTCATAAATAAGGATGCACTTCCTGTTTGGGTCTGAGTATTCAGAGAGCCAGCTACTTCCTCCTAAGTCTTTCAGGGACCAGATATCTGTGTCTGCTAAAGCAGGATGACTGTGCATCTGGAATATGTACCACAGAGAAAAGACAAAGTAAACAGCTCTCTTGGCAGTATGTGAGGCTCAGAGGTTGCTCTGGCCATGGGCTTGAGACACACTTCACTTAAGAATTAAAATAACTTGAAGATGTAAACAAAGATTTAATTGGGTTTTGCTGTTTTAAAGAGGTGATAAAAATGAATGCTGTACAGACACAGTCCAAGAGGCATGAAGAATGATTTTCCTGCCACATCCTATAATCTCCCCTGTTGCTCTTCTCTAGTTCCAAGTATTCCAAGGCAAAGGTTATTTTCCTCTTTCATTCCAGTGAAGGACAATCTGGGGTCAATGTGTCAGTGGTTATAATTCTGCCTATCTCTACAGACCTCAATGAAGCTATATTAAAATATGAACAGTAAGGATCTCACCTGGAATAGTTTGCCTCTTAAATTTGTCAGTGCCATGAGAGCTGAAAAAAGCAGACAAGGAACCCCTTTGAACAGCAAAACAAAGCATTGTCTGATTTAAACCATTCTCAAAGAGTGAGAGCAAGTGAGCGACACTCAACCTTGACAGAATGTGCATGTCTATCCCACCCCAGGATACTCAACCTAGACAAAAAGCTGTACAAGAGATCTTGTTAAATCAGCCTACTTCTGCAAGATTTCCCACCCGACTTTGCACTGCCAAGAAACTAAGAGACTTCACAGAAGCATTCATAGCATATTACACCTCTGGATCTTCACCCAGCACTGCTTTTTCATGGGTAATCACAATTCTGTAGACCAGCTTCCCAGTAACTGAGTGGGAAGTGCTCCTTTTCAACAGATGTTTCTGCCTCCCCACCAAATGGGTCAATGTAACAGGTAAAACTAGAGCTCAACTGAAGGAACTGGAACAGCGCCTTGTGATTTATGGGTTGATTGCCCTGTTCCATTCTTCCCCCTCTGTAAAAGTCCTTTTCTTTTCTTCTCCTGGCCATCCCCACGGAAGTGCCTCAATAAGGCACATGGTGTCGAGTGTGCCACTAACACAAGCTGCTATTGTCCTCCCCTTTCTGTCTCATGCTGTTCCTGCAAAAAAGCTTACAGAGGAGTAAAATAAAGGCTAATCCCCTATACTCCAGAATTTGACCTTTTAAAACCAAAAGCACTGACTGCGGGTCCCTGCTGTGAGGGGGGTACACTAGTGGAATTTACAGATATATGCTCTTCCTCTCCAAAATAAACCAGTCACCAAGAAAACGTGCACTTTATTTTGAAAGCTGCAATCAATTATAATTTGGGGATTTGTTAAATGTTTCCAAATGTGGCAGTGCTCGATGCCTCTCAGGTTCTGCACAGGGAGGCACCCTGTGTTTATTTGATTATTTTGCGTGACAGGAGATAGGAGGAAAAAATGGCAATGGACTCTTTTAAGAGTGTTTATTTCCTAAGGAAGCTGTCGTCTCCCATTCAAACACACACCCAGCCAGCTCCTTTTGTGGAGTGTATGGCAACTAGGAATTAGCTCAGCTCTGAACCTTCCTAGTTCAGAGGACAGGAGATAAACAGTAATTTTAACAAATGGGTTTGGTTGACAGATGTTGAAGTACGACTGTGTGCACACATCCTTTCCTAAGGGCTATGTCATTATAGAAAAGATTACCCCTTGAGTATTCTGGAAATATTAGTTAGCTGCAAAAAGCAAACCAAATAAAGATGCAAATTAGATTTCAAACAATCCATAAGCAAAGCTTCATCTTTTTTTCCTCCATCTTAATCTAAAATGTAGATTTAACACTTAACCTTGATTCAGCCCCACAATGTTAAATGATCAACAGGTTCAGGCTGGAATGCTTCATTTCCTGTAGGCAGATGCAGGGAAGGTGGATGCAGTGCCAATCAAGTACTGTACCAGCTTTGTCAGCAGAATCTGGAGTGGCTACAAATTCCTTTGCACATCTGCCTCAATGTAACATGAAACAAAAAACAAGGCTCAAGGAAATTCACACCCTCCTGCAGTCTCTCCAGGCTATGAAATATACCACTCCAGATCTCAAGAGCACAATGTACACAAACAGTACACAGAAGCGGATGCTGGACTATCGGCATCACATTGCTCACAGCTCAGCAGAACGTTGTGTCTCTCTCTGCTATTAAGACTTTCTTAGGAACACTAAAACAGGACAGGCCACCCCGTGGGCTTTCATCTGTGTCACTTCCGTCTGATGATGTCTTTGAAACTGACTGAGATACAGGGACAGTAAAGCTAGGAGTGACATCAGGCCCTTTGCCTCTGTGATCAGAGATGAAAGAGAGCTGCAACACGTAGGCACTGGCGTGGGAACCTATCCTTTTCAGGGAAGCAAATACTGGAAATCCCAAAGCACTCCAGGGGAGTGATTCCTGACCCTATGATGGTCAGATCCTGCTACTGCTGCTTGGATTGAGACCCACTATGCCTGGGGAACTGCTGCATTTAAATCACAGGCACTATCAGAGGAGTGGGATATGGGCTTTGTGGGAGGATGAATAGAAAGAACGTGTTCTGTGGTAGCCACTAGAGGACACCGTTATGAAAAAGGTGAGAGGTCATTTTGGGCCCTCAGTCACTGCATGCTATCAGTGTCTTTGATACAGAAATAGAGAAGGTATTGGCACATGCACAAAGGCCCAAAATAGCTCCAGAATCACATAGGGCCCACATGGCCTGAAGGGTGGCTGCATACATGGCCATCTTCATCTTCATCCTCTATGTCTGGAACAGCTCCTATGCATGAACCTGGTAGGTAAGTTTAGAAAAACCTGACTGGGCCATTATAATGAGGCCTTCTGCCACCGTATGCCTTGTTCATCAAACTAGTCAAGCTTTGCTCTAGAACCAGAGAGCATTTTTCCATCAGACTATCTGCTCTGGGCACTTAAATATGTTCCCTGAGATTTCCAGCTTCAATGGAATGCAGCTCATTATTAAAACAAACTTTTAGTTTCAATGACTGATGCCACAGATGAGAAGTTGGTATGGTATGACTAGAAATTCTGGTATCCTTGGGCAAAATTAGCTATCTTTGACCTTTTAACTTCTGCCACCCTATCCTTATATCCTTAGATTAGGTAGAATTCCTTCCCTGGAGGTGTCAGATGGCAGGCAGGGAAATAAAAAATCTTTTTTGTTGTTCTGCAATGAAATTTAAAATCCAAAATCAGCTAAAATTCGGCATCTTCAGGAATGCTAGCTGAGCTACACATCAAAGAGCTACTCAGCACAGTTCACAAAGACACTCTCATGGACCCACAGGGACAGCCTTCCATCTTCAGCTCCCTCTGTGCAAAAATGAAGTTTATTTCCTACCTATGGGGACTTTTTACCTTCTTGTACCATCTATACCTTTTCCCAGAGCCTGACAAAGGGACTTTGATCCTGAAAGCCTGTAGAAAAGGACAATTTTCTTGTGATTTCCCAGTTGGTATAATAAAAGGTATCATTTTGGAACCAAGTGTTCTAGTTTTTGTGTATGTCTTCTTGGCTCAGACCAACACAGTTACCAAGTACACCCCTAAGACAACTGAGTAATTAGACACAGAACCTTTTATCTTCAGAACTCTGTGATCAAGCTATGGGCTGGATGGTAGTGAAGGTAATTCACTACCATTTTAAAGGGTTACATGAAATAGCCATGGGGCTTCAACCTAGAGCCTAACAGATAAGTAGCCCCATCACAGGCAAGTACCCTGCAATCCAAACCCTCTTCAGTAGAGTCTCAGCAGTAAGCATGCACATTTTGGGAAGCACAAACTAAATTCATGTAGGTTGCCTAGTCTCTGGAGAGATGTTGGCTGATGAGAAATGAAAAGCTGAATACAGACTTATGCAACAGTATTTTTGTGGGACCTCCAAGTTGTATTTCTTTGTGGTCATGTGCCAGTGCAGGTTATACAACTGCATTAAAAGCAGTTTGTTAAAAAGTCATAGAAAAGGTGAGAGAGTCTAACCTCTTCCATGAGGGTGCAGGAAAGGCAGCATCTCCTTGCTTTATTCTCTCTACCCAGGGGATAGGATCTGCAGTCAATGTAAAATCACTCTGTGCACATAATGGAACACAGGAGACTGTATCTGTGCTATGGACAGGATTGCTGAAGCTCAGCACTAAGCACAACCCAACTGTGCAAGTAGCCCATCCCAACAGAACAGAATGATAGGGTGCAAGCTTGGGAGGCTGTTTGCTACCAAATGCAATCTCCATTTCTGAAAAGAATCCAGATCTGAACACCATATAGTACGGAGGCAGCAGCCAACCACCCCCACTGGTATAACCGGGCATTGGATGAAATCAACATTTTAAATTACCAAGGAAATGCATTCTCTCTCTCCCTAAGAGTTTACACCCTCCTCATCCCCAGGAACAGGTGGTACTGGGACCTGACTACTGATCACATCCCAACTCCATTTTCACTTGCTGTTCCATGCAGGAAGCCTCCAGCTCCCTGGCAGGAAGTACTCCCATTCCTACTGACTGCACACACTGGGTAAAGAGCAAGCTGCAAACACTGCTGAAAGTCTTCACCAGACCAGAAATTCTGGATCAACGTCCAAGTTATTTCTAAATGAAGCATAAATGCCTTTTAATCACTTCCTAATTGATACATGTAACAATATATTAAAGTTCCAGAAAACAGATGTACCATGCAAAATGTAAATAAGCAAGCAGACACAGCCACTGTATCATAGCTGAATGGGAACAGGATCTCTCTGCCCTCTTGAAATACAGGTTAAATTGCTCATTTTCTCTTGTGGCAGACAAACTAGTATAGAAATGTGTGCACTCTCTGGATTCCCCTGTCGTCTTCTAGCTGTTCTGACCACAGAAGCTGAAATGTAAAAACTGCTTTCCTGCCAGCCCAAATCTTTCCCTACATCTAGTCCTTAAATGGTTGATCAACCCACTGGAGAGAGAGAAGACCAACTCCTGACCAAAACTTCCCACACCAATTAACCATCTTCCCTCTGAAAAAATGAAGTGATACTCACTTCAATGCTTCAGCTTCCTTTAATTCACTAAATTAAACAAAATGCAACACAATGCTTCCATTTAGTTTCCATTTTCTCTGATAATGTTCCATATCAAACACTTCAGAGGAAGGTGTAAAAACATGATAGCAGACAATTATTAAGTATTTTGCCTGTAGGGGAAATTTCTTCCAATCAGATAGTGGCTGTGGTTATCTTATACCATGCAACATAATTCTCTCTCCCCCAAGTGACACAATTGAGAATTATTTCATAATCCAGACCAGCCCCCTCTTCCACAAGAATTCCACAAGTTAGTTATGCATTGTGCAAAAAAATAGTTCTGATGATTAGCTTCAAATTTGTTAAAGGTTTGTAACACATGGCCTGACTTTGACTCACCACTCTAGCCTGGTGTTTTCCAGACTACCCACCAAATAAATGAAATGGAATAAAACAGATTAAGCCCTTTGGAATAATAGCAGCAGATCTTTTGCACTTTGGTGTATAAATAAAGCATACAGTAGTATTCTGAGTGTTTGGCCAGCTTTGCAGTGGTAGGTTTCTGTTGAATAGCAGACTAGCAAACAGAAAGAGGTGTATGAATTACAGAATATAAAAGAAGTTCACTAGCCTTGAAGAGAGACTTTGTGTATCTGACAAGAGCTAATTAAACAACATTTAACAATTCAAAGCCCAGAAAACCTGGACAGAAGATAGAACAGCTCTAGCCAGTCCTTCCCAATGCAGACTCTGTCAATGTTTAAACAACACCTACAAGTAAAAACTGTGCTCAGACCATAGCTAGAAAGGGCTTAACTATTCATGTGCCTTCTTCACTGGGGATGGCCCACTGCTGCGCTCACACTGGCTTTTGTTCCTGGCTGAGGTTCTGTTCACAGGAAACAACCTTTGGGCTGCTTTGTTCAACCCAACCTTAATCAGCCTCCTCCTCTGGTTCCAACAAATCTCTTCAGCTGGGGGTGATCAGAAAGAAAGGCCACTGTACACCATGGAGAGATAGGGCTGCATTCACAGCAAGTCACGATAAGCACTTCCTTTCCAAACATCCCATTCCCCAAACATAACAAACAGTAGCCAGAATACATGTCGAGCAAATTAACGAAACTGGACAAATAAAACAGAAGCTTGCACAGATAAAGGCAGCTGAGGTCAGCAACTGAACATGGCAGAAGGCATCCTTCAGCCCCTGTTCCCTCAGCTTCAGACTCAGCGTACAGTACAGGGAAGGTTTAAAGCACAGGCCCCAAAGGCTACTCACCATACTGACAGCGGGGTCCTTGGAAACCAGACGGGCACTGACACAGCTGAGCAGATCCTTCCATGCAGTTTCCTCCATTGAAGCAAACGCCATAGCTGCAGGCAGCTGCTGGAAGGAAAAAAGAAGTAGCAATTGTGTTGGTCATAGTCAGTACATACAGGATCATGACTTATAAGTTTGATCATACTGAAGGCTCAAACCTCTTAATAAGTTTAACCAGCACAGAAACTTTACACAACCATTAAACAAAAGGTAGCCCAATGTTGGCTAAAGGCAGCAGCATCCAACAAAAGCCAGGAGTTCAGAATTTCTTATGTAGGGAATATTGATGTCTTCAAAGCTGAAAAACATGCAGGAGTACTGGCACCTGGTCCTGTAAGAAACATCACAAGCTTGTTCTAAATCTAATCTCACTGAAAGATGATTTTAACCAGTGCCCCAGTTTTCCCACTGACCAACCTGTGGCATGGGTTCCTCAATGAATTAGAGGCAATAATACCATCCACTGAATCATAAGCATTCCTTTCTATAGCATGGATGAAGGGGCGTTCCTGGGATGTCTCCAGTGTCCACATTGATCAGATTAACCTTCTTTGGTTTATGAAAGAGAATATGACAGGGGGTGGAGGGAATATGAGCCATAGTGCTTAGCCCCTATCCCTCCCCCCCAGAAACCCTTGGGCTAAATTAAAACTGAATAAAAGGCTAGCATTCTCCATTCTGGGCAAGTCCCACTGCAGGAAAGGATTTCTAAAAAAGAAGACACTTTAGAAGGAAATCTCAAAAGCAAGTTTTTCTTGCACTCAATGTTTAACCTATCGATGTTCACCAGTCAGCAGCTCTACCTAGAGGGTTTAAAGCTATAAATAAGTATTCAAGCACATTTTCCTAATTTGCTCACTTGCCAGGAACTCAGACATCACAGGTTGTTCTGTCCCTCTCAGGCAACAATGACTGACATTACCAATGCCAAAGCAGGAGCCAGGCACTCCTTTCAATCTTTAAGCCATACTAGAATGCTAGTGATGTCCATCATGAGAAAAACATACCACCTTACACCACTCGCTTCCCAACTCAAATGCCTCTCCATTCTCTTAGAAGTGATTGCAGCCAACAGAGAGGAGCTAGCACCATCTCCCACTAGAGTACTTGTTCTGTGTTTGAATTTGCAGGGACATTGACTTTTCCTACTGGAGACCCAGGAGTTTAGAAACAGATAAGCTGAGCTCTGCTTCTCACTCCATCACTAGGCAAGCTACTTCATTGCTCAGCATCTCAATTTTTCTGGCCTTACCTACACTAGAAGGAATGTGCCAATAACAGCTACACTGACAGAGCTATATGGGCAAACCCTTCTGGGGAAAAGGCCTTGTGCTGGTATTGTTTGTACTGGTTCCTCAGATGAAACAAGCTATGCCAGCACGGAGATTTTTTGCCCATGTAACTGCCTCTGTGCTAGGACTTTTGCCAGCAAACTATGTGGTGAAGGGGGTGGTATTTTTCATGCTTCTGGCTGACACAACAATAATGGAAAGCCTTTTAAGAATGGCCACATCCCCAATTCGTAAAATGGAAATAATAACCCCCACCTAGCTCTCACAGGCTCTGAGAAGCTTAACTCCTTAGCGCTTGTAAAGCACTTCAAATAGCTAAATAAAAGGTTTTAGGAAAGTTCACAGTGGTACTTTTTAGGCAATATATTCAAGGACCACATTCTGATGGGGCCCGAGTACCCATGAATGGCAGATATTTTGCACTTCTCCCAATCCTGCACTAGGTATGTTCTGTGGAACAAGCAGAAGGTAAAAAATAGATCCTGCAAAATAATCACATAAAACAACTCAGATGACTGGAATAACCATGGTCAAGAATGTTCTGCTTAAAGTAATAGTTTATCTGAGGTAACTATACTAAAATACTAAGAATTCAAAGGGGTACTTCTGTGACGGTCCAAAATTTATAAGACCCAGTTGTTCCCTTGAACTTGGTCCATCTGCAGTGTAACAGAAACCATGGCACTAAACACAGAGTTGCTGACAGCAAGTAGCAATTTCTATCTTCTGTAAACTTCCTGAATTCCGTGCATAACAGCAGGGCAGCTGATTTCTGCGATCTTAAAGGTCTCAGTTCATTCTGCAAAGGAGCTTCTGGTCACAGGAGTGAAATGTGCACAGAACACCACAACAGGATTGTTCTGTGGCAAACCCCAACCAAGAATCAGAGCCTGACCCCTACTCACTGCAGGCTGCCCTACAGCACCTCTACCCCAGAGTTAAAAACTCAGCATCCCAGACAAATCCCACCACAGTGATTCGCATATAGACCCAGAAATGCTACGTGTAGTTTTTGTTGGATACAACAGTCTTCTTCATTTCCTGTCCTTGAACATTGTTAGTGTTGATTTACGCAGTTAAATAGTAGGGCTGTGCGAAATTTCACCGGCTGTTCGATTCAACAGTTGCAACTCATTTTGAGCTCAAAACAGCAAAATTGAATTGAAACAAAGGGCTTCAATACAGACTGGAAACAAAGCAAGGCTAGTCAAAACGTTTTGAAAGCTTCCAAGTGTTTTGAGTTTTGAAGCAGCCAGCAGTGAGGTGGTGGGAGACAGCAGAGAAACAGGGCTTCGCTCCCAAGAGCAGCCAAGAGCACAGCTCTGGCTCTCCCCATCTCCCACTGCCAGGCTGCAGGAAGCTGATCACAGTGCAGGGGTAGGGAACTGAACCTGGGCTGTGATCAGACTGGGGAAAGGAACTGAGCCCAATTACTCAGTTCCCCTCCCCAGCCCTATGATGCTGAGTTCATCTCCCCAGCCCAATCATGGGGCTGGGGTTAGGAACTCAGTCCAGTTGGGCTGAGTTTGTTTCCCCAGCCCAATGATCGGGCAAAACTTTGAAACAGCCTCACTCTTTCAACAAAGCAAAACAGTGAGGCTGTTTCGACTCAAAATGAAATTCAAAACAAAACACTGTTCTGTCCAAACCT
>NW_017728926.1:4460300-4472778 GCF_001723895.1 Crocodylus porosus | reverse complement strand
GCCAAATACCAATCTACCCCCCATAATGTCTTTCCTAATGAATTACAGCAGGAGGCGCATGTTTGCCAGTAAACCAGCTTCCACAGTCCCCACCAGGAAGCCTCATGCTAAGCCCCCACCCCCCACCAAGCCGCCGTCACCCCAAAACCCTGCCACTTGTACCCCCCCCATGCTTTGTCCAGTCTCCAGTAGGTGACCCTGTGGTGATCTCGAGACCAAGTCGTGTGCATCATCCCCTCCCCTCCTCCCATGTTGGAAAGTAATGCAAATGTATATATGGAATTTTTTTTAACTGTATATATCATATCAGAAATACATGGGTGTGAGAGTAGCAGATGCCACCCCGGGTGACTGGCAATTGTAGCTGCTGGTGGGTGGATGGTTGGTGTTATATTGCCAAAGCAGAGGTGTGCCATGAATACTTATTACAGGATAACGGTGTCAAAATAGTACAGTGTGTGGGAGGGCAGAGGGGTAGGGGGTGCCAAATCTGACAGCCGTTAGTTTTCCGGGTTTTAGGACTACATTTCCCAGCATTCCCTAGCCCTCTGGGCTTGGAACAGTTTCCATGGGGACCCTTCACAGGGGCTGCTTCCCCTGCTCCCCTTCCCTGCTCATGTGACACCATAAATGCCTGAGGCCTTGTGTGTTTGTTTAGCTTTGTGAAATGTTGCGGTGTTTGGAAATGTTAAAATGGTGGGGTATTGGTGGGGTAGGGGCTGAATAGGGTTGAATGGGGTTGGGGTTGAATAGACTTCACTCCCCCCCCCCCTCCAATCTTTCTGCGTATAATGGTACAGTAAACAGAGACCACTTCTTTCCTCCGAAAAACGTTCTTTGCTGTTTCCTATGGAATTTGGGAATAAAGCGGCTGGATACAGCAGAGGCCTCTATGAGGATTTTGGACCTGTAGGAGGATTTGTAGGACAATTTTGGAGTTTGGTCGCCTCCCCTCACCCAGCCAAAAAGAGGTGTAATTAACCCTTTTGCAGGACATGATTCAGGTTGGCTAGGCAGTATTGTGCAATGAGCTGCTGTCGCCCCCCTCCCCCTCAACCAATGCCAAGCTCCAAACAATAACCCCCTACCCCAGTGCACCTCCCCACATGCCCTGCTTATTCTCCAAACCATGTCCCCTCCCTCCGCACACCCCTGCTGACAGACACAGATGCTGTAAATAGTAAAATAATTTATTTTCATCAGTGTCCATATCCATACGTGCTGCCAGGCAGTCCCGCACAAGAAGGGCTACCCAACCAGGTTCTCCATGAGGATATGTCCTCTGTGCCTGCGCTGCTGCCTGGCGATGTCTCTGTCTGGCACGGCCTGTCTTGCTTTGTCAGCCTACTCCTGGCTGAAAACCTTTCTGCGGGTCTTACAATGTTGTGCAGCAGCACACAGGCTGCCACTATAAAGGCCGTGATGTTTTCTGGCTCCAGCTCACACCTGCAATTAAGCACCCTCCACAGTGCTTTCAGTTGGCCAAAGGCACATTCAACAGCAATTCTGCATTTGCTGAGATGGTAGTTGAAAGCCATCTTCTGCAGCTCTGTAACATGCCCTTCATAAGGCTTCATAAGCCAGGGCTTGAGGGGGTAAGCAGCATCTGCTATTATAGGTGGGGGAACAGCAACACCACGGATCCCGGTCTTGGGGACTCGGAGTGCATAGTGTCATTTCTCCATGAGTTCAGGCAACAGATAGTTTCTGAACATGCGTGTGTCATGCACACTGCTGGCCACCAGCATAAATGTTCATGAACCAGCCCTGGTGGTCCACCCTGGCTTATAAGATCACAGAGGCAAATTCTTTCTTGTTTGTGAATGACCTCCCCCTCCCCAAAGGGGACCGGACTGGGATATGAGTGTTGTCTAAAGCCCCCAGGCAGTTAGGGAACCCCATGGCATTGAAGCCAGCTATGGCTTCCTAAGGATTCCCAAGGCAAATAAAGTTGTTTGCCATGACATCCTGCAGCAGCTGGCATACCTCACAAGTCACCAGCCCAGCCATGCAGGGAGCCATGACAAACTGGTTTGCAATGGAGTGGAGGCTGAATGGGGTGGCCAGTTTCATGATGGCCATGGCCACCCTCCTCTCCGGTGCGATGGCCTGATGCATGTTAGTATCCTGCCTCACAGTGTGTGGCCCCAGCATCGAGATGACATGATAAAACACCTCCCTGGTCATCTGAAAAGTCTCTAGCCACTGCTAATTGTTCCAAGTGGTCAGCACAATTCGCTCCCATGAGTCCAAGCTGCTCTTGCGGGCCCAGACCATGAGATTGCTCCTCCTGATGTTTATCCACAGAGCCCAGTTATCTTCCACTTCTTTGCATGCCTCTTGGCTGTCCCCACTCCATCGCATATCTACGTTCCCTTTTTCACGAGGCGCCTGTACATGCAGGCATCATCTCTTCATTGCAAGAGTTAAGCAACACTATGGATGTATATGCTACCATCCTTATATGCACCAGTATGTCTTGTAATAATTTCAAGGCCATCAGTAAGGTAATCAGCAGCACTATCACCTCCTCCTCCTGCTCACTTATGACCTCCAGCTTCTCCATGTCGGAGGAGTCTTCACCCCATTCTTCTCCATTCTCCACTTCCTATTCCTCATGCATTTGGTCCTGAATCTCCATTTGTTCCTCCTCTGTCATCCTGTATAGATTCTTGCAAGCAAGATTGATTTAACGTATGCACCAGGGCTGCTTCTCAGATCACAGCACCACCACCACCAAGCGGGGGAAGTGAGGGGGAGGAGGTTGTGGTCTGGAGCTCTGCCTAGCTGTATTGAGTAAATGACCATTCACAGATTCATAGATTTTTAGGGTTGGAAGGGACCTCAACAGATCATCAAGTCTGACACCCTGCCTTGGGCAGGAAAGAAACGGTCTATCCAGCCTTCTCTCAAAGACCTCCAAAGTAGAGGAGAGCACCACCTCCCTTGGAAGCCCATTCCAAGTTTTGGCCATGCTTACCGTGAAGAAGATTTTCCTGATATCTAGCCTAAATCTGCTCTGTCAGTCTGTGACCATTGTTTGCATTTTAACTCTTATCTGCATTTCAAGAAGTAACCCTGGGGCACTGGGTATTTGTGCAGCAAAGACTTTGTTTGGTGGGAGGTGTTGGTTTTTACTGTGGTGAACAGTGGTGCCCTGGCTTCAGGATAACTCTGCATGCTGTATCAGTGGATAGCCACACCTGAGAACTCCCCATTCCAAAGAGGCCTGACCTGCAGTAACACTCCACTCCTAGCTAAAAAAAAAAAAAAAGGTCCTCCCAGAAAAAAACATTTGCCCTGTCAGTGGCAAGTGATGTTTTGGATGCACAGGGTCTCGTCCTTTTAAAGTTGTGCTTGCTCTTACTATGTCCTACTGAGCACAAGGCAAAAAAATAAATACCTTAAGATAAGAAAAAAGTTATAATGGAAAAGTTCTGATGCGTCACGCCATTGTTCAAGATGACTGTCATCAAGCTTGCAAAGACTTAATTCTGCAATGAGACAGATAAAATGTTGCCATACTCCTCTCATGTTAAGGTAGGACCCGACAAACCCTTCAGAATCCATGTCCAGATGAGCCAGTATCAGCTGAATGCTTTTGTGAGGTCAGCTAAAATAGTTGCAGCAATAAAAATTTGGCCTTTATTCTGTGGGACTATGAAAGACAGACACAGACACAAGGTCTTTTTTGCAACATTAGAGGACATTAACCAGCCATCTGAATGGACAATGTGCTTATTTGGCCATGCTCAAGCCCATCAAGATGTTTTTGTTCATAAACAGGGTGCTTCAACACAGTGAGTGTTGTGAGACATAGGTGATACCTTCACAATCTTGAGTACATGGAATTTTCCAAGCAGGTCATGCAAGGCATATATATATAGCTGACCCACAAATTTTGCCAGCAACCTTTTGTGAATCGGCTGCTGTTCACATTGAACTGCTTCCTGATGTCTCGGAAAACCAAGTCCACCAGTATGCAGGTGAAAGAGCAGGAGGCTGATACCGCCAACACCTGGGGCCCCAATTGGACCCAGTAAGAAGTGCAGGACTTAATCGACATTTGGTCAGAGCAAAAGATCATAGACCAGCTGGAAAGTATGAGGAATAAGCCGGTGTATGCCACCATTGCAATAGAAATGCAGGTGCGATGGTACAACCAGGACTGGACCCAGTGCCAGTGTAAGATCAAGGCCCTGAGATGTGCATTTCATCGAGCCAAGGATGCAAACTCTCATTCTGGGGCACAATTGCTCCTTTCTATGACCAGCTGTCTGTTCACTCTCCAAGGATACAGATGAAGCTACTTGTCCGTTGTGCTGGAGGAGAGCACACCGAAAGAGGTAGCAGTAAACCCTGACCTTCACCCTAGCGTTCCCCGATTCTACAGATTAGCACAGACAATGAGGAAGATGACAAGGAAGAAACCACTTCCAATGCGGTTTCTTGCCTCAACACTCAACCATCGGTTTCTGTTCCCGAGACCCAAGAAGATGTGCGACCGGTGACTTGTAAGTATCTTGGAATGTGCCTCTTGCCGCTGGCAGACACTGTGTGGGCTCATGCAGGGTGGATTTGTGGGGTGGGGGGGAGAAATGCATGTATCGCTGGAGGTGGGTCGCCATCTTCTTTCGGTGGTGGATGAAGGGTATACGCCATTCTCTTTTGGGTTTGGATACCTGGTAATGTAACAGATGCCAAACTCATTGTTTTGTTTTAAGTGTTTGTAGCTGGCATGGGCAGTGGCAGCTGGGGATGTGTTTCCAAACAGGGGACTTGTACATTTTGGGAATGTGAATGGTGCCCCACTCTTGCAGGGTTTGTTTACCCTGCAAGTGTTTTTTTCACTGCAGAGGCTGGGGGGGGTTAGGAGTGGAGGTTCGTCACTGTCCTCTTGAATGTTTGGGGGAAAGAAATGTGACCAAATGAGGAATACTATTTTCATTTGTTTACCAGCTACTGCGCCCAATACCAGCCAGGCATGTGCTCTTGAACCTCAGCCCCCAGCCTGCACTACAGCAGAGTACTCAAGGGATATGAGCCACAGACAGCAACAGTCACAAGAAAGCACGATGGAGGCTTTGGTGGAGTCATCATGAACAAGTGTGTCAGCTGCAGAAGGCTGGCGGGATGAACTCCTGGGATTGCTTCGTTGTGATGAGGTCCAGGAGAACCAATTTGTGGAAAACACAACTGCCTTTCGTGAGAAGGTGGTAGACTGCATGGGCCAGTTGGTAGATGTGGTCACGCAGTGCCACGTGGATGCCCAGAGGGCACAGGACTTGATAACCGACGTCCTGCAGCGCCTGCCAAAGCGCATCTTTAAAAAGCAGGTACCACCCCAGAAAGGACGAAGTAGGTCCACTCGGCTTGCCTCTCTCCAGGAGGTAGCCAGGAGCATTACAACTTAAACTGTTCCCCCAAACACGGTGGACTCAGGAGGGGCGCACAAGTGCCAACAGGGCCAGGGGGCCACCGCTGTAGTTCAAGGAGCCAAGGCCAGTCCTGGGTGATTTCAGGGTAAAGGCAAAGAAGCCCAAGTAACCGACGGCCTCAACACTGGTGGCTCCTTACAATAAAACCTCATGTTATCCTATCTTTCTGTGTCTGGCTCCTGAATTTTGAAGGACCAGCAAAATCCCTGCTCACTGTGCTGGGGAGTGGGTTGTTGGTTGGTGCAGGATGCAGAAATCAAACCCCAAGCATTGGCTCAAACTATCACCAATGGTGCAGTTGTGGGGGGAGGTACCCTTCTCCCGCGTCACCCATGCACTTTGCAAAGCCCCCTGACAAGTCATTTCCTGCAGTTCTGCCTGCTGCTTTTTCTAGGCGTTTGTTGCATGGGGCAAAGGTGGGGGGGCAGAAAATCTTTTGGGCAGAAAATCTTTCATGCAAAGTTACACAAAGGGGCTGGACGCCTCCCCCCAGACAAGTGTGGCTTGCCACCATCCTTGGGCATTGGCATTGGGAACACCACAGGCCACCCAAAGGGGCTCCCCCCCACCAAATCTTTTTCCACAGTTCTGCCTGCTACTTTTTCTGGGCACTTTTTGCATGGGGCACTGTGGAGGCAGGGGCAGGAATTCTTGTGCAAAGGTACACAAAGGGGCTGGCTGCCTACCCCTGACAAGCCCTTGTTGGTGGTTTTCCAATACAAATTCCTAGGATCTGTCTTTACCCCACCCAAATTCCTTCCTTCCCTCCAGTTCTCAGCTCCAGTTGCTACACTGGCTACCACACCTGCCAGTGACAAGAAGAGAAGCAGCCCAACCATGTACGAAGCCGGAGAACAACACCTGATGCCACTTCCTTGTACACAGTTGCACTGTCTCAACTGGCAATGTTCGCAATGTCTCACTGGCAGGTGCCTATTGCTACTGGTATCTCTTCCTGTCTGCCTGCCTGCCTCCATGGCTGAAATAAGTATAATCAGTAGGTTAATAATACTGAAAAAAATATGAGACTAATGATGCTTATAATCATACTGCTGATAATGGTTTTAGCCAGTGCAAAAAAAATTAACCCCCCCAGTGACATGAATAGCTTCTAAACAGAGACAAAAAAAGGGCCAGTAGTGAGTTAATATAGAAGGAAATGAACATACACACCTAATTTTAAATTTTAAATTTGTTTTTAGTATTAACATACTGCTATTTATACTGTTATTTATCAATAACTTGCATGATTTTTTCTCTGGCCAGGGTGAGAACTGTCTGTGAAGTATGCTGTGTCTCTCCTACTTCCAGGGCTGACTACGTGCTCTGCCTCCTTGCCTACTACCCTTGTGCATCTGCCTGTGCCATAAAAGATTTTGAAATGCTGAAAAATTAAAAATGTTCAGGTAGGCCAAGCATCTACTTAGTGAGAAATGCTTTTTGAACGCTTTTGTAAAATGCTGGCTGAGTCTCTGCTGCAGACTGACGGTCAGGCATTCAGTTCAATTTGTACAAAGGTCCAGCAGGAGAGTTAGCATGAAGTTTTGGTATTGGGGTAATGTCTTTTCCTAACAGTAAACAGCATGAGTGTGTTATTTTGTACCTTAGGAGGACAATGAGCCCAATTAGCTCCATCTATAATAATAATAATCATCATCATCATCATCTGCCTCTAATGAATAAATGGCTTCCGGTAGTAATTAATAATCAGCGTCAGCCCTGCCATTGCATAATACTGACTGTGCTCTTTGGAGCTTGTGGAGCCCAGCCTCTCTGGTGGGGTTAGCTGAGTCTTTGTTGCCCAAGTTAAAGTATTATAGCTATTCCAACTATTCAGCATAACAATCAGGGGTTAGCTATTCAACGTAATAAACAGGGATCCCTGCCTGGTGGGCCTACCATCCAGGATGGTGCGTGAAGGCCCTCCTTCCTACTGCCTGCTTGGTGTCAAAGTCTGTTTCTAGTTGACGTCCCAACTTTTCATATATTCTGATCAAGAGACATTCTGATTAAGTGACTGTTGCTATAAATAAGCATTCCATCTCAATAACAAACAGCCCTTTTCCCTCCTGCCTGGTGGGTCTTAGCACCTGGTTTCAAGCAGGAGGCTGGGGGCGAGGGGCAGCACGTAAGAGACCAGTGATGGTGGTGGTGGTGGTAGTGGTATGTGCACCACTACAACCATGGGGGAGCACACCAAACTGGGCAGACATTGGCTTGCTCCTCTATTTTTTTTCTTTCTGTATAAGGACTACATTTCACATACATTCTGATGAAGCAACTAGTGCTATAAATAAGCATTCAGGAAGCATGCAATCATACAAACACAAGCAAGAAAAAAAATTGTAAACACAAGGGCAGAAAGCATGAAAACAAATGCACAAAAAAAACACAAGCACAAAAATGCAAAAAACACAAACACAATAACACACAGACAAAAACAAATATAAAGATTCAAGAAGAAATATAGCCAGTGTCAAGGTGCTGATGAATGAACCAACTGGTTTCATGACAGAAAAAAACAGAAACCACCCACAAAAAATGCAAACTAAAACAGAAAAGTAAAATGCAAGACTTCATAAAACACTTCAGAAAAATACAGCTGACTCTTAAAAGTCAAAAACTGACTATTACAGATCACAAACACTGAGAACTTGACCTCCAGAAATTCTAATCTTTGAATTACCAAAAATAAGTCTTTGTTGCTCTAGTTAATATATTATAACTATGCAATGCTAGCTGTTACTAAAAGCCATTAAGTTAAGTAAATGTTAATGGAGAACAAAGTATGGGGTCACCTGCCTGCTCACTGTCAGCATTTGGTGGGTGGGGGTCTGCCCTGTTTCACAGTAATCATTAGACATAATTGCATGAAAGCAGGATAAGTGGCCACCCCTTCATCCCCTGGACACCAGTCTGCCTATGAAAGAAAAGATGCCAATTCAGGAACTGTATGAATTTCTAAACTTTATTTTGACATTAAAATGGTGCTGCAGTTACATGTCTTTTTCTCAGTAAAAACCCCTCCATTAATTGTCTCTGTCCTGCAGGCGTGCCTGTCACAAACTATGGGGTACTGATGCCCAAATGGTGTTGGGGTCCTCTATCTGCCGAATGTCCTGCAGCGGGGAGAGGTGGACTGTGAATACTTCTATGCTTGGATTTCTACAAATTTAAGTCACCCATATGTTTATTGATGAAAAAAAGAGGGTGAATAAAACATTAAAGGATTTTTATATAAAAGACTATAATGAATGATCTGCCTCCTGTCTTCTGTATCCTCTCATGAAACAGCAAACAAGGATGAATGCCCAGGCTGAGCAGCAGCAGCATGGCAGACTGGGGCAGGGGGTGGGATTGTTTGGGGGTGGTGTAGAGGTGGGTTAAGATTCCTTGGGTCCCGGGGATCCCTGTTCCCAGGAGAGCTAGCCCCCACCAAGCAGCGATCCCAAGCCCCCTACCCCACCTGCCCCCTGGTGACCACTGCCGCGGGGGGGAGGATCAGAGGGGTGGGGCCAGCCCAGAGAGCATGTTTGGATACTTACTGGGAGACTCTGGTTTAACTTAAACCAGGAAGGGGTCTGGGAAAGACATTGTGTAAACCAGTTTGAGCCAAATCAGTTAAGTCTGATACTACATTCAGCCAGGTTTATCTCAGACTGGTTTCAGGCAGTTTGAAACTGGTTTATATGCCCAGAATACCTGTTCTGTTACAGGTTTAAATCAGTTTCTGATGCCTGTCCCTATCCCTGGACTCATCTCTGAACATATGTCTCGACTGACCTCCCAACCAGACACTACAACAGAGAGGGGAAAGTACCTCCCCTTGGCAAGGTAAAACAGGTAATTGCTCTTTCCTTTCCTTCAAACTGTAGACCTCAATATTGCAGCAGGTCAGTTTGTATTGTTACCCCTGTTGACCCATCTGTTTAGCCACTACTACTCGGGGTCTGGTGGGTTGCTCCAAGTAGGAGGAGAAATTGGAGACGGAGTTAGGTGTTTCTTTGAAGCAACCCTGTATATTTAAAAGCGAGTACTTAAAAGTCCAGGTTCTCTAAAGTGGGACCCACACAACAAGAGAGTTTCTCTGCTCACAGTCCCATGCTTCTTCCAGCCAGCTCCAGAAGCTCTTTCTTTAGGCTTTCTTCACAGGGCTGACCTCCCAGTACTTACCTAGGCTGTGTCTACTGCTTTTCTGCAACTTTCTCTCAGTTTTTCCGATCTTTTCTTGTATGTGCTTTTGTTCTGAGCAGCAAGCTGCTGTGGAGTAGTATTAATGTTTTCATAAATGAGATTCCCTGTTTCTGACAATTACCTCAGGTACCGCTCATTCCTCCTTCTGCCAGATTCAGGGAGAGATAACCCAGCCCCTGCCAGCATCCATGTGACTATCCACAAGCACCAACTGGGACAGGCTGCACTCCTGGCCTAGCAACGACAGTGCTCCAACCACAGCATCTTCCTGAGCTACTTCTAAAAGACAGCAATTTTGTTATAAGAGTAGCACTGGCAGTTTCTACTCTCCCCTCTGGCAATGGGTTTCATCTGCTTTTGACATTATGAACAGCTATCACTTTTTATGAAGATCAACACTTTTTAAAGAGATAAACAGCCTTAACACACAGAGATCAGGGCAACAGAATGCTATGATTTTAAATGAATATGCAGCTTAATTTAGTAAAGGACATTTCCCTTCATTCACTACTATTCCTCATCTCTTCAAACATGCCTATAATTCTCCTTATCCCTTGCATTTTCACTCTCACTCACACTGGGAAACTCACTGTCACGCTCTTACAGTGTTACTGTAAAGGGTCAATTCTGAGCTTTCTTCCATGATCATTTCAGGTCACATTTTCAAAGCAAAGTGATCTCCTGGTTCCAGTGCACTACTCCGTGGAGCCCAGCACAAAACCCAGCACATGTGCAGCCCAGCACAAAGAGAGCCAGCATGTGTGCCTGCTAGAAGGATGTATGGTCAGAAAGCTCCTTTCATTGGTTAACAGGTAATGGATGGCAACTCATGGGAAAGTTAAGTAATATAAGTTATCTCATTTGGACTCTAAAAACTCTGCCAACAATACTTCAGCAGATACACTCAGGTCTGAGGCTGACAATAGGTAATATGCTAATGAGTACAGCCTAGAATTTTTCAAGCCTGAAACTGTATTCTAGATAATTTTTTTCAACATAATTAAATCCCAGCTCTCATGTAACAACAAGCCTGAACTTTAAATGATGACTGCAAACCATGCTAAAATCCTCTGGATAACCAAAAGTTTTGAGACCTCCTCAAGTTAGATGAACTGTTCATGTCAAACAACTGATCCAATGACTTTAGCAACATTTCTGATTCATGAATTATCTACAAAATGACTTGAATTGTACAACTGCTCATTATTCAGCATTTTCTAGCAAAATAAATGTGTTTGGAAGGGTACTTCAGCCCAAAAACTGGTCAGAAGGAATTCATCAAGTTCTTTGCTATGTGGGAATGGGTTTAATCAAGAAAAAAGAGCTATGCCATATGACTTAGGACACCAGTCACACAACACGAATAACAAAGACCCTACGCAGCACTCACAGCAAACGGTTCACAAGCATCCAGCCGCCAGAAACATTGACTTTGACCCTTTGCTGGAAAATTTCAGGCAATGGTATTTTATGCATTTGGGGCTTAGCAGATAATTCTTTGGCAGAAAATACTGATAAACTTACTAAATAAACTATTTGTTATGAACAGCTGCTTCATATAGAACTTCAGTGATACTGAAGCTTTCCTCTTAGCAGGGCCTGGCAAACAGAAGGATCCATTTAGCGATGAAAATAAGGATGGCACTGATGAGCTGACTAACTCCAAAGCAAGAATGAGGAAAAATGATGTCCTAGTGCAGGCATATACACATACTTGCATCTACGTATAGAAGGCACCCTTAAAGCAGTCTACTAACTACCTGCTAAGTGTTCCATGCTGTATTCAGGTGTCTTTCCTGATTAGTCTATGTACAATATGACATGCTAGGAAATCTGGTCAATACACCAGATGACAAAACTAACCTATTTAACAACTTCTTTGCCTCCATTTTCCTGAGCAGGGACTGAAACAGTCCCCCCCACTGGGACCCCCTCAGGCCTCAGGGGAGGCACACATAGGCCAAATGTCAGTGAGGATCTAGTCAGGGGACTCCTGGAGAGACTGGACGTATTTAAATCAGCTGCTCCTGATGATCTCCACCCCAGAGTACTGAGGGAATTAGCTGAGGTCATTGCAGGACACCTGGCATGGCTTTATGAGTACTCACAGTGCTCTGGTGTGGTGCCAGAGGACTGGAAAAGGGCCAACGTGGTTCCCATCTGCAAAAAAGGGAGGAAGAAGGACCCAGGAAACTATAGGCCAGGTAGTCTTACCTCGATTCTGGGTAAGCTTTTTGAGAGAATTATCCTGGCACACGTCCACAAGGGGCAGCAGGGGAGGTTATGCTTAGGGGCAACCAACACGGGTTCATTAGGGGCAGGGCCCTGTCAGACCAACCTGGTGGCCTTCTATGACCAGGTCACCAAATCCTTAGATGCAGGGGTACCAGTGGACGTAGGGTTTCTGGACTTTAGGAAGGCCTTCGACACTGTCTCTAACCCCATTCTAATTAAAAACTGGGGGACTGTGGCATCGACACCTACACAGTCAAATGGGTCACCAACTGGCTGGAGGGCCGCACCCAGAGACTGGTGGTGGATGGGTCATTTTCAACCTGGAGGGACGTGGGCCCGCACTGTTCAACATCTTCATCAGTGACGTGGACGAGAGGATAAAAAGCACCCTGCTGAAATTTGCTGATGACACTAAGATGTGGGGGGATGTGAGCATGCTAGAAGGGAGGCATAGGCTGCAATCGGACCTAGACAGGTTACAGGCGTGGGCGGATGAGAATAGGATGGGTTTCAACACTGACAAGTGCAAGTTGCTGCACCTGGGGACGAAGAACCAGCAGCATAGCTACAGGCTGGGGAGCTCCAGAGGCAGAAAAGTATCTTTGAGTCAT
>NW_017728926.1:4451929-4459807 GCF_001723895.1 Crocodylus porosus | reverse complement strand
TGATGATCTGCTCAGGTCCCTTCTCACCCTACCAACTATGAAACTATGAATTCCTTCCCTAAAGAAGCTGGCTACATCCACAGCCTTCCCCAAGTTCTTTACTGCTTTCACTCCACTCCCCAAGTGTCAGTAAATTGGTTAGCTGTAAACTCCTTCCAAAGAATTTATCCTAATGAAAGGTAGATTTCAGGGGCTCCCTTAGCCATCTCTTAATTAGCATATCCAGTATCCTGCCTCCCGGTGCTTCCTCTACACTCTTTCAGAAGTATATAGAGGTGTTAAAAAGTGGCTAGAAATAACTGTGTGCATCTCCCCAGTTCCTGTCTGGAGCAGGGATTTTTCTGTTAGGCCACAGATGGCCTCACTGTATGATCCCACCTTCTGGCATAGGCGACTAGTAGGGCAGGGCAGGGGGGCATGTGCCCCCCCACCCAACAGGGCTGTCCCTGCCGCCAGTGCCGCTGGCGGTTTCTGCAGGTGCTCGTCAGCCCCATCCCCGCCGCCGGCTCAGGAAGCCCCAGTCACCCATGCCTTCTGGTATTATTTTCATTTCCTTTTACCTTTCTTCTTCCCATTGGAATGCAAAGTCTGTCTCTGGCATCTGTCGCCTATATTTCTAGTGAATTATTCCTTGAGCAAAAGCTTCTGAGATCATGCTCCTAACATGGGATACTTCTCAGCCCTCCCCCAAAGGAAACACCTCCATGGGGGACTCATTGTCTGTTTTCATGGACCACACCATCCTTGGCCTTTCTGCTGAAAAACAATGGGGAAATTACATCTGGATGCTAACTGTGATGTGGAATCCTGTCAAGTGGCAACTGCTCTGGCATCACCAATTTACAAAGGCCAAACCTGAGATGGCAACAGCTTTCAGCCACTATCAGTGAGGGAATAATCTGAACCAGAAACCTAGAGGTGAAAAGCTCCATTTCCCATTCCCAGTCCCAGCATGAAAAGCATTGCTGAAAAATAATAGGTTAACAAATCAAGAAAATTATACTCCTCCAAAACTTCAAACTGCCCCTAAGCAGACTTTACGAAAGACCAGTTTCATCAAAATGGACAGACTTTTGCACCTTCTTGCTGGAAGACTACTCTGCAACTAATTACCCTTCTCTTTTAAGATGCAAGACATTTCTGGGCGTGAGAGCCAAAAAAATTAAATACACAGTTAATTCTCTGCTTCCCCTGATTCCTTCTTCTGGAATTCCAAAGAGCTCTAGTTTTAACATATTGCTTTCCCTATTTGTTTACTCCTGAGAAAAATTCCTTTTATTGCAATACGATGGAAACAACAGAGTGAGTGTTAACATTCATCAATAGCTGACAGAGAGGAGTTTACTCCTCGCTGTTCTGCTTGCTCAACAGCTAAGGCCACTAACCCAGCACTAGCTTCAGCTTGCTCAGTCTGGCTGCACAAAGTAATTGTCAACGAGGGTTTCATGTATTCCTTGTCAGGTTCTCTGCGGATCTGCTAACTGCCAAGTCTGCAGCCCACCATCGGTCAAAGTAGGCAAGACTATTCCTGGCATTGGATACTGTAATAATAAAGATCACTTCTTTATTTCAGAAGTAGGCAAGGTGAAGAACTTGGAGGGCTTTGAAAAAGGCCATTAGAAACAGGTTTCCATTTTTTTAACTCCCTCTGGCACAGCAGGCTGTCTGAGCACTGCAGCATCTAGTCTGATGGATGGAAAAACAGAGTTAAACAGAAAGTGAAACTAGGCAGCCAAGTTTCCCCATCCCTTAGTGTTGCCCTAGCTATAGAAATTGTGTAACAAAATTCACCAGTAAGTTTGATCCTGGAATTTGGCAGGTACATTCCACAATTAGGATCACAAGCCAGGTGAGTATTAACACAAGACAAGCAGAAAAACAAACAGTGCATGTATATCTGTAATGGCAATGAGGGCTGCATGTCCAGGTACCTAGGTGTGAACTGGCTGAAACAGACCTCTGAATACTGCCTGATCCAGCAGCTCTTACTTAACCCCAGCAGGGTTTTGCCTGAGTAAAGAGTGGGTCCTGGAGAGGACTGGTATAAAAACAACAGTGTGGAATGATGTATTATAGCTTATGCCTCCCATAAAGGAATGCACTGCAGCTGCGAACTCTGTCGTGATCACCCTTTTTAAGGGATCTTGTGTCCCACTGATTTAATTTATAGGCCCAGAGATGATAATTATTTCAAGTAGCTGAAATGGCAAGGGACAGGACTAGTGATTCAAGAACAACTGGCTCAGAAACTTTAATTTACTAGAAATGGCAAAAAAAAAAAGCAAGTGACCCAGACAAATATTAATGGCCCAATGAAAGCCAAACACAACTCAGACTGGGATTTAGGTTCACCTGCATTATAACTAAAATGGAATACTTTTGTGAACAGTCGTGGAGCTAAATTGACTGCCAACAAAAAATGTCAGCTCATAAACATATGTTGCATCCTATTCATGCTACCAAAGGACATGGAAGCCTTGCTTTTGACTTCAGGGGAAACAGAATTGGGAAACAGAGAAAGACAGAATGTGTGTGCATGCGCATCACTATTTATGCTAACAAATGTACCTGTTCATCCACTGAAAACAAGTACAACTGAACCACTGCCGAAGAGAGTTTAAAAACAAGCATAGCCAAAGACAAACAAGGCTAGAGCCACTCCAGGCCCACTGTTAAAGCTTGCCCAGAGCACACACAAATTTGATTTTCCTAGAAAGCTATGCTAGGAAGTCAGAATTCCCCTTTGTCCTCTGAAAAGCCAGGTCTGAATTCATAACAAAGCTATCTTCTCCGTCATTCCCCTTCCCGCCAAATCCCAGACAAGTTTGGATTGGCATTCTAGATCCAAAATAATTTATCTACTTACTTGTTTTTTAATCTGTTGACTATCTTAATTGTCCCCCAATTCATCCAGGTGACCCCGGATTGTTTTTTTCAGCAAGGAGCATCTGACACCCAGTCTTCACTGCTGGCCTTTGTTACCAACTTGTAGTTTAAAGACATGCTTTACTCGCACTGATCAATTCTATTTATGGGAGCACTGCTGGTGCTTCAGTTTGGCTGAATGCTGCTCTATTAGAACGCATCTATACCAGGATTTATTTATTTATTTGCATTACTGTGGCTCTAAGCAGGACCATACAAAGCCACGGGAAACAAGCCTGTTCTTGCCATTCCTAATACCCACGATACAAAACAATCTGCTGTAGCAAGGTCTGAAGGACAGTTTCAAGACTTCATGATTGAGAATCAACTACATTCCTGCATGGTGCTTCCTGCTGGATTACCACTTTAAACCTATGTTATTCCTAGTTTACCATTCTTCCAGATTTAAGAAGAATAGTGTCTTGGATTATGTGGCTCAGGTTAAAAGGCAATCCTCAAGCCTTCCATATGCCTGCCTGCACCTTGTCTTTATGAAGAATGCATTGTAGAAGATGCTAGTTACAAACATTACTTGTGATATGGAGCACCCTCCATCTATTTCCACAGGAAAGTCTAGGCTAGTCTACATAAGCAGCTTTGTGTATTGTGGCCACTCCTTGTAAATGGCTCACATTTTTTTTCCAGTAAATTAACATCAACTCAGAAAACAAAACCACCAGCTGTTAACATCATCTTGACTCCTGACATCAGGCTGAACATTTCTGGAAAGGCAATTCCTTCTCCTCTGAACTTGCAAAACAGCCAAATCTGTATTTAGAAGCAGCCGGGAAGGAAAATGCTAAGGAATTTAATACATCTCCAGCATAGCTGGATACACCTTGGTAATGGATCCTTCCCAGCCACTTAACTATGCAAGCAAAGCTCCAAAGGGACGATGGTGACATCTGCTGGCATAGTGTGCTGGTCTCAGCCCTGGGCACAAGCACATGGAAGAACTCAGCAGCTGACAAGCACTGAAACCTCCAGTCTCCAGCTCAAGTCTGGAGGCTGGAATGGCTCACTGGCCTCTAGCAAAACTTGATGGTTAAAGTAAGGACAAACCTCTCAGGATCTGGGGGACGACAATCAACCACCCTTTAGATGTCTTAGCTGGGTAACAACTTCCCTCAACTCCTTACCACCTCCATCATTTCTAATTCAACTGGCAGAGTTAGGGACCTCCCTGGTTTCCACCCAGCTTTGAGGTGTCCTGAAGAGCAGCCCCTGTGAAAGTCACACTTTTCACACACACTTGCTTCCAACATTCAAATGATAAAGATAAACCAAAGCATTCCAGTGTGCACAGTATGCCACTGCTCCCTCCTTTGCAGCACAGTATTATTCAGTCTGTGGACTTCCTCTTTCCCCTCTGCTCTGACAGGTTAACTAATAAGTAAAGCAAGTCAAATGGTTCTACAGTTCATATCCATATCTGTCTAAATATTGGCATTTCCTGCTCCAAAAATGTCTCCGAGGGCACTGTCAGACATGCAGCTCCCTGCTAACTTATGGCACTTTTCATGGTGCTTCACCGAAAGCACTCTCAGTTAGAGCAGCCCTCCTGACCCAACAGACATTTGCTGTTGAGTCAGGGAGATGGGAGATCAAGGTCCACTTTGGAGCTGATCCAGAAGGAACTGCCTGTCTGCAGCCTCTCTCACTTAGCCGCACCCACCCCACTCCCAGCTCCGGTTTGTCTGCAGGATAGGAAGGGAGGGAAAGGGAGCTCCAAGATGGGGTTTGCCTAGACTGAGCTGGGGGGAGAAGCGCATGGATTAGAGGCCCCCTCCCTTCTCCCCCTCCCTTCCTGCAAACAGCACTGGGGTGGAGCTGCATCAGCCCAGCCCCAAGCACACACGCAGGGGCAGACAGAAGTTAATGAAGGCACTCTGCTTTGGAGCATCTTCATCTGAACCCTCATTACATAAAAATTAATTTGTCGCATGATGGGATACTTTTAAGTGCTCTGCAGCTGTGCACTTCTGTCAGGGCACAGCTGTAGAGCACTTTCAAGGGCCTGATTGCACAATATATATTACTTCTATCAGCATCCCAGAATACCTGCAGATATAATGGTTTGTGCTCTTGCAAGAAGCCTTTTCACATGAAAAGCATACAATTAAAAGCACAAATACTTGTTTTCAACATCAGCAAGAAGCTCTGAACATACAAATGGACAAGTCTCCATGTACTGTCAATGAAAGCTCAGAGAAGCTTTGAAAATGTGGCGTTCCAGCCACACACAGAAACACCGGGCCTTAGCAGAACATTATTTGCCACTAGCATGCAGGAAACTAGAAGCACACCAACAAGCCTAGTGTCAGGGCCAGTATGAGAACAGACTGGAATGTTTCTGCTGCAGGACCAGCATGCCCTAAGATCAGAGAGGGACGTTTTTGTTTAGGCCTGCCTAGCCATCCCCTTTTCCCTTCTTGTTCCTCACCTCCAACTCCTATGTCTACACTAAGGCCACGTCCACACAAGCATAGATGTTTGGTTCCCCGGGGACAACTAACAGCGGCACACCTTATGCCACCACTAGCTGTCCCTGGGGAATACCTGTGTCATGCACTCTATGTCACACAGCAAGTTACCCCAGGTGGGGTAGGGGTGGCTGGCCCCAGCAACGTTACCTGGGGTCCTGCTGGGGTTGCATCAGCAGCAATCTTGCCACTCCAGCTGGCCAGGCTTCAGTTTTGAGCGGTGTGTGCTGTCTCTGCATGCACCACTCCACTTTATTTTTGCGCAGATTTTTTTGACCCTTTTTGACATCCAGGAATCAAAAAAACTCCATGCTCTCTTGCAGCGCGAAGAACAGCTGAATGTGTGGTATGTGGCACCGCAGATGTGTCTGCAGCACCACATACCACACAGCTGTGCTCATCTGGACACGGCCAAAGGGTTTACGTGATGTGTCTAACCCAACAGGGGCTTTGTCTCCGCTTGAACCCACCTCCCAAAGTACACAGTCCAGAATGTCAAAAAGCTTCCAAACTCGGAGTCAGCTTCAATTCTAACTGCCTGATGTATGCTGCCTCTTGAACCTATAGTGAAGAGCTAGCTATAAATTTAGACAGCAATGAGGATAGAGGTCAGGAAGAAGTGTACTTAAGTCACCTGGAATGACATAAAAGGAAAAAGTAATTCCAGGCCAAAAGGTGGGGATGTCCACTGGGAATATGTAGATTGACCTGGCTCCAAGGAATGGTTCTCAGGGACTTTTAACTTGTTGGCAAGAGGGTAACTAGAGATCTGACACAAGCAGCTTTTGAGCATCCATCAGTGGTGTAAAAGAGATCAAAGCATTTTTCTGTGGGAGCCCTGCAACCAAAGAGCAAAAGGACAGAACAAAAGCTCCAGCCTGCGGTGCAGATACATTTAGCTCAGAGAGAGACAGAAAAGGAGGAGACAGAGAGGCTGCAGGTTGGAGAAGCACCTGAATTCAAACAAGGAATTTATATGCTGAAGTGTCATGTCTCAGCTGCAAACATTAAATACATGGGTTAAAAAGCAAAGTGGGGAAAATGCCTTTGTTCTTTCTGCCATTGGACACAAAATCAAGGAACAAACCAATATTTTCATTTGCACCTTTAAGAAGGCAGTAAACGCACAGACTTAATTATCAAGGTGAGTAGTATAAAGCAGCACAGGCATCACTAAAGAGAGGCACTTCTGCATTAGAGATCACATTTTCTAGATTTTTTTCTTATTCCTACAACTGGGGATTTTGAGATGATCACTCATTGTTCATAAATAAATACATATACAGTTTGGTAGCTCTTTATTTCTCAAATGAAGTCATAATTCCATTCTTTGTGGCCTCATAATCATCAGCATAGCAGCAAGAGAAAAGATGAGGATTTCAGATGGTGATTAGGCAGTGGGACGAAGTAAAGTCTTACAGAAGAAAGAGCCTGTTTTCATACATGTGTTCTTAATATTGAGAGGTAAGAGGAGTGAAGAAAAATGCAGGAAAAGCAAGGCGTGCTGACAGAATTATTCCTAACTACTGCATTTCCAAAGCTTTCAAAGGCATCAACTTCTCTTTAAATCAGTCTCCTGATTGTTACCTCTTGTTATCATGGAAAATTGTTTGCCTCGTGTCCCATGGAGACCCAGGATTTGAGTGAATCTGCCATTTAGAAGAGCAGGGGTGTAAGATGCAACTAGCAGAGAAATTCTAAGACCCACACAATACTGGATTTATCTACAAGCAGCCTTTCTTCCAGGAAGTCTCCCAACCATTGCACTCGTACCACTGCTACTCCACAGTGACAGAAAAAAGGAGCATGCAGGGCATCACCCAGGCATTCTGTATCCAATTTCCCTTTGGGAAACACACTTTAACCCACCAAAGCTTTTCAGCACCAATCAACCAACAAAACAAAAGTTCAGTAAAATCTGCCACCACTTTAGGACATCTGGTTAACCAAAGCACCATATGTCTGAATTGTATATGCCAAAGAAAACCCTCCTATAAGCATACCTTTCTATATTTTCTGTCTAGTGAAGGTCTGGAACCTTAAAGACACTGCTAGGTATCATCATAAGGACTGTGATGAAAGACTCGATTCTGAAAAGCCAAGGACCTGCAGCATGTACAAGGGCTTCCTCTGTACAACTTACAGGCTAGGGACAGAAGTTACAAATAAACCGGTTTAAGCGATCAGAAACTGGTTTAAATCTGTAACAGAACAGAAATTCAGTGCACATAAACCAGTTTCAAAATGGCTGAAACTGGTTTGAGTTAAACCTGGTTGAATCAAACTTAATTGATTATGGTCAGATTGGTTTATGGAACTTCTGTCCTGGACCCCTTCCTGGATTAAGTTAAATAAGAGTCCCCCTGCATCCTCTACACAGTCAAATGGGTAACCAACTGGCAGGAGGGATGCACCCAGAGAGTGGTGGTGGATGGGTCATTTTCGACCTGGAGGGATGTGGGCAGTGGGG
>NW_017728926.1:4445554-4451204 GCF_001723895.1 Crocodylus porosus | reverse complement strand
CCCAGTACTCTTTCCTGCCATGGCAGGGGGTTGGACTTGATGATCTGCTCAGGTGCCTTCCGACCCTACCAACTATGAAACTATCCCTGAATGCTCTGCAGCCCTGGGCTGGGCTGGGCTGTCTGCTCTAGCAGAGCAGGGCTGGCCCCACCCATTTGTTCCCTAGTTGAAGCAGGGGCAGGGGCGTGGCCAGATGCCAGGCGGAAGGTGAAGGGGACAGGGAAGAGGTTTATTTCCGCTTCCCTTTCCTGTCCCAACAGCATGGACCCCAGCCAGAGTCTGCCAGGCAGGGGTGCAGTAGCCCGTCAGGTATTTCACCCCACTCACTGCTCAAGCAGTGGGGAGCATGGCCAGCCCAGGCAGCAGTGTGAAGCGAGCAGAGACAGGGGTTTAATTGCCCCCTCTGTCCCCTGTCCCATCGGTAGGACCTGAGCCAGGGTCTGCTTGGTCAGAGTAGAGCAGCCTGTGTTGGGGTCCCCCCCCCCCGGGGCAAGTGAAGCAGCGCTATGGCCACCTCAAAAATCGACATAGCCCCCATAATCTCACTGAGCCTTGCTGCTGCTCCTGTTCACCCTGTGGAGGCTGCAGCAGCTCTGCCTGACCTGCTCCCATCTAAGGCAGGGGAATAAACCTCTTCCCTGCCCCCTGCACCTCAGGGGGTCATGCTGTGCTAGCACCTGGCCATCCGCCACCCCTGCTGTTGCAGTACTGGGGGGACACAGACATGGGCTGCTCTGCCCCAGCCAGGCAGACCCCACTTCTTGCAATGGAGGGTGGGCAGCATGAGCTAGGTGAAAGGGAGTGGCTTGCGGCATGTGCGGAGGTGGCTTCATCCCATCTGTGTGCGTGCAGTGAGACAGGGGATGGAGGGGGGAATTAACCCGCCTCATCTCCACTTGCTTCATGCTGCTGCCGGGGCTGGCCATGCCCCCTGCCACTCGAGCAGCAAGGGCAGGGGTGGGAAACGCCTGGCAAGGCCTGCTTCCCCCTTCCCACTCCAGGCATATGCTGGCTGGGGTGCCTGCAGGCCAGTGTTGGGGTTTAAACCCCTCCTCAGTCATACTCAGCCTACCAGGACCTGGCCACCCACCCCCTCACCCTCCTCAGCATAGCTTCCCTGCAGCTGAAGACTCATTCTAGCACCCCAGCCTGTAGCCTGAGCCATCGCAGGCATATATGCTTGCATTTCCAGACTCAAAAGTGAATGTCTATTCACTTGCAAATCAATTCAGTCTATGCAAGTTAAACTAACCTACAGAGATTGAATCAATTCAGGCTCTGTCTTTTTGAATGTCTGTACTTAGCCACAGTGCTCAGCACAGGGATGATAGAGGGGCCTTGTACAGATACTCAGGTTTTCCTGGAAGAGTCATTCTTCTTCTAGAAGAAATCATAAGTATACAAATATTCCGGCTTCTTCTCCCAAAGTAAAAATAGCCACTATTTCTCTCAAGGGAAAAATAATCTGGGGACAACCAGGGTTGAATCACACCCCAGGAGAGTTTCTCCTGGAAGAGGAAACTTCTGTACATGCTGTGGCTTCTCTCACAGGAGACCGCAGTCCTCCAGAACTATCCCCATTCCCCTACTCAGGGAGACAGTCAATCACTTGCTGGAGTCTACTGCTTCAGCAAGGAGCAGAATATGGCCCTTTCACAATCCCAACATTGTGGTGCAGGGAAACACAGGCTCACCCTAGGTAGTCTGGGTTATCCAGTCAGAGCTGCCTTATGCACTGTTGCCATCTGTCACCAGATAAACTAAGGGAGCTCCAGTGCATGCTGAGGCATGTGCATGCTCCCCCACCCCAGCTCACAGCTGTACAGCATTAGCACTGCAAGCTCTCCACTCTTCAGGGCCGCAGCATTTGAGTGGTTGTACATGTGGCTCTGGGAAAGGTCTTTTACCAAGAGAACAAACCTGGGAGAATTCTCCCAGGTTTTTTTAAATGTGTGTATACAACCTTAGCAACAACTTATTCATCTCACCTAAAGTACTGTTTTTCTGAATTATTTTACAGTGACTTGGAACCTTTAATCCCCAAAGATTCCAAAGCATTACACAAACTACAGCAGTTGGCACAGACAATCTACCAACCTCTCTGATCTACATAGTGCTTACAACACTTCTACATAAGAAAAAGAGCATTTACCACTGTCAGGAGAGATTTATTACGACCTGTTGTCTTAGACGTGCCAAACTTCTTAATACTCTGTTCTCCATCAAGCAGCTGCCAATGATGTATCCCTCTCTTTTTACAATAGAAATGTTGGGTTGCTTCTGTATTGGGATGGGATATGATTCTCAAGGCATCGACCTAGCTTGTCAGCTATGTGAATGGGGAGCTTCACTGTTACTCCCTGCTTCTGCGGTTGGAAGAGCTCCAACGCTGTTGTGCTCCTGCAGTGTTCTAAGCTGGAATGTTAATAGGCGGAAACAGGAGAGAGCAGTGAATTACTGGCTGCCCAGTGTAAATCTTACGCTGGCCCTGAACCAGGGGGAGAGTAAGAGCTGGCATCCTGCTCAAACAGGAGTTATGGGCTGAATGCACACACTTTGGAAAGACATGGCAGCCAGAGGCTAAACTAGAACAGGAGTTTATGGGGACTGCAGCACCAGGCTGTTAGTTAAAATGCAGAAGTGGAAGCTTAAAAGGAGTACAAAAGCCAGAGACCTCTATGTATGCAAAAGCTCATTTCCCTGTAGTGAGAGGAGCCATGCTTTTTCCCCTCTCTTCTGTTCCAGCTGTTGCCACAGCTATCATACAGCCTTTGGAAGTAACTGTGCATTAAACGCTTCCAAAAGAAATGGGAATAGTGTAATAATATACAGCGCCTACCACCTCATTATGCTACTGCATGTATACTTTGCACTTCTGTTAAACCATTCATTGGAGGGTCTCAAGGTTGCTTTACCAATGCAAATTAACAAACCCTCAAGACCCCCTCATCAGGTACATATTACCTTCTTTATTTTTACAGATAAGCCAATGCAAGAAGCAGAGGGGTTAAGTGACTGCCCCAGGCCAAATCAGTGCCAAAGTAGAGACTAGAACTCATGAGTCTCGTCTCCCAGGCTCTCCTCTTACCTCATCCATTCTAATGCTACCCACTGTTATACAATGTTCTGGTCAATAAATTAAGTTCCCACAATAAATATACCTGTGTTATAGTCTGTTATCACACTGGATCAAAACTGAGAATTAAAAACCACATTACTAAGTTTCCTGCTATTCTCCTTCTACCATTGAGTGCTACATGCATTAAATATTAACTGCTTTTCCTACAAAAACACAGTTGGCTCCATATTCCCACTCTGCTAAATCCTGACATTGTCCTGTGTCACGCGTTTCCGTTATATCTTCCAGAAGTTTGGAAAAATTTCACCAGGGTTTGCGTGACTATTACATAATGTATATGAGCATAGATGATGAAGGGGAGAAATATACTTAACATAAAGGCAGACATTCCATTATAATACATTTCTTGCGTTTCTTTCCTCTTCTCTCTTGTTTTCTGTGGTCCCAGACCCCTGCCCAAAGTTTTAAAATGAAAGCAACTAAAAAGAAATGTATTCTGAATACTAAGAAACAATTCTTAAGAGAACAGATACTTAGGATGCTGGAAGAATCACCCAGCAGAAACCATGGATATTTCATTTCTGTTGTGATGTGAGCCCAGACTGGACAATGCACTTGAGAACACAGGCTCTCCTAAGACATTACTTCCAGCTCCTGGCTATGCTAGAGAAACCATCAGAACTGCCTATTACTTGGTGCTTCAGACCTCCCAGCTCTAGCAGGCCAACAAAATGCAAAGCTAGGACAACATGGAATAAAAATGTGAAAGCAGCTATCTAATAATTTAAAATCCCATAGTATAGTGTACAGGTAAATTCAGGGTTTGAGCATACAGCTGGAGGTACTGCTGTCTTACCTGAACCAGTCCACCAAGCCCTTGTCACAGAGCAGAGAGATATAAAAGTGTCTCTTCTGCACCCATCAGGCTTAACACATCCAGACACTGGACCCTGAGGAGCAAACATTCCCTGGTTATGGGCCTGAGCAAGCCACAATTTATGAAGTCAAGCTGCATCTCTGCTTTGACTTGCATCCCATTCTGACCGATATCTGAACCTCCACACCTTGCACCTTAAATGCATTAGAGCTGAACTGCTTAAGCCCCTGTGCTGGCTCTTGTTAAGCTGCAGTTTAAATATCTGATCACTTTTCAAATTCCCCTCCAAAAGAAGGTTTAATAATACAAAGGTAGTATTGAAGTTCAAATACCCTTATACACAGGCTAATGAAACAGTGATGAAATGTGGCTTCAGAAATCTGCTTATCTTCCTATCTAATGTTTTAGCCACTTTTCATGACTATGTAACCTTAGGTGCCATAGCAAAGCTGTATCGGGGAGCCTAGCCCTTTCAGGGCAGTATGCTGAAGTGATAGAGAAGTTCAGAAAAACCTCATAACAATCCAGTTCTGTGGGTTTTCCTGACAAATGGAAATTATTAAAGCTACTTTCTAAATGTACAGGTTTGATTCCAGGTATAAAGCCAGACAAACCACATAGCCATGCATTTCTTTTGGGGGCTTTCTACCTAAAGATGAATGTGAAGCTGCATTTTTTCTACTGTTCTGGAACCATAGCATTTCACTAGTTCTCTCAACCTGCAGAAAGACCTCAATGCGATTACACAGAACTTACCACAGTGGGTAGAAAGATACGGTTCTTGGAGTTACAAGGTATGGCCCTGCAAGATGTCATAAGCCATATATAGTCTTCCCAAATCAATATTTGGACAGGAGAGAAACAAGGAACTTCTAGATGCTGCAGGATGTGGCGTAGACACTAGTAGCTGATGTTTTTCCCTCCAAGACAGTGTAACTGGGGCCAACAGTGTGGCACTAGAAAAAGCTGGAGGTACTTGAGGAGATTTAAGACAAGAACATGGAAATTATGAGTTCTACTCTGAAGTCTGTTCCTGACTTCCTGTCTCACTCAACCAAGTCACATAATCTCTTTGTGCTTTAGCCTTCCTATCTGAAAAATGGAAATAATAAATTAGTAATGAATACTAAAACTCAGGGGATGAAAGAGGCCTGCTGGTCTTCATTCAGAAAGGTCTGTAAAGCACTCTGAGGTCCTCAGAGAGAAGATATAACATATGGCATCAAAATGTGATGTGGTGGTGTGCTTTACTGTTAAATAGGTCCTACATTTCACCGCAGATGTGACTGCAATTAAATGAAGTGATTTTGGAGGGCCACACCCAGAGAGTGGTGGTGGATGGGTCATTTTCGACCTGGAGGGATGTGGGCAGTGGGGTCCCCCAGCGCTCGGTCCTCAGGCCCGCACTGTTCAAGAGCTTCAGCAGCGACTTGGACAAGGGGGCAAATAGCACCCTGTTCAAATTTGCTGATGATGCTAAGATGTGGGGGGATGTGAGCATGCCAGAAGGGAGGAATAGGCTGCAATCGGACCTAGACAGGTTACAGGGGTGGGCGGATGAGAATAGGATGGGATTCAACACCGACAAGTGCAAAGTGATGCAGCTGGGGAGGAACAACCGGCACCATACCTACAGGTTGGGGAACTCCCTTCTCATCAGTGCAGAGGCAGAAAAGGATCTTGGAGTCATCACT
>NW_017728926.1:4438221-4445454 GCF_001723895.1 Crocodylus porosus | reverse complement strand
AGGCCCTACGAGGAGAGGCTACGGGACCTGAACCTGTTCAGCCTCCACAAGAGAAGGCTGAGGGGGGATCTAGTGGCCTGTTACAAACAAGTCCCTGTTCCCCCGAGCACGACCAGGAGTGACCAAGAATAACGCTGGCAGAGGGTAGATTTAGGCTAGATATCAGGAGGCGCTACTTCACTGTCAGGGTGGCTAGGATCTGGAACCAACTTCCAAGAGAAGTGGCTCTTACCCTGGGGGTCTTTAAGAGGAGGCTAGATGCACACCTTGCTGGGTCATTTGACTCCAGGACTCTTTCCTGCCATGGCAGGGGGGCGGACTCAATGATCTGCTCAGGTCCCTTCCCACCCTAGAAACTACAATACTATGAAACTATTTTTGTGTATAGAGGCAATCTGAAATTTCTCAAGAAAGAAGTTATAGAAGTGTCACATTTTATTGCTACTATGAAATGGGTGATAGCTATCAGAGAAATAAAATCACTTGTCTTTATGAGGACTAGGTCTTATGCTAGGAAAATCACTGTCCCCTGGTTCTTGCCTGTGCCATGCATTTATATTTAGGTGTGAACTTTAAAGCTGAAGTGTATGCCTGATCCTTCGCTATCTGATAGGATCCCCAAGCCAACATTTCCTACCACAGGACAGCAAAAGTTGGAAAGAAAATATGCTACTGGAGCACCAGGGAAAACAGCATCACCCCCCTGTTATACTAATGGTGCCAACACCTGGACAGTGACAAGCTTTTCTAGGCCACTGCATAGTAAGAGTTGCATTTTGTTATGGGAAAAGTTTAAGATCCTAAAAGAAGGAAAGCTGTTTGGCATCAAGGACTCCTGATCAGGCAGGCCAGCCTATCTCTCCCTATGCCTGAAGAAGGGTGTTTGTGCCCAGAAGTTTGCAAAGAACAATTTTTCCAACTATTTAGTTGGTCTAATAGAAGATACCACATTTACCCAAAGAACCTTGTGTACCTTAACAGCCACACCTGCAGTAAGCCTCAGCTAATGCTCTGTTGTTGTTTAGGAACAACAAACATCCAGATTGGCTGCTGGGAGTGCTGCCACTCCATTTAGCAGGAGCTGGGGCCCTGGGTTTGCAAGCCAGTCAACAGTTCTGATGTGGCAAGTCTCCTGGCTCCTGAACTCTGATTTTCCTGCTTCCTAGCCCTGCTTTTGGCTAGTTTCTGAACTTCAGCTTTGGATTTCCCTGAGGATCTATTTCCTGCCTCCTGACCCCGATTTAGCTCTGTTCACAAACTTTGCTCTGTGGATTGTCCCTCTGTTTGGTACTTGGTATCTAATCCCTGGATCCTGACCCTAGAGTAGACAGTGTTGTGGACTCTGCTTCTGGACTTTCCTCTGGTTTTCGTAATATGGCTCCTGCCCTCTGACCCAGCCAGCTGGACCACCCATAACCCAGTCCTTTACAATCTGAGAGCAAATGCCTCTATACTAAACATACTTGCCTGCCTTTGTGCAGGAGGCAGACTAGATAGACAATCACTTGGGATCCCCTGCTGCTTTTCTATGGTACTTTTTTCATTCTTCTTTCTTTGTTCCTGTCCTGGAATATGAGAGCTGCACTGATCTAGCACCCAAACACCTGGTGAGGACAGTCACACTCTCTGTTTAGCTACTCTCATTCTCTTCCATCTGTGAGATTTTTCCTTCTTCTTTTTTTTTCTTTTAAATACATCTGAACAGGAACTTGGGTCTCTCATACCAAAGGGCCAAGGCATATCTGAAGCATCCCAACAAGTGGGGATGATGAAACTAGCATGCAACTTGGATGGAACCTAATGCCAAAGAAATTGCAGAAAAGTCTTGCTGAATTTGTTTTAGGTCGGGGACCCCCCACCTAAAACAAACACAGCAAGACTAGGAGAAAAGTTATAATCCCAGTACTGCCTCAAGGATCTAGTCCATGTCTTTGGTAGGGATATAGCAAGATAAGGTGTCCCAAAGGAAAATTTCATTCTTCCTCTTTACCCACAATCAGGCTCGCCCCTCCAGGCAGGTCTGTCTTGCAAAACCTGCCTGGGCAACAACTTGGGTTACAACAGCAATGAAGAGTAGACAGCATGGGATTTTTAGCTCAGGTTAACAGGTTCAGTTCAGGTCTGTAACAGCATTAATGCTGTGTATATACTGTGGACTGCAGTGCAGGGGACAGCACCCTAAACTGGCCTGGTTCCCAGAAGCAACCTAGCCGCAGCACCACTGAGCTCCCTGTAAGCTCTGAGACCCTGACTCATGGGTGGGTTTTGCAACCATGCTGTGTTTGTGCCCTGGTACCCAGATCACTCCCAGTACTCTGTGTTGCTTGCTTAATGCTACCTTGGGTATTGTAGTCAGCAGCATCAACAGACCCTAAACAGACCTGCAAACTGGAGTGAAACATGATGCTATCTTGCCTCCTCTGCTCTGTAGACCCCATGAGTTCATGGGGTTAAGAACACTTCTTTGGCTGTTAAGAGGAACTGTGTGACATGGAACATGGGCTAGAGACTGCTACACTGCTTCTCATGCTGCTTATGACATTAGCTCATACCCATTAAAAACTTAGGACTGTGTTCAGGTGCCCGCTAACCTTTCTTCTCATGCTGCCTCCTTTTCCACGCTCTTCCACCTCACAGCTTCATTGCCTAACGTGACTGGAACACAGGGGCAGGCAGAAACACTGTCTATCATCATCCAACTGCTCCATTCAGCTTGAGAGCAATGATTGGAGCAGACTGGGTGGAACCCAACTTTTCAAACACTTGGAGCCAACATGCGAGATGATGTGGACACCCTACACACAGGCCTTGTACTAAACAGCCCTTTAACGACACTATTTAACCCCCATGGAATTTATGCTGGATCTCAGCTACACTTGAAATGGATCCAGTTGGCCTCAAAGCCAGCCTCAGCCGATCATTAAGGAAAGAAATCTGATCCCAAAACAGAAGTGCAAAAGGCACCCTGCCTTCTGACCCTTCCTTCTCTGGGGTGGACTGAGTAGATGAATGGCCCAGGACAAAGGTGGATGCAAATGCAGTAAGGGCTGACATGGTAACAAGCACCCAGCAGAAGGGAGGAGACATAAGGCAGGCTCTGCACACTGAAACAGGGCACTGCACATTTACAAGGTGAGATTGGATAGCTCGCGGGAATGTTATGAGCCCAGCAGACAGTTGTGAGCGGTGCAGGGGGAGGGGAATAATGGGAAAATCAAATATTCCTCCAACAATATCCAGCTCCCTGTGGGGCAGTTAGCCTCTGCTAACCTCTTCCTTAAGTGCCATTTTACAGGGTGTTTCTATGAAATTTTCCATCTGTTACCTAGTTACTCAATCCCAACACAGCCCATGAACTCACGGGGTCATGCAGCAGAAACGGGGCTGAGGGCAGAGCCTCAGCCATTCCCCTAGCTCTGCCACCTTGGAGAAGCAGCACTGAGCATTCTGGAGGCTAGCGTCAGGTCTAGCAGTTCAAGAGAGCCCCAACCCTGCTAAACAATGAAGAGACAGTGTGGGACCAGCCAGCACACTCCTGGGGACCAGGCAACATCAGCACTTGAGAGCTGAGACAGAAAAAAAGGTGTAAGCCAGGCAAAAACAACAGGACACAGCTGAGAGAGAGAGAGACCCCGGTAAAGGAACAGTCTGGAGAATATTGTGAGGAAGAAATGTCAACTCAGAGGGGAAGGCAGAGCAAGACAGGCTGGCTTGACTCTGTGTTGCTATGTCCAACAGCTTAGCTATACCAACACCCAGGTGACCTTGTCTGCAGCCCCTGTCTGTACTGCAAACTGAGTCAAAGTTGTGGTTCAAACAGGGTTTCACCTTGAAGTAGAGGGTCTTGGCCACCTTCTCCTCACACCCCTGAACATCACTAAAACCTTGCAAGGTGGAGCCCATGTTGAATATGCAATGTAAAATGAAGAGCATCTATACCTTCATGACAAAAACAGGCTGAACGCCAGTGTCTAAAGGATAGGGGGAGACTCTTTGCATGTTTCCATGTGAACCGGTGCCAGATGTGAGCAGGGAAACCTTTGACTACAAACTGAAACCCTTCTGCCATAAAGCAACCAAGAGCTCCACATTAGCAAGTCAGCCCTTCTGCATTAGCATTCCCCCAGCCCTGCTGTACTGTGCAAACATTTCCACCAGACTGGGAAGGAACCTCCATGGAGCATTCTCTCTGGAACAGCTCTGCACAGTCTTCATTTTTTTTATCCACAAATCCAAGTTTGTGCCTCACTTCAACTGCTAGTATCAATCTGGCAGCTCCCCCCCACACTTTTTTTAATTTTCTTGGGAGTAGCAACAGCCTCACTCTCCTACAGCTGGGGAGCCCTCCCAGCACCAGCTCCATCTACAGAGACAGCCAGCACTAACTGACCCACCCCGGAGTTGCTGAGGGAGAGGGAGACAGCTTCTGTGTTTTATCACACAGAATATTATTCTAAGATATTCTCAGCCAAACAGGGGAGTCCACAGCAGAGCTGCTTGGAGCCTGAGGACTGTGAACCCAAGGAATGGCAGGGCTGCAATCCCAGTCGCCACTACTGGTGCATCAGGTTCCTGGCCAGGAGTCTCCTATTTTCATGGTTTGCATCCTCTTCTCTAAGGCATTGCTTTAAACTGATTACCTGACCCACCTGTTTCCTGTTCTGAAAACAAGGAGAAAATCATCATGTTTGTAGATCTCCTCCTCAGACACCTCCTGTTTTGTTCCTCTTAAAAATCCCAAATAAACAATATGTAAAAGGGAGCTACAGGGTCTATGGACCTATACATCACAAGGAAGGGAAGAGCATTTGATCTCCTCTCATGTCTGCTACCAGCACACCCTGAAAACCAATACAGCCCACAACCCCTGCTCTCAGAAGATGGGAAATGCCTTCGTCCCATAGGAGAATCTGGCTTCACCCATACCCTCTGACTTCTAACCCCAGCACATATTCACAACCTGGGCAGTGCAATTAGAAATTTTTCCTGCACTTCTGAGTGTCGGTGGATGACAGTTGGAGATTTTTTTAGGCAGCACTCTTTCCCTTCCTTCTGGTTCCTTTTCTAGATGAAATTATTCACTTCCTTGACAGGAGAGTCATCACGGAAGCCACTTTTCTGAGTTCAGCTGAGACTATTATCCACCCACCACCACAGAGTAAGGCACGTGTTATACAATAATTCTGGGTGGATCCTGGAGCTCTTAACACCTGGACTGTCCGTCTGCATATTAATGCCTGAAACTAGTTTTAAGCGCTTGTTATGCATTGTAGCTCAAAGTTATGCCACTCCAGGGCAGAATTATCTCTGATCCACGTTAGTCAGATCGTGTTATACTAAGGTGTAACTACTCTCGGCTACATCTTGGTGTTAACATCCCACCTGTCCCCCCTCTCTCACTGGTCCGGATGGGGCCCACTTCCCCAGCACCCCAATCCCCACTCACTGTTCCCCCAACTGACTCCCTATTCCCCCGCCACCACTACCACCTTACTTGTGGATGGTCTTGCTGTCTGTTCCAGCTGAACAGGAAGGGAAAGGCTAACCTGCCTGCCCAGCCACCAATCTGCTGCTCTCTGGAGAGGCTCGGCTAGAAAAGCAGTAGCCTGACAGGGGTGGCAGGGCACTGGGCTGGGTAGGGGGGTTAACCCTTCCCTGTCTGCTCCCCAGGACATAACATAATGAGGGCAGACACAAGTAAACAGAAATGGGATGGGGAGGGGGGGCATGGAGGGATGTCCCAAGGGTCAGCAACAGGACCTCCATGGGTAGAGGGGAATGGGGAGGGAGGGGAGGGGAGGGGAGGGAGAGAGCTCCAGAGGCAGGGGGAAAGCCCAGAATGAGAAGTGGGGGATTCTTACCTTTCAGTCCTACAGGCCTCTGCTGGCCTGAGTGTGTGATTGCTTCAAATTCAAACTAGCACTAACATCCACTTAACATGCAACAAAGCCCTTATTAATAGGGGTGTGCAAAACAGGACCTATTCCATTAGGATTCGGCCCAAATCAGGGACAGCAATTCAATTCATTGATTCGGATCACTGTCCCCGATTCAGTTTGGCCGAATCCGAAGGTTCAATGCTGATACAGAGAATCAGCAGTTCAGACATAGACACAGCTTTGAATGTTTTTTCTACATACCTCGAGGTACTAGCACGGATTGTGAATGCTGTGATGCTGGGGCGTATGGAGCGTCCCACAGGAGTGCAGGGGGGCCCTCCACATGCTCAGCGGTGAACCCGGAAGTGCAGACTACTTCTGGGTCTGTTGGGCAGTGCTCTGGGGGTCCCCCTGAGCCCCTCCCCTGGCTCAGTGATCAGCCGCGGAAGGACCCCAGGTGCCCCCCCCAGACCCAGAAGGCACCAGTGGTCAAGCCGGGGGGTGCACCCTGTGTGATCCCCGACGGACCCGAAAGTGCTTCTGGTCCACTTCCGGGTCTGCTGCTAAATGCGCTGGGAAGCTGCCCGCACTTCTGTGGGACTCTCCATGCGTCCCAGCATCGCAGTGTTCATGAGACACCTGCTACCTAGAGGCATGTAGAAAAAAACATTTAAAGCTGTCTCTATGTCCGAATCACCAAATCTCTCTGAATGTCTCCAAATCAATTCAGAGGGTTCCAATTTGATTCAGAGAGATTAAAAGGTCTCCTGATTTGATTCAGATTTGTAGATTTGGGCCACCGAATTGGGGTTAATCCTCGCCAAATCAAATCAAGGACTGAAGCTTACAGTTTCATAGTTGGTAGGGTCGGAAGGGACCTGAGCAGATCATCAAGTCCGACCCCCTGCCATGGGCAGGAAAGAATGCTGGGGTCAAATGACCCCGGCTAGGTGATTATCTAGTCTCCTTTTGAAGACCCCCCCCCCAGGGTAGAAGCGAGCACCACTTCCCTTGGAAGTTTGTTCCAGATCCTTGCTGCCCTGACTGTGAAGCAGTGCCTCCCGATATCTAGCCTGAATCTACTCTCAGTCAACTTATGGTGGCTATTCCTCGTTACTCCTGGTAGTGCTCGGGGGAACAGGGATTCTCCCATTGCCTGCTGGCCCCTTAGCCAGTTGGTAGGTGGCCACCAGGTGCCCTCAGCCTTCTCCTGTGAAAGCTGAACAGGTTCAGGTCCCTTAGCCTCTGCTTGTAGGGCCTGCCGTGCTTCCCCCTGATCATGCAAGTGGCCCTCCTCTGGACCCTCTCCATGTTGTCCACATCCCTCCTGAAGTGCAGCGCCCAGAACTGGATG
>NW_017728926.1:4434685-4437788 GCF_001723895.1 Crocodylus porosus | reverse complement strand
AAGTCCAGACAGACTACATCTACTGCTACCCCTGCATCTAAGGATTTGGTGACCTGGTCATAGAAGGCCACCAGGTTGGTCTGACAGGACCTGCCTCTAATGAACCTGTGTTGGTTGCCCCTAACCATGACTCCTCCTGCTGGTCCCTCACAGATATGCTCCTGGATAATTTTCTCAAAGAGCTTCCCCAGGACCAAGGTAAGGCTAACACGCCTGTAATTTCCTGGGTCCTCCTTCCTCCCTTTTTTGAAAATGGGGACCATGAGTGGTCATAAAGCTGTGCCAGGGGCCCATCGGGGATCCCAGTGGGGGAGGATGCCCCGGTCCCTGCTCAAAAAGATGAAGGCGAAGAAATTGTTAAAGAGGTTAGCTTTGTCGTCTGGTGTGACCACTAAATTTCCTAGCGTATCCTGCAGAGGCCCTACATTACCCAGTACCTTCTTTTTACCCATTATGTATTTAAAAAAGGACTTTGTGTTATCCTTGATCAGGGTCGCTAGTCCCAGTTCCATCTCTGCCTTAGCCTTCCTAACAGCCCCCCTACAGTCTTAAGCAATGGAAGTATAATCCTCCTTGGTGAGGGCCCCTCCCTTGCATTGGGTGTACGCCTCCTTTTTGGCTATGAGATGTTCCTGGATGCTTTTGGTGAGCCGTGGGAGCTTTTGAGCACTCTTGCCCCCTTTGATCCGCTTTGCACAGCTCTACGTCGAGTGATCATCATAGGCGACTCCATCCTGAGAGGTACAGAGGGCCCCATCTGTGGCCAGGACCCCTTGACGTGTCAGGACCCCTTGACACGTGAGGTCTACTGCCTACCCGGAGCAAAGATTCAGGACGTAACGGGGATGATCCAGACTGTGATCCAGCCCACTGATTACTACCCCATCGTCCTAATCCATGTGGGTACTAATGATGTGGCCAGGAGAAGCCATGACCACCTGATGGCCGACTACCACGCTCTGGGGGGCATGCTGAAGGAGATAGGTGCACAGGTGGTATTTTCTTCTGTCCTACCAGTGAGCAGACGCTGGAAGATGGAATGGTGTCTTGAGGCGGGCTTTGGCTTCCTTGACAACGACCCGCACATCACGACGAGAGACATGCTCGGGTGGGATGGGCTCCACCTTTCCCCTAAAGGTAAGCGTGTGTTCTCTCCTAGGTTGGTGGATCTCCTCCGGCGAGCTTTAAACTAGGCTCACTGAGGGAAGGGGAATACAAGGGAGGAGGAAGCCTTGGACCGCTAAACCAAGCAGCACTCACCAGGTCAGCCCAGCCCAGACCGACAAGCGGAACAAATACCCAAGTAAGCAACAGGGGCCAGGGCAATGCTGAGATTAGGGGGCCAGTGCACACATCCACAGGAGGCCTCAAATGCCTCTACACAAACACTTGTAGTATGGGAAACAAGCAAGAGGAACTTACCCTTCTGCTGGCTGACACCAACCCGGACATAGTAGGGCTCACTGAAACGTGGTGGGACCCAACACATGACTGGGCGGTGAATATCAAGGGCTATAGGCTGTACAGGAGGGCTAGGACAGGGAGGAAAGGTGGGGGTGTGGCGCTCCACATTAAGGAGGAATACACATCCTCATCAGGTAGCACAGAGTCAGAGGAGGGGCACACGGAAGTGCTCTGGGTTAGAATACAAGGCAGTTGAGGGGAAAGAGATTTAATGGTGGGGGTCTACTACAGACCACCCAACCAAGGGGAAGAGCTAGACCAGGAATTCTTAAGTCATCTCACGGAGATAGTTAGGTCAAAGGACGTGGTCATCATGGGTGACCTGAACTTTCCAGACATCTGCTGGGAAGAGCAGTCAGCCAGGTCTGACCGCTCATGTAGGTTGCTAGCCAAAATGCAAGACCTCCATGTATCCCAGGAGGTGCACAGCCCCACCAGGGGAGGCTCCTTGTTGGACCTGGTGCTGGTCACAGGTGACGACCTGGTGAGGGGGCTGTGGGTACTCGACCACCTGGGCAACAGTGATCATCGCCTGCTGGGATTCACCATCAAGTGCAAGGTGGCAAAGGCCTGCAGCAAGGCAGCAGCCCTAGATTTCAGGAGGGCGGACTTCAATGAGCTAAGGAGAATAATCGGGGAAGCGCTGAGGTCCTGGAGGGGAGGGGAGCCAGGTGTCCAAGAAGAGTGGTCGATCCTCAAGCAGACAACCCTCCAAGCCCAAAAGGAGGTAATCCCAACACAGATCAAAGGGAGCAGGAGGGCACAAAAGCCCCCATAGCTCACCAAAAGCATCCGGGAATCTCTTCTAGCTAAAAGGGAGGCGTACGCCCAATGGAAAGGAGGGGCCATCACCAGGGATGACTATACCGTGGTTGCTTGGGAATGCAGGGGGGCGGTCAGGAAGGCCAAGGCGGAGATGGAACTGGGACTAGCTTACCAGATCAATGACAACAAGAAGACCTTGTTTATATACATAGGGGCAAAAAGAAGGTACCAGGTAATGTGGGGCCCTTGCAAGACACGCTAGGAAATCTGGTCATCACACTAGAAGACAAAGGTAACCTGTTTAACAACTTCTTTGCCTCCATTTTTCTGAGCAGGGGCTGGATCAGCCCCCACACTGGACTCCCTTTGGGCCCAAAAGGAGGCGCACACAAGCCAAGGGTCAGTGAGGATCTAGTCAGGGAACTTCTGGAGGGACTGGGCGTATTTAAATCAGCTGATCCTGACGATCTCCATCTCAGAGTGGTGAGGGAATTGGCTGAGGTCATTGCGGGACCCCTGGCACGGCTTTACGAGCACTCGCGGTGCTCTGGTGTGGTGCCAGAGGACTGGAAGAGGGCCAACATAGTTCCCATCTTCAAAAAAGGGAGGAAGGAGGACCCGGGGAACTATAAGCCAGTTAGTCTTACCTCAATCTTGGGTAAGCTTTTTGAGAGAATTATCCTGGCACATGTCCACGAGGGGCCAGCAGGGGAGGTTATGCTTAGGGGCAACCAACACGGGTTCACTAGAGGCAGGTCCTGTCAGACCAACCTGATGGCCTTCTATGACCAGGTCACCAAATCCTTAGATGCAGGGGTAGCAGTGGACGTAGTCTTTCTGGACTTTCGGAAGGCTTTCGACACTGTCTCTCACC
>NW_017728926.1:4422882-4434585 GCF_001723895.1 Crocodylus porosus | reverse complement strand
GGTGCTGGCTCCTACCCTGGGGGTCTTTAAGAGGAGGCTAGATGTACACCTCGCTGGGGTTGTTTGACCCCAGTACTCTTTCCTGCCATGGCAGGGGGTCGGACTTGGTGATCTGCTCGGGTCCCTTCCGACCCTACCAACTATGAAACTATTTATTAAGTGCCCACGGAGTTTCTATTGGCACAGTGGGATTGGTCTGCAGCACCACAGGCTTTTGAATCAGAAAAATAAGAACTGCTTGATAAGTGCATCTTACTTTTTCATCTTCACCTCAAGCAACAAAACAAATGATGACTAACAGAAAGACGCTTCCCAGTGCCCCAGGGCAATTATAATCAGGGATCCTGGTTTTGCCCGATTAAAAAAATGCAAATTTTCTGATAAACCCTCCAAAATATATTATTAAAAGGAAAGGCCCCTCAAATTCCCCATGCCCTCCCTGGCCCTGCTGGTACCTCTCACTCCCCCACAACAGCCCGCTGGTCCTGCTTATGCCCCTCACTGTCCCCCCACATTCCCCCGGTCATGCTAATGCCCCTCACTCCATCCCCCCTGCATAGCCCCCCGGCCCTGCTGGAGCCCCTTCCCCCCACCCACAGCCCCCTGCCACCCGTAGCCCTGCTGGAGGGGGCCCCCAGCTGCCAGGGCTATGGGGCCAGGGACCCAGGTCTACAGCCCCCTGCCCCTGGCAGGAAGCAGTGGCTACTGCAGCGGAACAGCGGCTCCCCTCCCTGCTGTCTGGGCTCAAGCAGGGGAGGGCTAGTGCAGGCTACCCCTCAGATCTGTGTGCAGGGCAGGGCCAGGCACAGGCTACCCACTGTGGGTTCGGGTTTGCCATCCTGCTGCCCTCCCCAGGGGCCTCCACGACCCAGTGGATGCAACCCAGTGCTGCAACGAATAGCAAGGCCATGCAGGGAAACTTGTTGCCACTGCTAGCTCTGTGCTGCGCTGGTGATGTGTCCCCTGCGTGCGCAACAGCAGTGAGGAGCACAACCCTGTGCCGCCCCCACTGCTGCCACACACACAGGGGACACGTTGCAAGGGCAGCATGGAGCTTGCAGCACCAAGGAGATCCCTGGAGCACCAGGTCACACCCACTGGGCTGTGGATGCCCCTGGGGAGGGCAGCAGGGCAGAAGCCTGAGTCCGCAACAGGCAGCCTGCACCCCTCCCCCCCATTTACAGATCTGGGGGGCACGGGTCCCCTTCTGCCTGCCAGAGTGCACACGGTGGCAAGGAGCTGGCCCCACTCCCCTGCCCCCCAGATGAGTCACCCGCCCTGCAGCCATGCATTGTGGCCCTGGCCCCCGAGCCCCATGCACTGCCTGGCTGGGCACTAGCCTCAGCCCTGTTCAACTCCCTCCCTCCCTATGGGGGCCTCAATCCTCCCCCCCACCCCCACCCAACTTATCTCTGGGAATTGCTTTCTAGGTTGCCTGGTGGCCATGTGCATATACATGCACGTGTTGCCCCCCTCGTCCCCTGGCCTGACTGCCCTCCCAGCCCCCTGCAGCCTGGAACTGCCAGCCTGCAGAGAGCTCTTTGTAAAACTGCAAAACTTGCAGGTTTCTCTGTTAAAATAAGAAATCCACATTTTCCTCCGACAAGGGAAACGGAAAACACAGATCCCTAATTATAATCGAGATCACTTCAAAAACAGAGATGAAAACTGTTGGCTTTCCATCTTTTGATCCCAAAGCAGCCAAGTATTCATATGTTTGTTAGCCTGCCTGTCTGTTACCTCTTATGAAGAGTGCTTTGTAATGATGTTGATAGGAGATGCATCATCAAGTTCTGATTAAGGAGCTGATTATTTTGTTCAGCTCTTCTTCAGCTCCAGAGCATGAAAATAACAATATAATGAGAAGGAAGGTATAGAGCACTGCCTCACTAGTGACATATTTATTCTAGATATGTGTTTGGCTAGAACTGCATGTGAGCCAAAAGAACATGCTCCTTTGTTTCAAGCTACTCCAATGTACCATTTAAAAAAAAAAAAAAATCAAACATTTTTCCAGAAGAGTAACATAAAATAATGGCAAACAGGAATGAAATAGTGCATGGCCACAGCATGGCTTATGTGCAGACATTACAAGTAGGGGTAAACAGATAAAGATTTTCTTGGCCAATACTGAGAGCTGATTATTAACCAGCCATACTGACCGATACTGATTCGATAGCTAATTTACAAGAATGAAGATGGGCAGTTTGGAGAGCAGCATCCTGTTGGTAAGTCTATGTGGGGTAAGGGGCATGGGGAAGGGAAAGGGAAAGGGCACATGGTGGGGCAGATCAAGGCTCTCATGGTGAGAGAGGAAGAGGGGCAGGGGCTGCCCTGCCAGGGCAATGAATGTAACCCTGGGACCAGGAGCAGGATGGAGCCATGGGTGGCTTGTTCAGTGGGCATGTGGGGGGGGGGGCCTCCCCACCACTGAGCACACCCCTGGGGGAGGGATGGAGGGGCATGTGTCCCCCCCACCCAGGATGTGTGTGCAGGGTGAGGACAGGCCGCCTGCTGTAGGCTTAGGGCCAGGGGCTGTGCTAGCCTCTTCCCAGTAGGGGCCTGGGATCAAAGTCAGTGGGAGTAGGGTGGGCTCAGCTGTGTGGGGGAGGCAATGGCAGCAATAGCAGCACTGGGAAGGGTGGCTACAAGGAATTTTGGGGTAGCTATAGGACCCAAGCCCCTCCTAGTGCCGCCCCTGCTCAGGGCACTCCACTCTACTGCCTTTTCCTTGTGAGCCCTTCACTGGCCATGAGTCCTTGGGGTGGTCCCCACCCTGCGCAGCTGAGCCTGTCCCATTCCCACTGCCTCCAAGCCCAGCCACCCTGCTGGGAAGAGGCTGGTACAGGCCCTGGCCCTGAGCCTGCAACAGGCAGCTCATGCTTGTCCTACATACAAATCCAGGGGAGTACAAGCCACCTATGCTTTTCCTGGGGGCGCACACAGCAGCAGGGAGCAGCCCCCCATCCCCACCCGTGCTCCCTGCAAAAAGCTGCCTGTGGCTCTATCTTGTTCCTAGCCCTTGGGTCACATTCACTGCCCTGACTGGGCAGCGCCTCTCCCTGCCTCTGCCCCTGCCCCAGCCCCACTCCCTCCCTCACTGTGGAGGCCTGTCTGCCCCTGCCATGCCCCTTCCCCGCCACCCCAGACTTACCAGCAAGACACCACTGCTCTCCAAGCTGCATTCCTGACCACATGCATGTGTGGGGCTTTGTGCAGCACACAGCATTTACTGGTGACAATACTGGCTACAACAGCCAAATACCGATAATGTTAATTTTCCTTTTATCGAAGCCGATATAATATCTGACCGATATATCGGTACACCTCTAATTACAAGCCCTTCCATTGAGATTGTGAAACAGGTGGTTTTCTATGTATTTTACATACAGTTAAGTGGGGGGGGAAAGAACGATTCACCAGAGGGCTCAGAGCAAGACAGTGGAAAACTTGGAAGCAGAACCAAGCTAGCCTGGCCCCAAGTCCCTCTACTCAAAGCCCCCTAGGGATACTATATCACCCCCTTCTTCAATTTCCTGTTCTGAGAAAGTGACACTACAACTTCTTCTTGTCAATGGCCTTCTGTGAACCTCATGTTTAAGAAACCATGCACCATTAACGAGGGGAGCTGTGACTAAAAGCAAAGGGTGAAGAGACTACCAAAAATAACAGAAGGGTCACTTGGTGCCTTTGAGGCTTTGCAAGCCAGCCTGGGAGACGCATCTCCTGGAGAACAAATCTACGAATGAACCTCAGTTCCTTTCATTCTTATTTTTAGGTGCAGGGAAGATGAAACAGGCAGCAGGCTCACTCAATTAAATGTCTGTCTACTCTCAGCCAAAACTAACAGGCTTCTGTAACACAACAGTGAAGCCCATTTTCTTACATGACCTATCCAAGAAGTTTCATTTGTTCACAAGCTTTGTTAGCCAAAGGCCTCCTCCTCTGAGGAAGCTGTCAGAAACTAATCCATAGAATGCTGAACATGAAGAATTAGGGGGCAAATTAGCTAACTATCACTGGCATGTTCACTTCCACAGACAGCAATTAAGGTTGTGCTTAAAAAAAACTCCACTCAGAGCTCAGATTACAGCTTTCCACTACTTCCGCCAGTGGCACTACTTAAATCACCAATTGGGGTTTTATTTAAAAATTTTAAGAGCATTTTGCAACTGAGTAACCGAATAATGTGATATTGAAAGTCTTTTTGTACCACAATGAGGAAGTTCTATAAGAAAGAGGGCAGAGAAAAACTTTTTCTCCCCTCACTTCCACTGAAATAAATAAATTTGTGTCAGACTAGATTTTAAAACACCAACTGCAATACAGAAAATAAGTATGAAAGGCACTTGCAATTAGAGGTGCATTGATAGATTGGTCTGATACCAGATTGGTACCTACATAAAGAAGACTGTCTATATTAGGTATCAGCCCGATGGGGAAGATAATTTGGCTGATAAATGCCCATGCTGCACACAACCACAGTGCAGTACTCAGGCAGCAAGAAGCAGAGCCAGCAGCATAGAGAGCTGCCTCCAGTTGGTAAATCTAAAGGGCAGTGGTCAGGGAAGGGGCATGGGGAGGCAGATCAATGCCCTCCACAGTGAGAGAGGGAACAGGGGCAGGCGCTGATCAGCCAGGGCGGAGGGCGTGTGGGACAGAGGCACGGCTTGTGGAGTGGGGGCGGCTCCTGCTGCTGCTTGCACCCTGGGAGGGCAGGGAGGGAGGGGGCATGTGCCCCTGGATCTGTGCAGCGCAGGGCAGGTTGCAGCTGTGGGGTGGAGCCAGAGTCTGTGCTGCACGGGGCTCTTGTTGCCAGGGGCTGGGCTGGGAGCATGCTCCAGCAGCACTGAGAGGGGGCTGCAGCCACCCCAAGTTTTTGCCACAGCTCCATTCCCAGCCCCGCACTGCCATCCATCACAGCCACAGCTTTTCCTGGAGCTTGGGTGGAGGCAGAGTGTTCAGCTGGGGCTGTGCCAGGCAGTGGGCAGCAGCGCAGGGCTGGGAGCAGAGCTGTGGAGAGATCTGGGTTGGCTGCAGCCCTCCCTCAGTGCCGCCAGAGCCTGCTCTGAGCCCAGCCCCCAGCAACTAGACGTCTGCACAGTATCAGCTCCAGCTCCACCTCACAGCTGCAGTCCATCCTGCACTGTGCAGATCCAGGGGCACACGTCTCCCTCCGCCCCTCCTCCCGGGGTGCAAGAGCCACCCCCAGCCCACAAGCTACGCCTCCGTCCCTTGCGCTCCGCTGCCCCAGCTGGGCAACACCTGCCCCGATCCCAATCCCATTCCTGATCCCTCCCTCACCACAGGGGGGTTGATCTGCCCCCCATGCCACTACCCTCCTCCCACCCTTCCACCACAACAGACTTACCATCTGATGGCAGCTGTATTGGATATTGGATCGGTATCAGCTGATATGCCCCTTTAAATATCAGCTATCGGTATTGGCCCCCAAAATCTCTATCGGTACACCCCTACTTGCAATGCAGCTGGTTGTGAAGAGAGTGACGCTTACGGTAAAAACAGCCAGCATCCTCTCCAAGCTGGGACCACCCTGGGCAGCACCGGTACACAGTCTGATACTCCATGGTGTACACTTGTCTGTAGCTCGTGTAATATGTTGTTCTAAAAGAAAGAAAAACCACAAACAAGACCAGTATTAATTCCTATTGGAGGAGGATTTACTATGGAATAGGGCAGAACAATGCTTCAATTCTGCCAGTGGCACATCAATTAATTTGTTTCTAAATATTCTGAATGTATTCCCACATATTATAAATCAGAGATTGTGGATCTTAAGAAAATATTTTTCAGCTCATTGTATCCAGGGAGGTGATAGCCCAGAGGGAGACTGCTTCACAGCATTCCCAAAACTTCTCCTTTCTTCAGAGTTTTGTATTTCAGGAAACCTTTTAGGATTCTATGTAATCCCCTCCTCCCACCCCAGATTTAAACTACCATTTCACAAAGGAAATTCAATTTACAAAAAACAACAAGGCACTTCAACTCCAGCCCTGGCAGCTAGCAGCATTGAGGGGTCAATGAGTTCAGAAATTATAAAGCAACCCTGCAAGCATCCCATTGGGAAACATCATGCTATTCCATGCACAGAAGTGTCCCAATGCTGACACATACTAAACAAGAAGCTAACAGACATCCTGGAAGGTTCCCATCACCTCTGTTCTCTTTCACCAGCTCCTATATACCCTATGCATAATTCCTCATCTGCTACCTTGAGCCCCTTACAAAAGAGTATTTTATACATAAAATGGAACTGGCAGCAATATGGACAATCCAGACTAGGGCTTCAGCTACTAAGGGGACAACAGGAGCAAGCAGCACTGCATACAGCCACCTGATCATCACATAGCCCACCGAAAGCCCCGCCCTGCTGGCTTAGTGCTGGCTGTGGCCGTAGACCACAATCCCAGAGGTACCTGGAAGTGATGAGCAACTCTGCAGAGTCTTGCTGCTGTGACAGTGGACTGCAAATCCCAGAGACCTCGGGGACAGCAGGAAGAGAAAGTGAACACACAGCTCATGTTGGCTATGTGCAAGAGAGCTGTGCTCTAGCACCCCCTGGCTTCTGGCTTGAGCCACTATAGGCAAGTGACTGCATTTCCTGAATCACAAGTGAATGTCTGTTCTTGTGCTTATTGGTTCAATCTTTGCAGCTTAGATTAACCTGCAAAGACTGAATGAATTCAGCCTTCAGCATTTTGACTGTCTGTACTTAGCCAAAAAGCAAAGACCAGGGGAGGCCCCTGCTCACAGATCCGTTTCCTGGGTCTGCTGAGCTGAAGACAGACAGAATATTTAGTCCTCTGAGTGTCTGGTCTGGGCCATCTTCAGGTGCAAGATACTTCTTCAACAACCAAAACCTGCCAGACTAAACACAGCCCATGTTTTCCTTGGCCCTCCGAGAGAAGAGGCTTTGGCCACAGACCAAGTGCATGACCAGAGAGGAGGCCAGACATCTGAAGGCTTTCCTTTCTCAGTGCCTATCTATATCAGTCTCCTTCCCACTCTGTTCTACCCAAACCCTTAACCTCAAATGATAAACCCTTCTCAGGCCCCCAGAGACAAGCCTTTTTATCTAACACACCTCCTGGGCATCTTCCCCTGCTCCCCATTAACAAGCATTAAACAGTGCAAAGTGCTTGCCTAAGGAGGCCAGGATTCGTAGCCCTGCATTCCAGATGTCACTGGACTTGTCCAAGCAAACTCACAGACCTGGGAAGGCCCCAGTCCACACGGCCATCCTGCCTGTCTTGGAGCATCTCAACTTCCTGCACTTCTCAGTTCACACAGAGCCTACTTATTTATTTTGTAGTAGCACGCAGAAGCTTTAACCAGGAACATGGTTCTGTGCTGGCAGATACTGCACTGAGGCTGAGAACTGAAGGACCACTTAAATGAGTCCTGCTAATGAGTTCCAGGGTGGGAGTTAGCATGGGGAAGCAGAGTTTGGATAAATAAATAAAAGTAACACCTTTTCCCCCTGGAAACGTAGTGCAGTTTGTATACAAAAAACAATACAGATCAAACTTCTGAAGCTGACGTTAAAAATTCTGCTTTGGCAAGACATGAAACTGTTCCCCCAAAGCATGATGGACAAACAACAACATAAAATATCTGGCACAGCAGAAAGTGTTGTGCATGTCCACAGAAAATATTTATCTAAACTAAACTGTTCGACTTTGTCTATGTGGTTCTATAAACCAACTGCATAATGGCAAACAATTCAAATGAATTCCCACGAAGGAACCCTTCCACCACTTTGCACTGCCAAAAAGCAAGTTGAGACAAGTAAAAGTGGTTAATCCATTTTTGGTATAAGCTGTTAACGAATGATGAAGAAAGCAAGCGGTTTCCAAATACAGCAGAGCAAAACATGTACAGCCTTACATACATCAGGAAAGGCAGCCATCCTCCTGACATCCATCTGGATCATGCATTGTCAAAAGTTACCCACCAGCCCAATACCCTATGTTGAAAACAAATACAGGTTTCCCGTGCTTTATTTTCTACATGCGTTCCTAGAAAATGGCACATAACTTGAATTCACATATAGGGAACCCACTTTACAATGTAACGAATAGAGATACCTTCCAAGACCTCTCTCTACTGTACTGACCCCCAGAGCCATTTCTATCTCTTTTACAAGACAATTTTGGTACTCACTGGCAGCAGATAGTACACACAAGCACAGGGTGGTGGGAAATGTTACCATAATGGGGATGGCAACTACAGAAACACATCACAGACAATGAGTGAGAAGCACAGATCCACACAGGATACTATATTTCGGTGCGCGTCATTCACACAATGCACAGCACAGAGCAGTTGACTGCGGGCTTCCACCACACTGATCACATAAGAATGAATTTACATCGCATATAATGAATTTTTGGTATAAAAAGGCTCATCGCATAAGAGCAAATTCACACATATAGAGCCCACATAAAACGAGGGAAACCTGTAATGCTTTTAATGAAATACAGCACACATTACAGTGGGTAAAGGTAATGCTAAGGATATGGTACCTCACTAAGCCAAAAAGCATCCATAGTGGAAATGACGAAAGATGACCTGCTCATGTGTAGGGAAAACAAAACTACCTCTGCATTGTGAACATGGGAGACAATTTGGGAAAACATGGGTTTTTCCTACAGCAGGGGTAGGCAATGTTTTTTGGCTGGAGTGCCAAAAAACCCCACAATGTCTACCTTGGAAGGTGCTGGAGTGCCAGCATGCCAGAAAAACAAAATGAGGGCGGGGGGGTTGGGTGCATGTGGCACTGCATAATAGTATATTTAATAATCATAAATGTTGCCTTTGTTGTTGTGTATTCCTTTTTTGTTGCGCATGTGGCAATGAGAGAGAAAAAAGGACAAATAAGAGAAAGAAAAAGGAGAGCAGAGAGAGAACCAGATACATGCACACAGAAAAGCAGAACACACCCAGAGCAGACACATGCACACACACATCCAGAACCAGACACATGCGTGCGCACACAAACACACAGGACCAGACAGAGGCAGACAAACATGCACAACCAGGTGTGTGGGCACACGGAGCTGGGCTCCTGGGCCACTGGACAAAGTCCGCTCCAGGGCACTTGTGCACCTGCCAGCAGGGAGCTAATGCCAGACCCCAGAGCAGATGTTTGCAGCCTCCCGGCTGCAGCCAGCCCAGGCTCTGGGTAGCTGCTGCCAGCCACGGCAGGGCTTGCAGCCACCCAACTACCTGCTGGGAGCAGCCCAGGCTTCGTGGCTAGCAGCAGCTGCCTAGAGCTCAGGCCGTCGGTGGTGTGCCAAGCAAAATGGCCTCACATGCTGGGGGTTGCTGACCCCTGCCGGGGTGATCTCCTTCCGGATCACGCAAGTGCAGAAACATATGAAAGGCTATTTTAAGTGAAAGCAGGGGTTCAGTAGGAAAAAAAACAGCTGGACCATCTTTTGTCCTTAGACATTCCTGCTACTTAAGATGGGGAGGGCATGTGGGGGGAAATGAAAAAATATTTACCCAGTTCAACTCCTGCTGCTTGCCAGCATGTCCATCAGCACAACAGTTCTCAACCTTTTGCACCTTGTGTCCCACCAACCACTTTGTCAAAAAACCCTGGTCCCACCATGATAAAAGCAAAACCCCACTTTTCCCAAGAAGTGTATTTTTATGTTTACACGCATTTTAGTATTATTGTAATCACTAATGGAAATTTTCAAATGAGTTGAAGTCCCACCTATATGACCTTCGCAGCCCACCCCCACTGGTTGAGAAACTGCATTAGCAGACACTGCTCAGAGGAATGGCAAAGGCAGGTAAGGAGACTCAACAACTCCCAAGAGGAGGAGAAGGGATAAAATACCAGCTTTGCAGCAAGTGGTTAACTTCAGGGTCAAGATACAGGGTATGGGAAACATTCCTTTGAACAGCACTGGCAAAGCACCTCTCTTTCATATGCTTTGGTTAGATAAGGATTCTGTCCAGCATCAATCTGGCGCTTTCTATGCTCATATCAGAATCAATAAACCTTAATAAAGCAGGAAGTCCTGCAGTGAATTTGGGTTCTCCTCTGCCCTTAAAAGATCTCCCAATGTCCAGAGGAGCCGCAAGGGAGAAACACCTCATCTCATCTCCGTTAACCTTTCCAAGCCCAGCCTGACGGCAACAAAAGTCAGACAAGCTCAAGCCCCAGGTTAGTTCACAAAGGCCATGCCCTAAGGCACCCACATATTAGCACCAGCAGAATCGGAAAGACAGCAGAATCAGAAATGACAAGGGACTAGAAGATTTAATGTGTTTTCTCTATCTGCCACCCAAGCCCCAGTCACAATGTGACTGCTCCTGACAGTGTACTTCCTAGAGTGAAGTAGCATTTGTTTTGGTTTGTATAAAGTGTGGCAATCTGATATTCTGGGCACAGAGACAAATGTTAACAAAAATAAATACTTCCACTAGTAGTAATATCCAAGAGCCAGAAGAAAGCTCTCTGAAGCTGACTGTCTCAATGCTCCGCCCAACTCAGAAGAAGCCTAAGGGAACAAAACAGTGAATTTGCCCTTGGATTCTGATCCAGAGAAAATCCTTAGCAGGTCCACTGGAGTTCTAGGCTTAATGACAGGAACTTCCCTGTACCTGCTATGTCCCAAGAACGCAGCCAGGAATTCCAGGGGTTGGCTGCCTGGCACTACCATTGCAGTTTGTTAAATTAGTCTCAGCTCAGCTTTGCTGACATCTGCCCTTCATTATGCAGATGGCACCACTGAAACTCTGTGCTGGGGAGAGGAAGAGCAGAGGCTGCATTTTTCCTAGTCACATCCCTGAGCTCCGAGGAGTTGCAGCCAAGCTCAGCCCTGTCCTCTATGTCAGATCCTGAGGCTGTTAATAGTTTTCCTGAACCCATGGCTGTCAGGGCATGGTCCAAATGGAGCAGCTCCAGCAGGAGAAATAAAAGCTGCGTAATGCTCCGGCAGATGCAGTAACCACGTGCTCCACTGACTTCAGCTGTGCAGCTCAAAGGAGCCTGGCATCAGATCTTCCTGCTAATAGAATAAATTTGTCGCAAAGAGAAGCATCTACCAAGACATTAAGAAATGAAGGGATATGCTATGGAGTCCAGCTGCTGTAAGATCTTAAATGCTGTAAGCCCTTAAATGCTTTTTAAAAAAAATCTAGGGGCTAAATTCTGCTCTCTGTCACCCTTAGGTCCCTGTTAGAGTTCAGCTACCTTTGGGGGCCTGATTTTTGAGCACTGACACAAGGGGGAAGATCCTTCTTTCCCAGAATGTTGGGTCTGTGCAGGCCTACAAATTAGCTAGCCAAACCAGAAGTCAGGCTGGTGCATTTTTTCATAGTTGGTAGGGTCGAAAAGGACCTGAGCAGATCATAAAGTCCGACCCCCTGCCATGGCAGGAAAGAGTAGACCCCAGCAAGGTGTTTGTCTAGCCTTGCCTTAAAAACCCCTAGGGTAGGAGCCAGCACCACTACACGTGGAAGTTGGTTCCAGATCCTAGCCGCCCTGACTGTGAAGTAGCGCCTTCTAATGTCTGGTCTGAATCTATCCTCTGCCAGCTTATGACTGTTATTTCTAGTCACTCCTGGTAGTGCTTGGGGGAACAGGGACTCCCCCAGTGCCTGCTGATCCCCCCTGACTAGTTTGTAACAGGCCACTAGATCCCCCCTCAGCCTTCTCTTGTG
>NW_017728926.1:4414769-4422732 GCF_001723895.1 Crocodylus porosus | reverse complement strand
CTCGTCCAAGTCACTGATGAAGATGTTGAACAGTGTGGGACCGAGAACTGAGCCCTCGGGGACCCCACTGCCCACATCCCTCCAGGTCAAAAATGACCCATCCACTACCACTCCCTGGGTACAGCCCTCCAGCCAGTTGGCAACCCATTTGACTGTGTAGGTGTTGACGCCACAGTCCTCCAGTTTTTTAATGAGAATGGGGTGAGAGACAGTGTCGAAGGCCTTCCGAAAGTCCAGACAGACTACATCTACTCCTACCCCTGCATCTAAGGATTTGGTGACCTGGTCATAGAAGGCCACCAGGTTGGTCTGACAGGACCTGCTTCTAATGAACCTGTGTTGGTTGCCCCTAAGCATAATCTCCCCTGTTGGCCCCTCGTGGACATGTGCCAGGATAATTCTCTCAAAAAGCTTACCCATGATCGAGGTAAGACTAACTGGCCTATAGTTTCCTGGGTCCTCCTTCCTCCCTTTTTTGAAGATGGGAACCACAATGGCCCTCTTCCAGTCCTCTGGCACCACACCAGAGCACCGCGAGTGCTCGTAAAGCCGTGCCAGGGGTCCCACAATGACCTCAGTTAATTCCCTCACCACTCTGGGATGGAGATCATCAGGATCAGCTGATTTAAATATGCCCAGTCCCTCCAGAAGTTCCCTGACTAGATCGTCACTGACCCTTGGCCTGGGTGGGCCTCTCCTGGGGCCTGTGGGGGTCCCAGTTGGGGGGCTGATCCGGTCCCTGCTCAGGAAAATGGAGGTATATCTAGGTTCTTACAAGATGTAAGCAGGGTACAGGCTAAGGACTGACCAGGCCTAGAAAGAACTCTACACCTATTTCTAGCTATGGTCACTCCAGATGAGGGCTGGTACACACCAATAAGTCGCCTGGGGAAGCTGTGTTTGGTGCTGCCTATGCTAGATTTGCTGAAGACAAGCAGAGACCTCTGAGTGGTGTGACTATCCAGATGCACATTTCACCAGGGCTGCAAGCCACTGACGGGTGTACAGATCAGCCTGGAACCAAGCAAAATTAAAATGTTCTCTAAAAAAGGCTGAGAGGTTTGTTGGACTTGAATCTCTAGTTTCTTCCGAGGCAGAAGGCAGCCTTTTGTTCCAGGGTGGATGGATATTCCTAATAGAGCACAAAGTAAAATTATGTTGTTTGAGTCCCTTGATTCAAAATGTCAAAAATCTGGCATCAAAGAACTTAAAAAGGGACAGTTGCAACTGTAGAATTCCCAGGCTTTGAAGTGGCAAAAGACAAGGCAACTACCATTTCAAAGTGCTCCCTCAAAACACAGTCACAGAGACACTCTATGTTTGCTGCTATATTACCATTACATAGATATCATCACCACGATAATTATGGACAATTACAGGTTAGGAGAAATTCCTTAAAACCAAGACTTAAAAGCTGTCTCTAGTCCAGGACGTTTCCTTGGAATTATTTTCCAGATGGGTCTTTAAAAACAGGCCTATCACTTTTCAAGGGGGTGGGGAAAAGTAGAAGAAAAGTTGAGGAAAGAATCAAGTTACACAATGGTCTTATGCTTGGTTCTACCCTATTATAACAGGGCCTGCTGCCCAGACAGCAACAGTTTTAGTTTGGATCTCAGAACCCAGCATTTGTGCTGCCCTGTACAACCAGCACCTCAAGCTTTATCTCCCTGCTCCCGATTTTGGCCCACCAGCCACCTATTCAGTACACCGATAGGCTGCCCATTACCTATCAGCTCAAACTATTGCCCTTAGGTTACCAAAGGCCAAAATCATCTTGTACCTAAACAAGTATAGGTCTACTAATGGGAGCTGTTGTGCCTGCTTATACCAGGGCTGAATTTGGTCTCCTTTAACTTCATGACACTTGTTTTATACGAAAACCCTGTGATTCTGCACTAAACCAAGTGTCAAGTCAACCACTCTCATGACAGCAGTTAGGCACCTTCTGGGTGCACCTCCATTACACCCATCACCATTTCTCTGGGCTGAGATTTTAGCTTCTCTGGTGGTGCCAGCCCATTACTTTTAATTGATTCCATCTGCAGCCAAGCTCATGGCCTCATCCAGGGGTGCTCCAAGGTTACCAAGATGATCACTGATGCATATCTGCTGTTAACAAACTCTGTATCCCAGTGCCAACAGCAGCTGAAGACCACAGTTGAGCTGCTGACAGCAACCTGCACTAATTTCATTTTACTCCAACAAAACTTGCATTTATACTTCTCTGGATCAGCTGGATGGGAGCCTACTGATGGCAGCCTACTTACAGAGCTTATAGCCAAAAGGCACCATCAAGATCACCTATCAGCTGACCTACTGCAGAACATGCTGAAGATGCCATTTAGCAGTTCCACCATCCAGACCATTTGAAAAAGCTTCATTGCCACAGAGTGAATTTCAGACTCCAGATCTTTAGCTTAGACCCACATTTTTTGAGTGCCCAGAGGCTGGGGGCAGAGGGGAATGACAAAAGGCTGCAGTCAAAAAGTGAGTAAGGACACAGCTGACTGTTAAAAATATAGGCTTTGTGGAGAAAGCTGTGCAAGGGAGCTCATTAATAAAAAAACTCCAACAAAACAGGGGAATAAAAAGGGCAGCAGTAAAATTTTGTCTATGTACCAGAGTGGCCAATTACAGTGGAGGGAAGAGAGAAGGGGAGAGGAGTGATGTAGTGCGGTATGCCTGGTGGACATACCAGACCTATGGGTGTCTATACATGTGCTCTGGAGTGTGTGCACGTGTTGGAGGGGGGGCTTCAACTAATTAGCATGCTCCAGCAGACTTGCAGCAGACTCGATTAATCAAGTTTGCTCCAAGGTCCATCACATAAATAGGTGCCCTATGTCACAGAATGCTTGGTACCTACATGTAACACTGACGCATTTCACAGTGAACTGGTTTAAAAGAATACTTGATTTTTCTAGGCGTACCTTTTAACTCTTCCAAGCAGCTCTAAAATGACTTAACAGACTATGCTTGTCTGCTTCAGGTTTCAACTGTATCTAAACTGGTCTAAGTGTTACATAGGCCCATAACCTCACATATCGATAGCTCTTGATTGTTCGTTCATACCTACTCAGACAGGCTTCTGGGACCAACGCCCATATATTATACCTCTGATCTAGAAAAGACAGACCTAGGTTAAAATGCTAAAAGGAGTCAGCCAGTGAAGTGAGTTACATATTCTATTCATAAAGACGATATGAGAATTCCCTGTAAGAACTATTAAAGTGCAAGAAAGGGAAAATATTAAGGATTTTCATTTTTATCACCTACACTCAGAACAGAGACCATCTTCAAAGCTCTGCTTGAAACTGTCTTACACTCTACTCAGGAGGAGAGTTTTGATGCTGTTAAACATCAGAAGATGCATCTTGATTGACTGTTCATGGTTTGACTTCATTCTCTGCACCTCTGTGTAGTAACTGCTCTGGCTAATCCTACCATTTTTTATTCAACAGTCTCTGCTCTGATGAGATTAAGAGAAAATGGAAATGTATTCATTTTCTTCAAGCCTCCCCACAACCCCAAAAAAGAGATTTCCAGCTCAAGCTGATTTCTAATATTGTCAGTCAAAAATATGATCGTGGTGCCAAAAGCAACTCTTCTACAGCATGTCTACATAGATCCCAGTACCAGACTGAACTATTACAATGTGGATGCCGCTAGAGATCACTTTAAAAAAAATCAGCTAATAAAGAGTAAAGATTCTGATGCGATTTGTGGCACTTCCTATGGTAAGGGCATAATGATTATTAAAAATTAGCTTTTTTCAGTTCTAAGCAGTGCTGGATTTAACCCATCACAGCTTTTAATGATTTGAATCCTGGGCACTCTCCCATTAAACCACAGCAATTGAGATCAACTGGGACAGTCAGGTTCAGAGTTCCTAGATTTGATCATTCCTAGGATCTGAGGAGAAGAGTACAACCCTTAGGTTGGAAACAAGTTCCTGCTGCTCGTCTGACTGAGGCTGAATTCACTGAGTGCCAGGATGCATTGCAAAACCTCTCCAGGCTTCAAGCAAGGATGACTGGGAAGGCTGGGCAGAGAGAGCTTGTGTTTGTATGGGCAAAGAGTGCTTAGTGTTTCAAAAGCATTCTTTCATCATGATAAAAACATAAGAGTGCCAAAATGGGTTAAGCCAATGGTACATCTACTCCAGTGTCTGTGTACGGGTCTATTCAAGACACGATTCTGCAGATTTCACAAAAAACACCAAAAATGAGATTTCCACAAAATCAATTTACAAAAAAAGTGTATAGTTCATATAATATGCTGTTTTAGACTGTCCTACTGCTTATTGCAATACAAAGGCAATTGACTTGCATCTAAAATTATGCAATGATATCATTACAATCACAGACCATGTGATTGAGAGTTTCTGGCTTCTTGCATTGGTGTAGACTAAGTGAAGGTGCCAGTCACTAAGGTAGAGTGAAATGATTATTCAGCAACATATTTTAAGAAGTTAAATACAGTAGTTTGAAGTATGAAAATGACTGAAAGTAAATCATATAAAGCTAAATACATTTCAGCTTAGGACTGTGCAACACAGTTCCCTGTAGGAATCTTACATTCAGGTGGTGGTAAATTGTTTCATTCATCTTGCAACAGGACTTTAGATGCATCAAGAAAAAACACCATTGAATGCCATTTACAGTCTGAATTGCATATACAACTAAAGACTTCTGCAGAGGCTGTAGGTCAGAGCAAATAAATGACAGCGTCCTCAATTTTTAGAAGAACCACTGAAAGCAATTTAACAAGAAGAGAAGCTACATTTGAGTTAGTGGAGGCATTCACTGCTGCCAGTATACCTTTGGAAAAAAAATGATAACCTGAAACTAAGGGAGTTCTTAAAAAAAAAAAAACCCAAAAAAACACATACCAAATGCTGGCAGTTTTCCATGTACAGTCAAACTTCGCCAGGATTATGTAGCAAAAGTAACTGCTTTCACGTTCAGTCTACAAATTCTGCATTGGCAGAGTGATTCAATTTCAACTGTAGCAGACAAAACTACAAACGCACAAAATAACTATATACTCCGCATTTTATTTATACCCGAGAACTGGAAAGACCACAGCCTGTCTGTTTTCCAAATACAGCCGGCCCAGATCACCTCATGTCTGTAAATTTTTCAACTGTAGCACAAGCTGTAGTGAAGGCTGTTGTAAACTACGGTTTAGAATTTAACAAGATCTCAGCATTTCTCTCTGGTAATGCCGTGTATATGTGCAAAGCTTTTTCTGATGTGCTCCATGGAATGATGCCCAATGCAATTCATGTTACCTGAAAAGCACACATTCTTTCTTTTGTAAGTGATATCTGGTGCACATGTTTTCCTGATGTGGATAGACTAGTTTCCTATTTTAAAAAAGCATTCAAACATTGTTCAGGCCATAGATTTCGATATAGGGAGTCCATCACCAATCAATGAGAAGATCTAAATGCAACTGTGTGACTTCCACCAGAACCAGCGATTACAAGGTGGAAATTGTGGTTTAATGCAGATTACCATGCAAAGAATATTAAGTACTAACAGCAATGTGTGTGCAACGAGCTTGAAATCACACTTGGCACACAGTATATGCTTAAACTACGTAAACTCTTAAAACAGGGCGACATTGAAAATCGAGTTAAGTTTGTGGCTGAAAACGTGATCTGGTTCATGGAGCTTCTAGCATGGTTTGAAAGTCTGCAGGTTTTGATTCACAAAGCACAAAACAAACTGATGGATGTAATAAATTGTGTTGATGACATGGCATCACAATAAATTTTAGACTGTCAAACTGAAAACCAATGCAGACAAGAACTGTTCCAGGCAATAGCTAGGAAGTTAAATCAGTACCATAAATACGATCAGTCACTACCACCTCAATTTAAATAACCAGCTGCCTACTTTTTTAGTGCTGTTCACATTTTTTACCCAAATCAGGTGCCTTTTTTGAGTTTTGACCCTCAGCTAATTAAATCAATCTCTGGATGGCAGAAAGAGCAGGGCAATGAATAGTCTGCTTACATGTATGTTGTCAAAGAATGACAGATGCCTCCAAATGTAACTGAGTTTTGAGATTTTATTTCTGATCAGCTTGCATATCTCTACATCTTGGCAAAACACTGCTTTACAATTCCAACCAACTTAAGTGGATGCAAAACATGCAATATCAGTATAAGGACAATTCTTCACACTACAGACAGAGGATGTCAGCTGCTACCACTGCTGGATATAGCATGTTAGCATTTAACAACTAAAATTAATTGCTTTTATTAAGAGAAGCATAAATTAGTATTTCTCAAGTTTTTGTACAACTCTACATATAATTTATTTTGTTGTACAACTTGTATGGGCACATCCAGGAAATATCCATGGAATTTACTATTTGCACCATGACCAACCCATGAAAATTGTTTAGTTTCTTTGTGATTTAAGTAGACCCCAAGTCCTGTGGCAAGAGTGGAGACTTTAGAGCAGGGGTGACCAACCTGCTGCATGCATGCTACAAGTAGCATGGGCAGCTTCTTCTTTAAAGGGAGAGCACTGAACCACGTACATCTAAAGAATCATTTTGCAATGTGTTTTTCACTGACTTCCATGTGCCTAAACTCTTGAGGTAGGTATATTGTTTAGGGGGAAAAAAAGAGTAAATACCCAGTCAATTTAATTACAAAATCAAGTATTTCATTCCTACGAGCAGCACTGCTGGAGCAAATACCAAGAAGTAAAGCGAGTTAGAATCCAATCTGCCTCATACCTTGTCAGCATAACTATTACCTAAAATCAGATGCGTTGCTGGTAATGCAAGAAGCAGAAAGTATGTAAAAGGGCATGGACAGTCCCAGAGTGAGCTTGTGATAGCGCCAGCTCAGACAAGGCCTTTGCCTTGTTAATACGTTAGATCTACAATTCCTGTAAATAAGCCTGGGCACAGTCACGTCAGCTTAAAGTCTTTTTCAGAGTATAACCCATATTTCCAGATCAGCACGGACAATAAAATGCCTTGTGTTCTATGGTACTCCCAGTTTCTTTTCAGTCCTCTGCATAGATATGTTCTCTCCATGGTAGTGTTCCTGGTTCAATGACCTTAAAGTTGACTGCCAACTTGGTTACTGCAGTCTGACAGAGGCAGGCCAGTGAGTTCTATCTTAATGAGAATAAAGCCTGGCAGAGGCCCTCACCCCTTTCCTTTGCTTGGCTTTGGAAAAGCCTGCTGCAACAACTCCCCTCCCCCCTGGCAAACACACACACTCTCAGCAAGGCCTTGGAGATTTTTATCATATACACTTTCAATTTCAGGCTTCCTATTGGATTTCTTTTGTGCATGCAAGAGTCCTTAAAGGAGCCTGAGAAAGCACTGGCATCATAAACTATGGTACCAGGAGGCAGATAAGAGAATACAAATAGTATAACTGAATTTTTATGTCATGAAATCTTAATAGCTTCTCCAGCAATGGATAAGAAAGCTGAAGTGTATACAGGCATACCTCATTTTATTGCGCTTCGCTTTATTGCGCTTTGCAGATATTGCGTTTTTTACAAACTGAAGGTTTGTGGCAACCCTGCGTCGAGCAAGTCTATTGGCACCATTTTTCCATTGGCGCCATTTTTCCAAAAGCGTTTGCTCACTTCGTGTCTCTGTGTCACATTTCGGTAATTCTCGCAATATTTCAAACTTTTTCATTATTATTATATTTGTTATGGTGATCTTTGATGTTACTATTGTAATTGTTTTGGGGCGCCACGAACCGCACCCATATAAGACGGCGAACTTAAATCGATAAATGTTGTGTGTGTTCTGACTGCTCCACCGACCAGCCATTCCCCCATCTCTCTCCCTCTCCTCGGGCCTCCCTATTCCCTGAGACACAACAATATTGAAATTAGGCCAATTAATAACCCTACAATGGCCTCTAAGTGTTCGACTGAAAGGAAGAGTCGCACGTCTCTCACTTTAAATCAAA